>NW_028227268.1:14410000-14725000 GCF_978045245.1 Mus caroli
GCATTGTTAGAACAGGAGTGTGTGCATTGTTAGAACAGGAGTGTGTGCATTGTTAGAACAGGAGTGTGTGCATTGTTAGAACAGGAGTGTGTGCATTGTTAGAACAGGAGTGTGTGCATTGTTAGAACAGGAGTGTGTGCATTGCCCAAACCAAGTTCCACTCCAAGTTGCAACACCATCACCATGCTTGCCCGCTTCCATTGTGTAAAACATCCCTCAGAAACTAGAGGTCAATTATCCAAGTGTTACCAGATCGACCACTATTGCCATTTGGAGGTCCCTGTGACCTTCAACACATGAATATTTCTTTTGGGTCATCTAGCAGACTAGAGTATATGATCTACTGTCCCTTTCTTTTAGTCCATCCATCCATCCATCCATCCATCCATCCATCCATCCATCCATCCATCCAACAGTCACTCAGTAACCACTTACAAAGATGTTGCCATGGGTTCAGGTCCAGACTGAGCCAGTGGAGCAGATCTAGAATGAGTACCTAGCATTGCCTTAGCACTTGCCTTCTAGAAGTTTCTCGCTCATCCAGGAAAATAGATACATCTGTAATCTACAAATAACACTACCCTGAATCAACTGCTTGCTGTTATATCAACCACTGTTGATATAACAAAATACCACAGACTGGGTGGCTTAAATAAGCAGAAATGCATTCCCTCACAGTTCTGGTGCCAGCATGTTTCAATTTTTCAGAGAGCTCAGATTCCTTGGCTTGCAGACAGTTGTCTTCTCTTTGTGTCCTCACATGACCAAGAGAGAGGCTGAGTCAGCCCTGAACTCATCTTACAATCCCATCGGGGGACTCTACTGGCGCAACCTCGCCTAAACCTAATTCTCTCCTCAGACCTCATCCATTCAAATATCATCGCTGTCATGCTTAGGACTTCTAGATGTGAATTATAGGAGCCATAATTCAGCTCCTAGCATCTGTCATGGGCTAAGCTGGTAAACCCATCATCTTAATCTCGGCACCAGCTCCCTCCAGGCCCATTGCCCTGCCTTTACAGAGGAGGAAAGGGAGGCTTAAAGAGGCTCAGGTCCTGCTGGAAGCCACACAGCTGGAGACTGGCCCAGTGGGGTGTGATCCTGGGGCCACTGGCTGTGTCCCCAGTAAACATCTGCCCACTCTCCTGCTACCCATGGGAGATGCTCTCCTGCCTGGCTCTCCAGGAAGCACCCAGAGTGGGCAGGCAATGTGGAGGTCACCAGGCCCTGGCTCCCAGCAAAAGCCTAGCTTCTGACCCTCCTTCCTGGCCTAGCAAGGCCCTCCATGAGCTGACCTGGAAGCTTGTGAGTGGCGTTTGAGCAGAAAACAGTGTATCTGGGGGAGATTTAGCCCAGAAGAAAAAAATCGACACATCTACAGTCGCTGGAGCTGTCAACCAAGTGGCGTGCTTCACACAGAAAGGGCTTCAAAAAGCAAAGGCCATCAATGTTTAATGCCTGCACTCTCCAGGGTGGCCAACTCAGGCACATCCCTGCCCCCCTGCAGAGGGGAATGCAGGAAGAAGTTGCAAAGTGCCTGGCTTCCTTCATGGCTCTACAGTGGTATCCTGGAGGACACTAAATGTACCCCTGAGCTCTACCCTATTCTAAGACACCCCCCTCAAAAGTTAGTGTGGGAGAGCAAAGGGTACCCCAATGTCTGGAAATTAAAAATGTGTATGTACACATCACAAGCCCACAATTGCTAACATTAAGCAGGTTTTTTTTCTAGATACTTTGTCTTTCTCTGAGCTGAGCAGGAACAGCAGGTGTCTGTCAGCAAAGCGTTCGGCCGTGGGTCAGCCACACTCGATGTCCGGTGGAGAATACAGAGGTGAGGACAGGGAGGAGAAGCAGCAGAGACGGAGAGGTTTGTAGAGGAGTTCTTGGGAGATTATGCCCGGGGACTAGGCTCTCATGGAAAAGTGACAGTTCTGATGGAATCACACTAACACAAGCTCCTGCATGCAGGTGGCAGGTCTCAATTTACCTCCCATAGCTTATTCTGATCATCTCTGCTCAGTGCTTATCTCGGCTACAGATTCCCCCATCTGCTCCAGGACTCTTTAATTAAAAAGTTTCTCCTAGTTCCAGTCATTGGCTCAGAGTTCAGGGTATGAAATTATGACACTTGGCTCCCCCATTTCCCTGTGGTATGAACAAATGATACCTTGTGTCAGAGTCTGAGTGTCCTTATCTATAAAGTGGGAGTGACAGTTGTGCTCACCCCGTGGGTTAGTGCGAAGATTCACTTGACAGCCTGCTTTTGCTGTCGGGAGTGAATTAAGGGGAGAAGGATTTCCTTGGCTCACAGTTGAGAGAGCTCAGTCCACCATGGTGAGGACGGCATGTCGGCCGGGGCTTAGTGGAGGCAACAAGAGCCTTTGTGGCATGACATCTTAGTTTATCAGAAGCCAGAGGACTCTCCGAAAGCAGGCTGAACCTCCATAGCTTCTCACCATAGCTCTCTAGAGCCCTCCTCTAGTGACCTCCGCCAGCCGCACCTCCCACACTCGTACCAACCCATCAGAAGGCAGGTCTCCAGCAGACGGTCACCAAGACAACAAGCACTCCCTGAGGAGAAGCTACAGTATCTATTCTCATGGGGTCAGCACTGAGTGATTTTTAGCATCTGAACGCTCCTTACACCTGGCGAGAGCCTTCCCATCATAAACCTGAGGCGGGGATTTTGGAGGTGCAACGCCCTGCCCAGCTCTAGTTGGGTTCTAGTTCCAGTCAACCTTGTGGATTTACCCAAAAAGGGCCACCTGCTGAGCTGAGACAGTGACAGATGGCAGAACCTCGGGAGCTGGGCTAGGAAACACAAGGCCATCGGACAGGGGTCCCGAACCTTCCCAAGTCCCCCACTCTATCTGCATCTTGTTTGCTTCTTATGGGTCACCTATGAATCAACCTCTTTCTACCCCTGTTGAAAATGAAATGGTCCCGAGACATAACCCAATTGATAGCCTGCTTGCCGGGCATGCACAAGGCCCTGGTTCGAGCCCCAGCACCTCATGAACTGGGCATGGTGGCACATCAAAGTAATCTACTTGGGAGGTAGAGGCAGAGAGGATGAGAATTTGGAGGATTCCTTGGCTACATAGCAAGTGTGGGGCCAGCCTGGGCTACATGAGAGGCTACATGAGAGGTGAGGGGGGAACAGAATGGAAACTCTTTATTGCCTGTCTCTGAACACAGTGCAAAACAACAGCTCCAGTCCAGTCCAGTTCCTGGCCTCATGACCCTCGAGGCTGCTCTGGGTGCTGCAGAGAGCTCTTCACAACCATCTGAAAAGCACAAGGGCTCGTGAACCTCAGGGGCAGAGCTGCTCTTCTGGGCCCAGTCGCAGATAGACGACAATAGTAAAACACGTGACCTGTCAAGCTAGGCTCAGGCCTGGGAACCAGATAGAATGTTCCTGGGACCCAGGGGATGAGGTAGGATTTGTCACTAAAGAGCTTGCTTGGGAGGTGGGCTCCGTGGAAGTTCCTTCTGCTCTCCTGCAGACAGTCTCCTGAGGTCCTCACAAACACTGGTGTTCGTAGCTGCCTTGGCAGGGTGAGACGGGAAAGTTGTGCCGTCAAGAACTCTTGGGGTTCCCCTTTTGGTTCTGAACACCCTCACAGCTAATGAGCCTGTTGACCACTGCTCACACCACACATACACACACACACACACACACACACATCTTAAGTCTACTCTGTAGATCTCTCAGGCCACTATCAAGAGCTTGGCGTTCTCGAACATCGGATACCCACCACTATCCGTATCCACTCTCTCTCTCCCCCTCCTCCGGGACAGGATGGGGGGTATTTCTAGCCCCCAGATGGGAAAAAAGCCCTGAAACCTGAGTGGAAGGAATCCTCAGTGCCACGCCTAGTGACAAGCATTAATAGAAGTCTTCCTCAGGCCCATGACACGCCTGAGCAGCTGCTCTGACTGCCCAGTGTCTCTCAGCCCCAAGGCCAGCCCACTCTGGCTCAGCCAGACACACTAAACTTAGCTTCCACTCCCAGCTCCGTAGCCACTGCCACCATCTAGCTAGCTGCCTGGGAGACACTGCTGCTGCCCCCTGCCCAGAGCACCCACACCTCAACCACCGCCATGTCACAGACCAAAACAGCGAAGGTTCGTGTGACCCTCTTCTTCATCCTGGTGGGCGGGGTGCTCGCCATGGTGGCCGTGGTGACTGACCACTGGGCCGTGCTGAGTCCACACCTGGAGCACCACAATGAGACGTGCGAGGCAGCCCACTTTGGCCTCTGGAGGATCTGCACCGCTCGGGTTGCCGTGCACAACAGAGACAAGAGTTGTGAGCATGTCACACCATCAGGGGGTAAGGGTTCCATTTTTCTCTACTTCTTTCCGTTTCTTGTCCTTCCAAGACTCCAAGATAAGTTACCTGTGGGAGCAGAGTTGTTGGCAGGCTTTTCTGCAAAGGATCAAGATGGAAACAGGCTGAGGTACTGTGTATGGCCAGAGCTAAGGTAGAAAACTAGGGCATTTGTCTCCAGCTCCATCTTGTAAGGCCTATGTTCTTCATCCAGTGCAGGTTGCTGGACCAGTAAGTTAAGAGACTCCAGAAACTTCTGGTCTACCAGACCAGGGACTTCTGGCCCCAACAGCAGACACTCAGAAATATTCAGTGTTGTCTTAGGTCCGTTCTCTCCCTACACAGACAGGCTAGTAACCTGAAGATCTCAGGCTAGAGGAAACTACGGGACAGACCAGCTCCTTCCTTAGCCTCTATGACAGCAGTTCTCAGCCTGTGGGTCACAACCTCTTGGGGCTCTCATATCAGTTACCCTGCCTATCAGATATTTACATGATTCATAACAGCAGTGAGATTACAGTTATGAAGTAACAGCAAAATAAGTCTATAGTTGGGGGTCACCATAACGCAAGGAACTGTATTAAAGGGCCTTGACATTAGGGAGGCTGAGGCCATTGCTCTAGGCAAACGTATAGGCAAGATTCTTCCTACCTAGTTTGTCAGGCTGTGTAAGAAGAAAATCCCAAGTTCCTGGTTCTTAAGTACTGAGAATGTCAAGTTGGTGAAGGCAGAGCATGGACCAAGCATGGACTCCTTGGGGGTTGGGGTGGGTCAAAGCTGCCACATGGCTATAAAGCAGAAGGTAGTGTATAAATGCTTTGTTAAGCCCGTGGTCCTACTATGTTTTCTTCCCTAGTTTACATCACTCAGATTCTCCACGTCTCCTTCTATAGTGGCTGAAAGGTGTTCTTCCAATCCCTACCCATACCTTGCAGGCAGGTCCTTGCCTAAGAGCTTGGGTGTTAGTGTGATACATCATCTCTATTCTGCCAGTATAGAGCCCCTGGGATTCAGAGCAAGCGAAGTATGCATGGTAGAAAAGAACATGCCAGAGAGAAAAGAGGCCCAGGCGTGAGCCACAGCTATCCATTGCCCTCTTAAAGGACCTTTTCTTGTTTTGAGACAGGGTCTCCAACTAGCTATGCATCTAGACAGTTTATGCAATGCTGGAGGGTGGAACTCAGGCCTCAGTGGGTCACAGCATGTGTGGCCTCCATCCTGACATAGAGAACGATGCCTTCTGTCCCCCTGCCTAACGCTTGTGGGTCAAGCACTCAGTCCTGATTCTTAAAGACCCAGCAGTCTGCATGTGGAGTGCAGAGCAGGCCCTCCCATCCGTCTCCTTCCTCCTCTTTCTTAGTTCTTGCTTCAGGACACCCAGGCGTCACTCATCACTGCTGGGGATCCAGAGATTTGTAAGCAGTCTTGGAAACACAGAGTCTCAGCATGGAGGGCATTGAGTGGTGTGAGCATGTGCTTGAAGGATATCATATAACCTGATGCCCACAGCCCTTGGCCACTCTACACACTCGTAAACAGATGCATCATCCAGCCAACTCCCTGGGCAGGGCAGAACAGGGCGAGGCAGCTTCTCTGGGATCGTGCGTGAGAAGGGACATTACAGTTCTGTCCACCTGTCCTTTGAGCCATGTGCCTTTTAAAGTCAGAGCAGATGAGGCATGTCTACACAGAGAGAGACAGGCTGGCGAGAACACCGATCTCAGGGGACCAACAGGCAAGGCTTGCCCTTGAGCCTAAGCAGAGTCTGTTTGTCTGCCTTCTTGCCCTCACCAGCTGTGAATCACACTGCCCACACTTGTGACACTCACCCTCTCCTTCCCCAGTTGTCTTCCAAAGCCAACGGGCATCAATTTCCTTCCATATCTACCTTTTCTGTGTTCCCTGGGACCTGTCTTTTCTGTAAGAGGGCTCATACAGTGTGCTATTATTTACTAACAATTGTAGTCACAGCATGTCCGCATAGGGCTCTGTGCTATGAGGGCTTTGTGTATATTAACTTTGGGTAATACCAAAAAAAAAAAAAAAGATGAGGGAGAAATTACCCACCCCCCGCGCCACCCCCTCCACCACCCCTCCTCCCACTGAATCTTCTCCCTCATCGACATCGATGAGAATTCAGGGAGAAAGAAACAGATTCTTTATTTTCAGAATTCTGGAAATTAATCAAAATCTTAGAACAACCTGGCAAGTGCTTATTCAAGAAAAGCAGGCAAGTTGGGAGAAAGTCAAATTTAAGGTGCTTTAATTTCCTCCGTGAAAACTACTATTATCTTAGTAAAACAAGACAAAGCCAAGAGCAGTCTGGCAGACACTAGAGGAAACAGAACAGGTTGCAAAGTCCCTCTCCAAAACACTGCCATTAGGCAGATTTTTTTTTCATCTTGCAAAAGTCCTCAACTACAAAGCTGTGACTGGGAGATCAATAGGTTCCATACATGTTAGAACACCTCTGTCAACTGATGGCCAAGTTACTAGAGCAGAGGTTTCATGCTCAAGAATATAGACATCTCGAAATTAGCTCCAACACAGCAACAGAAACAAGCATCAAGAAGGAGAAGCAGACTTCCCGAGCTGCCATGTTGTGTGTATGTTTAACAAATACAAGCCATTAAGAAGGGCATGGCAGTATCCATCTTTGATCCCAGCACTGGTGAGGTAGAGGCAGGTGGATATTTGTGTCTTTGAGGCCAGCCTGGACTACATAGGGAATTTCAGGACAGTCAAGGCTACATGGTGAGACCCTCCCTTGAAAGCAAGCAAACAAAAACAAAACAGAAAACAAGCCATGTGAAGACCTAAGATGAATTGGGTGGTGCATGAAGAGAAGAGCCAGAAACTAGAGTGAACTTGAACGAGCCTTTAGGATGTCTAGATGCGGACAGAGACTTTTTTACATTTGTTTATCTGGGTGTTCATTTGTTTCTGGAGGAATGTCAGCGGATGACGTGAGTCAGTTATCTCCTTCCACCGTGTGGGTTCTGGAAGCCCACACTCAAGTCAGGTGGCCAGCACTTGATCTACTGAGCCACCTCACTAGCCCTAGCTAAACGGACACTTTAAATCAGCCAGAAACCGTATCTCGAGAATAAACAAGGGGGCAGCTGCCTCATAAAATAGATACCAATCAAGAGAAAGAAAATAATCTTAAAGCATCAAATAGAATTGTAAAAAGCAATAATTAAAGTGGAAAGTTCAGCAGAGGGATTCAGTTCAGAACTGAGCAGACAAATGGAAAGTCTATGACCTTTAAAAAATGTCCACTAAGGTTCCGCAGGGAAAGGGGCAATGTCTCAGACATGTGTGAGACACCATCATATATATCATGGGAGTCTCCAGAAGAAGAGAAAGAGGAGAGGGATAATAGCTAAACGCATCTCAGACTGGATGAAAAGCATGAACCTACAAATGAATTCTGGGTAGTGTAAATTTAAATAAATCCATACCTCCATACATCACATCCAAATTGGTTAAAGACGCAGAAAATGCTCAAAGCAGAAAGCATGCACAATTCTGGTGACTTATTTGTCAACTTGGTGCAATTTAGAATTGCCAGAATGTTTCAGTGAGGAGCTATCTATGTTGGTCTCTGGTGTGCTTATGAAAGATACATTACTTTGTGGCTCTCAGCTCTTGGCTTTGGATGTGACCTGCTGTTTCAAATTCCTGCTCCTTCAACTTTCCTGCTATGAACCTGCAATTATTACAGCAACAGGAAATGAAACTAAGATTAGCAACTGTCCTGGGTTGCTTCTCTGTTGCTAGGATAAAACACTGGCTAGAAACAACTTGGGGAGGAAAGGGTTTCTTTCAGCTTACTGGTCACAGTCCACTAAGGAGGGAAGCCAGGGCAGGAACTCAAGACAGCAACACAGAAGCAAGAACTGAACGGAGGCCACAGAGGAGTAGAACACTGCTTGCTAGCTTGCTTTGCATAGCTTACCCAGCTTGCTTCCTTATACAACATAGGACTACATGCCCAGGGGTGGTACCACCCCACAGTGGATGGGCCCTGCAATATCCACCACTAATCAAGAAGACGTTCCTGAGGCCAGAGAGATGGTTCAGTGGTTAAGAGCACATACTGCTCTAGCAGAGGACCCAAGTTTGGTTGCCAGCATTCAGCTGGTGGCTCACAACTGTCTGTAGCTATGCTGTCAGAGGATCTGATGCCCTCTCCTGACCTCTTCTGGCATTGAATGTGCATGCTGTGCATATATGCACTCATGTACATATACATTATGAAATGCATATTTTAAATGAAGCTGCCCCCACATACATATGAATAGGCCATTCTGATGGAGGCAATTTCTCAATCGAAATTCCCTTTCCAGGTGACCCTAATTTGTGTCAAGTTGACAAAAACCAACCAGCACAGTCACTTATCACAGACATGAGATTCTTGATAAGATAATCCATGGAAGCCTGGCGGTAACAGGAGTCCACACATATGCAGCTGCTTACCACATATCAGTATTTGGGTCAGTGATGGACCACATGTAATAAAAGAATCGCCTCATGGTATTATGCCACCTAGTGATGTCATAGTTATCCCAGTTTGTGTATGCACGCGACATAATGTTTACACAATGACAAAATTGCCTAACGGGGCATTGCTCAGAACTATCCACACTGCTAAGCAATACACAACCATACCAACTCATCCAATCTCACAGAAAGCTGCAGGAGACATATATATAATACATCATCATCCCAGGTCACAGATGAAGGCGGTGACGTTATCCCACGTCACAGACGATGGACGCGATGCTAAGAAAATGTGAATAATTTAACTGAGGTTAGGTAGTTAGAGAACAGGAATCTGATCCTAAGCATTTGTTTGTCTGCTGACTTGCTTCCCATGGCTTCCTCAGCTTGCTTTCTCGTACTACCCAGGACCACATGCCCAGGGGTGGTACCACCCTCAGTAGTCTGGGCCCTGCAACGTCCACCATTGATCAAGAACTTTTCCCTGAGGCTGGAGAGATGACTCAGTTACTGCATCATACAGACCACCAAAGAACACTGAAGGCAAGCATGGCCTTGCCCTGGGCTAACTACCTAACAAAGAGAGGCTCAATACACATGTCTTAACTCCTGAGGCTCCTTGTTCTCCAGAGCTTCCCGTAACTTCTGATGCATTATGTCCCTAAAGTGTGGTAACTCAAGGGGCCACAAGGAGCCCCACATAGGACATGACATAGACTGAGGCAGCCAGACCAAGAGCTCATACAAGGTGGTTTCACTAGAACCCGCTCCACCATTCTCGCTGGATGGAAAGCAGCTGCCTCGTGTAAATCTTCCACTGTCCACCAAGAGCCATAGAAGGACCTCTCTGTCCAAGATCAACACCTAAGCTCAGTTCCAAGGTCCCCTGAGTGGGAGGAGGGGCTTCCCCAGTTTATAGGGGAGACTGTATGTCAGCCAGTAAACCCCAGGAGAAGCATTCTGGCTGCCCTTGTTTCTTTCAGGTTCTGCCTCTCTAGGGCAACCCCAGCATCCCATTTCTCTACACCCACATCTCTCCTCAGTGCAAGGATTGTGGGTGTAAGAACATGATGTCACTGAGCCTGGGAATCTCTAGGGCTCCCTCTTCTACCCACATGAACTCATGCTGAGGCACCCTTTCCGACCCACGTGATCTCATGTTGAAGGCTGGAGCTTTAACTACAATCCCCCCCCCCAGAAGAACAACACTATGAGGCTCTGCCGAAGGCCTTGGAATACCCCCAGCTTAGGAATCTTAGGAATTCTTCAGCAGTGGTTAAGAGAGCACACGGCATCTTTATAAGCTTACCAAAAGCATATATGAGCATCCTATGTGAGACTTTCTCCCCAGCTCTAACCCAATAGTTCCTGAAGGGTTATACATATCAAGTTGTGTTCCATATATTAACTCTGCACTACCGGGTACCTGCTACCCTGGGGAACTTCTCAGTAGTAACTCAGAGATATCCTGTCACCTCAGCTTCACCTTGGAATTCCATATGCCTGCTACTCTGGTTCTCTGAGAATGCCACCCAGGATTCTGCACAGCTGGTGACTGAGCCATACTGTGGGGTTAGTCAGCCATTCCCCCTGCCCCAGTCTCTAGGAAAGTCTGAACTGGGCTCACTGTTTTTGTTTTGTTTCCTTTTGAGACAGGGGTTCACTATGTAATCCTGGCTGGCCTGGAACTCACAGAGATCTGCCTGCCTCTGCCTCCCATGTGCCAGGATAAAAGTGCGCACCGCCACATGTGGCTGTGTATAAGGAGTAGCTCCGTTCACATTCCTACATCACTGCATCTTGTAGAAAGAACCTTGGAATCATTATAAGCCAGTTTCAGTGACAAAAGAGATGGCTGACAGTAACCTCGAAGACTCTAATTACAGTCCTTGATCTGTTTGGCACGGGGACCTCTGCTTACTTGCTCTAAAGCACTGTTGGCGTCAGTACCGTGGAGGAACAGAGGGCACCAGAGCAGACTGAGAGCCCCCAAATCTATGCAAGGGTGTTATACCTAGTATTGGAGACAAGAAATGGCATCAGAGAGGCACAAGCAGGAGGGTTCAACATCTGCAAGCATGCACAAGATCACCTCAAGCCTCACCTCTCCAACTTTACCTGTGACAAAGTGGCCCACTCAGGGCCTGCTTCAGATGAGGGGTGTGTGTGGGGGGGGGGTGTGTAGGTGTATAGGTGTGTAGGTGTGTGTAGGTATGCTCACACATATGTGCAGATTTACATGAAAGACAAACATCTACCTGAAGTGCCTCAGTTATTCCTCACCTCAGTGTTTGAGGCAGGGTCTCCCACAGAGCCTGGAGCCCACTGATTTGGTTAGGCTGGCTGACCACATCCCCAGGGACCTGCTTGTCTCTGTTGTGCCAGCCTGAGATCACAAGTGCAGGCCACCACTATCCCACCTCCCGGAGGTTCTGAGAATTTGCGGGTCCTCAGACTTGCATGGGAAGTTCTTCATTGACTGAGCCATCTGCTTTAGACTTTCCTTGATGCTCAGTTGCCCCAAATACTACCATCCTTCAAAAGGATAAATATGGAGAAAACTAAGTCACATGAAATATGCCCACCAGGTGAGACCCTCTGCCCTCTGCTAAAGATGCTAGCTTAGTTGGTCTGATGTGACTGCTCGATCTTTGGGACCAATGGGAATTGTGAAAGGGCTCGTGGTCTCTGTCAGGCAGACACGGACTGGGAGGGGATATAGTTCTCACAGGTTGAAAGCCAAGAATATGGGGGCCTTCTTCCTGTGACAAACCCAAGAGAGAAAGCAGGTCAGCCTGCCTATCCTCTGGACCAGAGCTGAGCATACTGGAGAGAAACTGAGGCCTCCAGCATTCCTAACACACCTTATCATCACCCACAGTTGAAGCTGTTTACTAAAGAAAGAGACATTATATGTGCTACCCAAGGGAAAGTGCCCCCCAGGGCCACCTGCCTGATCCCCATAGGAATACAACCTACTCCATTGCACCCAGGCGCAGACATCTCTGCCCTGATATCCAGAATGCGTCTGTATACTGTTGTCAGCCCTGAGTGAAGCCTGGCATTTATCTGGCGGTGGCTGTGTCCCCAACATGCTACACAGGTGTCACCTCTGCAGCCCACAAGGGTCAACTATCTGGGGTCACCAGAGTCTCAAGGCTACCTGAACCCCACAGCCCTCCCTCTGAAAGCTCTTAACTCATAGGGAGTGAGTAGCTGGGCGAGCGGCTGACCGTGAAATACACTTGAGTCCAGTCAATTCTTCTTGGAGGGTTTTTCAATGGCAACTGAAATTGGCCCTTAAAGAACGAGACAGAAATGTTCCTTTGTCCGGAGGGAGACCCCGGGGAGACGTGTCACAGAGCGTGAGCCGTTCTGAGGCATTGATTCAAGAGGATCTACAGCAATGGGTTCTCATAAATATAAGAGGGTTACATTGTGCTTTAAAATAGCCGTGGACGCTGAAAGAAAGGAGCAGTGTTAAGTCTGACATCACAACCGCTCGCCAGACACCCCAGGTAACTTGGCTCAAAGGAAAAGCTATTTAAATATAGACGCTTGGGAAAAGGCAGCTGGCTGCCGGGAACAGTCACTGCTGCTAGGCCAGATCCCATCTCCAGGCAACTGCGTCCTCCACCCTAGGAGAAGCGGCAATTGAACTTTGGAGGCGTGGGAAGGAACAGGATTAAGGAGCAGTGACATGATACGGTCAGATAGAAGGAACCTTCATCCTGTTCAAACACATAATGGTGGCAGCCCCGGGCACATATCTAAAAGAAACAGGGCACCACCAGTCCTTTTGGAATGAACATTCAGCTGACACTCAATGCCATTGAAACTAAGTCTTTTATACTAAGTGAAACAGAAACACAGGAAAGACACCAAGGCAGAACCTCACATAAATAAAAAGCAACCTAATTTAGTTTTCTTAGGAAGCAGAAAATAGGGTGCAAGGTATAGTTCACTTGGGAGAGCGTGTACAGAGCCTGAGGCTCCATCCCCAGACCATCTAAGTCAGAAGCAATGGCAAGAACTTATAGTCCCAGTACTTGGGTGGTAGAGGTAGGTGAATCAGAATTCCAAGATTATCATTGGCTATGGTTGGATATACAGTGAATTCAAGGCCATCCTGGGCTACGTGGGACCCTGTCTCCAAAATACAAACAAACAAACAAATAAACAAAAAACAAAAACAAAAAACAAACAGGGAGAACGAGAGAGAGAGAATTAAAAATAACCCATTCTTCTAGTTCTTAATTCAGTAATTCATGGATAAAGAATATTGAATGTCTTCCACAAGGATTACAACTATACTTTGGTGTCATATCTAGTTGTAAAAGAGACTAAGGGCAGGGCAGGGCAGGGGTAGCGCACGCCTTTAATCCTAGCACCCAGGAGGCAGAGGCAGGTGGTTCTCTGAGTTTGAGGCCAGTCTGGTCTTCAGACTGACTTTCAGAACATCCAGGGCTACACAGAGAAACCCTGTCTCAAAAAAGGAGAGAGAGAGAGAGGCACTAAAGAAAGGAAAAGCTGGAAGTGGAATTAGGTATAAGGTCATCAAGGTTATATTTCCTCTCGGCCCCTCTCCTGCTGCCCCGTAACACCCAGGTCTCAAGTCTAACTATCCACAGGTCATCTATAGTTGCCATGACAATGCTCAGTGGCCAAGAAGCTTGCTGGGGAAGATTTTGTCTGAGGCCCATGTGATTCAGGTGCCGAGGGGCTGAAGCAGCAGCAAACAGAAGAGCCCTTTGTGGGGCAAAGTTGGGTTGCCAACCTGGATAAGCATCAATCTTCTAGAAACTGTTTCTCTCTCTCTCTCTCTCTCTCTCTCTCTCTCTCTCTCTCTCTCTCTCTCTCTCTCTCTCTCTCTCGTGTGTGTGTGTGTGTGTGTGTGTGTGTGTGTGTGTATGTACACGTGTGATGTTCATATGGACCTGTGTAGATATGCATATGGAGACCAGAAGCTCACATCCGGTATCTTCCTCCATTGCTCTCTGCTTTGTTTTCTGAGACTGGGTCTCTCACTGACCTGGAGCCTGGCAACTGGCCAGTCTGCTGGTCCATGAGTTCTAGGACTCTACCTCCCTGCCAGTGCCAGGACTACAGACACCCGTCACTGACCCCAGCTTTTTACACAGTTGCAGGGAACCCCCATGCTCTGTAGCAAACACTTCAACAGCAGAGCCATCTCCCTAGGCCCTGGAAATCTTTTGAAAAATGCTGTTCCCTGGGTCCCACTGTGAATGGACCTGGGTTCCAGGTCTGGTTTGATCAAGGTCTTTCCTCATCACTGTTAATATTTCGTACTGGATAACTCTGCTGTGGCTTGTGGCTTGTGAGCTGAGGGCTTTTGGTACAATCCTTGGCCTCTAGACATTGCCTGGGAGATGGATGCATGTGCAGAGATCACTGGTTAATTGCTAAGCATGCATGCCCCCTACTTTGGGAACAACATGAGCCCGGGTCTCAGTTACCCTAACTGCCTAATGGGCTCAGGGTTTGCACACCGTCTGCCCTGAGATTCCATCACCCTTTACTCCCTGAGGCCATCTCAGCCTCTTTTTCGAGGCTTTCCTTATCTGCTGAAATGCTGTGCTAAAAGTCAGGGAACTGTTTGGCCCAGATTCAGAATGTGGGCGGAAACAGGTAGCCAGAGCCAGAGGGCCCCTCTGTGCCCTGTGGCGAAACACCTGCCCTTTCTACCGGCTCACAGACTGTCTGTTCCTTTACAGAAAAGAACTGCTCCTACTTCAGGCACTTCAACCCAGGAGAGAGCTCGGAAATCTTTGAATTCACCACTCAGAAGGGTGAGGCCCTTGGAAGCAGGGGCGGTGGGAAGCAATTTCTGTCACAGGCTGCTGAGCCGCTGGGAGTCACTTGGCAGAAACCTGCTGACTCCTGCTCAGGATGAGAAGTAGCTGAAGGCTGTGCCCTGTCACATCCCTACACACAAGGGGCGGTTCCCGGCCCAGGTTGCAGAACACATTTGTTGGTGTTAGGGACGGTGGGTGAAGAAGACCTGCCAGAAGGCTGCAAGTTGCAGCTGGAACGTATTCCAGCAGAGTCCAGGGCAGGGAGCTTTGAAGGGTTCCAGGACCTACAGTGCTGGAGCAGGATTCTGGGGTGGATGAATGGATGGGTGAGAGCCTCTGTGGGGACGTGGGAGTCCTGGCCACACTTAACTAATAGCTCCCTGAGTTGAGGAAACATGATAATCCCATCCTTCATCCATAGAACTCTGAGACCTCATTAGCAGGTACAGCCTGGCCTCTGGGGGAATGAGCCGCCCCACAGCGTGTAAGAGCTGACTCAGACACACTCATGCATGTGCTACAGACCCTCACGTCCGCACATGCACACAAGGACGGGTCCTCATGCACAAAGCAGGAAACACACATACTTGTATGCACGCATACACATGCCAACAGAACCTCACACATGGGGCACACATACACACTAAGAGTCTTAATGCAGGGAACACTCATGCATGCATGCATACACCAGCAGACCCTCACACATGGAGAATGTATACACACTGAAAGCCTAATAAAGGGAACACTTATACACACATACACACACACACACACCACGCATACACACACAGAGATCTTCATATATGAGGTACATACAAGTGTGCCCACATATACTGACAGATTCTCTCTCTCTCTCTCTCTCTCTCTCTCTCTCTCTCTCTCTCTCTCTCTCTCTCTCTCTCTCTTTCACACACACACACACACTCATACAAATTCTCACATGCAGACACAGAGGCACATACTCTGATGGATTCTTAGGCAGCCCACACACATCCACACCCACACACTGTCAATCTTCCAGAGTCCCCTTGTCAATCTGAGACAGACCACCTACAGCTCAGTACCTCCTCTGCCTGTCACTCAGGAGGCCTTTGGCTCTAAGAACATCTCCAGCCACGTGGTGTCCCACCTCCTCCTGAGGCCCTTTTTTCAGAGAACCCTACACTTTAATGCCTAGGGAAGATACGGATGAGTTCATCGATAGCACCTGGCCCCACTCTGCCCTAGAATGTAGACTTTGAGCGAGTAAGCCTCGCTCGCTCAGGTGTAAAATGGGAATCCTGGATGCCCAGAACCTCGAACCTCCTCACTGAGAACGCTGACAGTAGGAAGTGCCTGGAGAGGCTCTCGCTCTGAGGCTCCCTCTCTTTTGCAGAGTACAGCATCTCAGCAGCAGCCATTGCCATCTTCAGCCTCGGCTTCATCATTGTGGGTTCCATCTGCGCATTTCTGTCCTTCGGGAATAAGCGTGATTACCTGCTGAGGCCAGCATCCATGTTTTATGCCTTCGCAGGTAGCGTGGGGTCCGGCAGTGTCTGAGTGGGAAGAGGACTCAGGTTCCACACAGGAACAAATTCAGTCAGAACCCCGGTGACCCCAGGAAGGCTGGGAGGGAGAAAGCTTGCTTTGTTCATTTTTCCCCCAGTGACACTTCCCTTGGGAAGGACACTGACCAACCCTTCCCAGTGATTAACAAGAGAAGGAAGGAGATGTGGCGGGTCTCTGACTAACCTCCTGCAGGAGGTGGGAACTGCACATTGGGAAGTGGTAGGCGTGGATCACTTTTGTAGATTCCTGCTTAGAACAGTCTAGAGGCAGTTCCCTCTCAGGGCCAGATCAGAGGCAGGGAACAGAGGTTGGGGGAGGACTGAGGTGGCAGCAGGAGCACCAGCAGTCACTGGATCTCTTGGCTTTGTCCCCAGGGCTTTGCCTCATCGTCTCTGTGGAGGTCATGAGGCAGTCGGTGAAGCGTATGATTGACAGCGAGGACACGGTCTGGATAGAGTACTACTATTCGTGGTCTTTCGCCTGTGCATGTGCCGCGTTCATCTTGCTCTTCCTCGGTGGGCTGTTCCTCCTGCTCTTCTCCCTGCCTCGGATGCCCCAGAACCCCTGGGAATCCTGCATGGACGCTGAGCCAGAGCACTAGATCAAACCAGAGTCTTTCGAGATGAGGAAGGAGTTTCACCTCTGCCCTGACCTCTTGTCTATCATGTGTCTCTCCCTCTGAGCTCCTCTACAAACAGTGCACATGGACACAAACGCAGACCTGCCCAGGGTCAGAGGAAGCAGGCCAGCAGGCCGGCAGGTATATGAAAGGGCCCTCCTCTGGGCTTGCCCACCATGCCTGATCTGGTCTGGTCATCTTTAGAAAGCTTCCAGGAACAGCCTGTTCTCATTCTGCGGTTCTGAGCATCACGGGTGTCCTAAGTCAGCTCCTCCCCCACTCTTCTCCGCCATGATACGAACCCCTCCTCTGTGATCTGAACATCCCTCCTTGGCTTCCAGGATTCCCAAGAAACATTTTTGACTGGATAGGATCTGTGGTTTGAAATAAAAGATCTAGGAAAAGTTTTCTTTCTTTTCCATATGCCTTGCACAGCAATTGCTGTATTCCTGGCCATAAACTGCCCAGCACCCTAAACCCTGGAGAAAGAAAGGAAGGTGTGTCCTCTGGGGTAGTGGTTTTCAACCTGTGCATTGTGACCCCTTTCACAGGGTTTGCATATCAGAGAGTTACATTATAATTCATAACAGTAGCAAAATTACAGTTATGAAGTAGCAATGAAAGTAGTGTTATGACTGGGGGGGGGGGTCACCACAATGTGAGGAACTGTATTAAAGGGTCACAGCATTAGGAAGGTTGAGAACCCAGTGGTTCTGGGTATTGAAGACTTTTAGAGAAGAGGCAGGGTTAGCTTAGAGGTTCTGAATTCCAACTTGAATGTCTGAGCCCTGGAATTGTTTGGAATGAAACTAGAAACCTTGTGGCTTGGGCAAGGGTGTTAAAAATAGGAGGGGTTATTTCTAGAGTCACCCAGCCCCTCTCAGCTCTGAAGCCCCATGGTCTCCGCCCAGATTCTGGTGCCAGATTCTTGTTGAGTAGAAGAGGTGGAGGGGAGAGGAGGAGAGGGAAGAGGGGGAGGGAGAGGGAGAGGGAGAAGAAGGGGAGGAGGAAGGGAGAGGGGGAGGAGGAGGGGAATAAGGAGGGGGAGGAAGAGAAAGAGGAGGAGGAGGAGAAGGAGAAAGAGAAGGAGAAGAAGGAGAAGGAGAAGGAGAAGGAGAAGGAGAAGGAGAAGGAGAAGGAGAAGGAGAAGGAGAAGGAGAAGGAGAAGGAGAAGAAGAAGAAGAAGAAGAAGAAGAAGAAGAAGAAGAAGAAGAAGAAGAAGAAGAAGAAAGAAGAAGAAGAAGTTGTTCACAGACACTTAGCACTAAACACAGCTGTCTCCTCAGACTCTTACTGTACTGAACTTAACCTCCAGAAACAGAAGTCAGACTTAACTGTCAGACAGTGAGGACCCTTTGTGGTCCTTGCAGAGAATACTGGATTCCCATGGAGCTCATTCTAGCACATTTGGGCAGGGAAACATCCCCACCTGTGGAAATGACCTGGCCCACCTCTTCTTATGCAGCCTGCAATATAGAGTAGTTTTTATCGCTTGAGAGACATCAGAAGAACCTGTCGTGAATATGAAGAATATCTCATGATGTGAAAATTATATGCGATTCAAACTCCGGTGACTATAAATGAAGTTCTATCGGCACACAGCCACACCTGTTCCAAGGGGTGTTCAATGTGGCTGCTTTCTTCACAAGAGAAATATTTTACCCTGCAAAGCAAAATGTCTTTTCATGTTGGGCATGGTGGCAGGAGTTTCTTTTGGCTTCTGCTTCCAGAGAAAGCCCAACATGGCAGGAGAGGCCACAGTCAGGAATGGTAGCTAGAGTGGGAGGTGGAGCGATCACACTTTCAACCGCAATCACAAATCAGAAAGAACAAAGTGGAAGTGGAGCAATGCTATAAACCTCCCAGAGCCCATCCCGAGGGACATACTGTCTCCAGCAAGGCTACACCTCTTAAAGGTTCTAAAGAGTGAACTTTAAAACTTCCCAAAGAGTCCTACCAACCAGAGAGCAAGCGCTTAACTTGAACATGAGGGAAACTGTGCTCACTCTTGCCATCACAGGGAGTCCTTTAATGACCCCAGAGCTGAGCTGATAGCCAGCACACCTCAGAGGCTCTCCTGCCTCACACACAACAGTTCAGAGGTTACAGGTGCATGTAGCCATGCCCAGCCGCACATAGATGCTGGACTCGGGTCCTCATGCACGCTCAGCGAGTGTTCTTACCCACTGAGCCATCGCCCCCAACATTGGTTTTCCCCTTTCAGGTCCTTCTTGGAAAAAAATTTGCTGACCCCTACATTAGCTTCTGTCACTACTAAAACACCTGAGATGGCCTAAAAGAGGAAGGACTGATTTTGAGCTCAGTTTCAAAGGCCTTGTACCAGTCACCTGACTCTCTTGCTTCTTGCCTTGTGGGAAGATGGAACATCGTGGGAGAGAACACACCTTGAAGTAAAGCTGCTCACCCCAAGGCAGCCAGAAAACAGAGGGAAGGGAGCAGGGACAGGATACATCTTTTATGACACTTCCCCAAGGTCCTTTGACTGAACCCCACCTCATGAAGTGTCTACCATCCCAATAGCTCTATATCTATAGGTGCACTGATCCATGGTTGAGATCCAGTCACCTCCCAAAGCCTCACTGCTGAATGTTGCCACACTGTGGACCAAGCCGTAACCTTATAAGCTCTTGGGAACACGTTTCACATCTAAATCCTAGCACGCTTCCCTAATCTCCGAGGATTCATAACTTTATCACACGAAATACATTTTGGCCATCTCGGGGGGTCATTATCCCCCAACTCATCTGAAAATGATACAGAAGAAGTAAAGGACATGTGTTCATTCTAGAAGAATAATCTAGAAGGAAGACATGGAGGTCTGGAGACAACTGGATAGTGGCTAATTATAGACTCTTCTCTAACATCTCAGGAGTTGGTCATTGGTCTTGTCTGGAGCTTAGCTGAGGAGTTGAGGATGGACAGCACAGTTCCTCCTTCTTTGGGGTTGGACTGAGTGGACAGTCTGTCCCTTAGTTAGGACATCTAAATAGAGAGGGTCTAGGGACATGGTTCAGTGGGTAAAGAGCCTGCCAAACAAGCACGAGGACCTGTGTTTGATCCCACACAACCACTTAAAAGTGGGCATATCTATGAGCACCGGGTAGGCAGAGACAGGTGCCTCATGGGGACTTCAGTCTAGCCAAACTGTCTAGCTCCAGGAAGAGCGAAGGACCCTGTCTCAAAGGAGTAATGTGGAGAGTTAGAGAAAGAGTCCTGGCATCCGCCTCTGGCTTCCCCTTGTGCATACATGGAGAGAGAGAGAGAGAGAGAGAGAGAGAGAGAGAGAGAGAGAGAGAGAGAGAGAGAGAGAGAGAGATAAAAGAGAATGGGCAAACAGGATCCATGAATCCAAAGCGCATGCTGCCCATGTAGAAACGTGGGCGATGCAGTGGCAGCTGCCCCTGCTGCCTAGTCCACTCAGCCAATGGCAGGAAACCACTCCAAAGAGGCTTCCATTGAGTCTGAGAGAAAATCTGCTCCAAGTGAAAGAGAATGCAGAAGTGAAACCCTTAAGCTCTCACCAGGACCCACCCTACTGGCATCCAGCCCTAGGACTCTCTGCAACCCCCCACCCCCACCCCCACACACTCCATACCCAGACTTTCTATGTCCTCTTGCAGGGTCTATCCTGGTAAGTGTAGTTCCCATCCTTCTGTTTGCAACAGACAAAGTCACAACCGCTCAATATTCAGCGCTGTGGAGCTCAGTACCAATGGTTACATCTACGAAACACTCCCATACATAAGTCTCAGGGAACATTGCAGAACAGGAAGAGGAAAGACTGTAAGAGCCAGAAGATGGAGAGATTTTGTTGTGAGTTTGTGTCTCGGAGTAGCATCAGTGGCTACACCTTGAAAGGCTCACCCACATAACCCTCCAAGCATGAGCTAAACAAGGAGGAGACCAATGGTCAGGTCAAACTGCATGAGGGAAAGTCTACTTGGCCTCACCCCTACACAAAGAATCCAAGCTGGGAGTAAAGCTTGGAGCAGAAGCTGCAGCCATTTTCAGGGAAGAGCACACAATTTGATTGTCCAATCCCAAACCGTCAGCCTTGGAAGCCTGCATTCAAGTGGCATTCCATAGACTCTGCGAGTTATATTTGGGAATATATACGTATATACAAACACACATATGTATGCAATAACAACTATTGAGAAACATACATATGAAGGGGAGCTGGGTGTATGCGAGGGGCTGGAGGGAGGAAGAGGAAAGGGGAGATGCTGTAATTAAAATACAATTACAAAAATTAAAAAACAAAACAAACAGACAAAAGGTTATGGCCATCTAGACTCACAGCAAAGGAAGGCAGGCCTGTAATTTCATCCAACAGACAATTTCTTGGAAGGGCCCTGTGAGGGCCCTAGAGAGTCTCCCCACCTGTGTGTCCTTCACATAATCTGCCCTCAAAGTCCTTCTTTCCCTGTAATAGAACAAAGAGATCTTGGAGCTTAGCATATGTGTATGCGCCTGCGCACACACACACACACACATACACGGACACACATGGACACATGGATACACATCGACACACACACGGATGGGCACACACACCTACACACAGGTTTTAGGGTCAGGATTGAAGCATCTCAAAAGGCTCATTGTCTACCACCACGGTGGTCAAGGCTGTGTGCTATGTTAGATACTGTGTGAGCCGGGACACAATGATGGAGAAGTTATTTTCTCATCCTTCAGTGCTGAGTGGCTTTAAGTGAGGACTAAATTCTCTGAGAATTGAGAACACTCAGTGGACCCTCAGAAGGTCATGAGGTTGGCACCTGTGGAGGTGACATATTCTCCAGTCCCTTGTGTGACAAGCCTCTCTCCTCGAGTTCTCGGTGCCCTGTTCATATTTCCTGTACTCAGCCCACCTTGGCACAGTCCACTGACCTTCCTGCTTCTAAGATCTTTGAAGGTAAGGCCCATGCTTTCTTCAGAATCATCGTAGCAGCTAGAACCTTCACCGCACTGATCCTTTCCCTAAGACCTGCACAGTGTCCAATTCACAAAGCCTCAGGACAGGCTGTGAGGTGAGCTCATGCGCTAGTGTTGTCCGTGAACAAGGTGGTGTCCCTGAGGGAGAACGGGCAAGGCACACGTCCTGCAAGGATGTCATGAGGAGAAGCAACAGAGCCCAGAGGCCTTTGCAGCAAGAAAGGGGTGTGACAGGGCTCCCGTGGTCAGCTCCCCAGTCTCTGTCACAGGAATGGATTCTCCACACACACAGCTTGACTCAGATTAGTAACACTGAGCCACTGCACCCTCTTCAGCGGAGCTCAGGGCTCCGTAGACACAAGAGGAAATGATTTTCTAAGCTAGAGCACACCAATGGAAGCCTTTGGGCCAGACAGATCTCTCCAAGCTTGGAGAAAGGTACAAAGTCACCTTTAATTACACTAGATCATGAACTGTTGTTTTGTTTTGTTTTTTTCCTAAACAGTTGATCCTCCACCCTGTTCGTAAGCCAATCCCTCAGGTTTGGTACTAGATTCCATACAGGCTCACCTTGCATTGGTCAGCTTTCCATAACTGTAACAAATATCTTGGGCAAATCAACTTATAAAGAAGGAAGTACTTTGGCCCACAGTCTTAGAGGCTTCACATGACTGATTATCGCCTTCACTTTGGACTTGGAATGGCACAACACATTAGGGCAGATTTAGCTTCTCAGCCATCCCATAATCCACTTCAGTGTTGTGCTCCCAATGACCTAAGGACCTCAAACTAGGCCTCATCTCTTAAAGGGCCCACCCCTTCCATTGCACCATAGGCTTGGGACTGTGCCTTTAGCCCGTGGGTCTATGGGACACACTTGTCCAGACCTTAAGGAACACATGTATTCCCACAAGCTAAAGTCTACTGCTAATCACCGTATCTGTCACTTTGTTCCAGGCTATGAAACTTGCTTTAAATTTGGCCACAGAACTACGGAGACTGAATCGATGACACCATCTCTTGGGAAAGCCCATGGGCTAGAGCAATCACTTCTGGTTAGCTTTATGAAACATCAGGAACCCCGACAAACCCCCAGTCCTCTGCCTCCGTTTCTCTTTGAGTCCCCTGACTCTATGTATTGAAAACAAAACTTGCTAGGCATCGTGACGCATGTGCATAACCCCAGCATCTAGGAGGCTGAGCCAGGAGGATTACATGAGTTTGAGGGCTAGCCTGAGCTACAATAGCAAGACCATTGTTGGGGGTGGGGGGGAGAGAGAGAGAGAGATTGCTGTACTAATTGGAACATTCCTAGAATTTGCTCTGCCAGGTCTATGGTCCATACCCTTAGGCACCTACCCACATCCACAGCTTCTCATCCTGTTTAATTAGGGAGCAAACACCACACAAGTTGTCTTCTCCCCTGGTTTCCTATGAGTACCCAGCCAGCCACATCCACCCTCAGAGTCTACCTTAGTCAGGGTTTCTCTTCCTGCACAAAGATCATGACCAAGAAGTAAGTTGGGGAGGAAAGGGTTTATTCAGCTTACATTTCCACATTGCTGTTCATCACTGAAAGAAGTCAGGACTGGAACTCAAGCAGGTCAGGAAGCAGGAGCTGATGCAGAGGCCATGGAGGGATGTTCTTTACTGGCTTGCCTCCCCTGGCTTGCTCAGCCTCCTCTCTTATAGAACCCAAGACTACCAGCCCAGAGATGACACCACCCTCAAGGGGCCTTTCCCCCTTGATCACTAATTGAGAAAATGCCTTACAGTTGGATCTCATGGAGGCATTTCCTCAACGGAAGCTCCTTTCTCTGTGATAACTCCAGCCTGTGTCAAGTTAACACATAAAACTAGCCAGTACAGAGTCCATCACCGGCTCCTCTGGACCATCTACCCACAACCAGCCAGTGCCACTTTGTACTGGGGGACTAGCAGAGGTCTCCTGAAACCGTTTAAATCCATTGGCGGAGCATCAGGTTTAATGAGCCGAGGGTGGGCTTAGAACACAAGTCTTATAATCTGCAGCTTCCAGCCAAGTTAATGATCTCCCTCTGTGGATTTCACATCAGCCAGAGCTTTAGAAAAGAGGGAGTTTAGCCGGGCGTGGTGGCGCACGCCTTTAATCCCAGCACTCGGGAGGCAGAGGCAGGTGGATTTCTGAGTTCGAGGCCAGCCTGGTCTACAGAGTGAGTTCCAGGACAGCCAGGGCTACACAGAGAAACCCTGTCTCGAAAAACCAAAAAAAAAAAAAAAAAAAAAGAAAGAAAGAAAAAGAAAAGGGGGAGTTTATCACATTTCCAGAACGCTACATGATCTTGATAGGTATATACCATGTACCCATAGGCCAGGCCACGCTAAAGGAGGGAGCAGCCATCAGAATTGACGTCACCACAGTGTCACTGAAAGAAAACGTTCTGGGACACCCAATATGACAGAAAATAACTTGGGGAGCTCCTGCTATCTCCCCTGGAAGCTACGTGGCGTGAGTAGGGACATCATACTCTATTTTCTTCACTGCCAGGCGTCCCTCTTGAGACTGTCATCTGGCCACACTGTAGTCAGTGAAGTGGGAGAGCGTCATTAAATTATTTTTCCCACACAGCTTGTTTGACACCCGGCTCAGCCAACACTCCTGAAGGCATCTGCCACCCAGAGCTCATGCACTCCTAACTGTAATACAAAGAATGACAAGACTTCACTGAAACCACTGAGAAAGGGACTGTGGTTCAAGCTGGGGAGTATAGGGAGTGGAATTTACCTAGTCTTAATTACTAAGTAGAACATTCCAGAGTAGCCTTGAGGGCTGGGGTTTCAGGGCTGAAAAGGCAGGGTCCAAGACCAAGTAGTGAACTAAGTCAGTCTGGAACTAGCCTGGGGGTGCTTTCTACCTCAGAACGAGACTTGGGAGCTGACCATAGGGAGTCGGTTGGTAGAGGGCTTTCATAGCATTCTCAATCCCTGGGTGAGACCCCCAGTACCAGAAAGAAAAAAATATATCTTAAGGCTGAGGACATAATTCAGTGGGTAAAACACTTCTCATGAAGAATGAGGACCTGGATTCAGATCCCAGCACCCATTTAAAGCTGGATGCTACGCATCTGTAACCCCGGTCCTTCTAGGATGAGACGAGAAGTAGAGACAGCAGGAGTCCTGCAAGTTTAATTTGGCATGTGATGTGGGGAGCGTAAGTCTTTCTCCAACAAGTTGGAAAGTGAGGACAGACAGCTGAGGTTGTCCTCTGAGCTGCACATGTGAGGCAGCGTGCTCTCATGCACACACACACATTCACAAACACATACACACTCAAACCCAAACACACTTATACTCTCACACACGTGTGCTCTTTGTCTCATAAGCAGAGAAAGAGAGAGATTTAAAACCACATCTGTGATGGCAGATGTAGTGGTACACGCCTTTAATCCCTGCACTTCGAAGCCAGCCTGGTAGGTAGTGAGTCTCAAGCCAGACAGTATTACATAGTGAAACCTTGTCTCAAAAAAGAAAGGAAGAAGGGAGGAAGGGGAGGGAGGGAGGCAGGGGAGAGAGGAGGGGAAGAAGAAGGAGGAAGAAGAAGAGGAAGAGTAGGAGGGGAGAGGAGGGGAGGGGAGGGGAGGGGAGGAGAGGGGAGAAGAGAAAGGAGGGGAGGGGAGGGGAGGAGAGGGGAGAAGAGAAAGGTGGCCGTGATGGTGTTGGGGAATCACCATGGGTCTTCAGAGAATGGCGCAGGCATTTGGTGGGACAGACATGAAATAAGGTCATGCAATGGTCAGTTCTTCAAGTCCTAAGGTTTTTTCATCTGGTGGAGGATGACTGGATAAGACAAAGCCATGTAATTCAAGCAGTGTAGTTGGGAATGGGCTAAAGGCTCCTTGAGTACTCTAGACTTACCAAGGGCAGCAGCACTCCCCAGTCCCGTGCTGCCAGCCCAGCCTTCCAACTGCGCTCCGGGGGATTTTCCACCTTGCTCTTCTGATTAATCAGTTACAAGCTCCTAAGAGTCAGCCTTGTGCTTCTTCAGGGATTACCTCTGCAAAGCAGAGAGCACACAGTTCGAGGGGCCTCTGAACCCACACTTACATGGGAGAAACTGTTTTTCTTTTTAAAATCCAGATGCAGGCGCCCATCCTGTCCAGGCAGCACAAAGCCAAAGGTCTACCTGCAGCAGAGGAAGCTATTCAGTGGTTAGAGCACTGGCTGCTCTTGCAGAGGAGCTGGGATCAGATCCCAGCACCCATGTCAGGGCTCACAGCCATTCATAACAGCAGTTCCAGGGGATCTGATACCCTCTTCTGACTTCCTCAGGCACCAGGGATATACTAGTGCACAGACATACACATATCAGAACACCCACAACACAAAAGTAGTTTAAAAAATAATGAACACATATTGGCTGTGGTCACTGGGGAAGGCCGACTACCTCATCTCACTCACAACAGCAACCCTACACGCGGTGTATTCAAGCTGGACTAATGGTGTCATACTAATGGTCCGTTAAATATAAAATATGGCACAGGAGGCTGTCTAAACCCGCTAGTGCTTCTCAGAGCAGCAGCATCACAGATGCAAACGCTTCTCCAATCGAAACCTGATGGATTCCAGGCAATCCTGTGTAATTGTGGGGTGCAGTACTAGCCCTACTTTAATATATCAGTTGTATACTAGATTATTAATGAGCTCTCAAATTCTGAGTCACCCAAGCCTAGTATTAATGACTACAAGACTTGTGGAGAGAAATTCAAAACATTGGCTAAAAACAAATAAATAAATTCAGACCTGGAGAATGAGACCTTCAAGAGAGCTCATTTTCTCCTTACGTTGCCTGTCACCTGCCAGGTGACATTTGTGCCTTGGCTACTGCTGGTGGTGGTTGGTGATTCATGTCCCAGATCTCTGTCAAGTCACAACTTTCCTTTTTACACTGGGCTCTCTCTCCCCTGGGCGTCACCATGTCTGGGATGAACTTAATCAAACGTTGCGCCAGCATCTTCAACACCTTTAAGTTTTGAGGGGAAAGGGAGCCAAGAACGAGCGTCCACACAAAAGAAACACTCTCCAAATTATTAAAAAGGCATTTTTTATTATAAATACATTTTAGTTGTAGCAGTAAAATACATTTTGTGTTACCATGAATCTTTTAAAACAAAAGAACTTCATTCACTGACAAGGGTCACACCGTAGACTCCTGGGCTCAAAAAAAAAAAAAAAAAAAAAAAATGTCCTAAGAAAGTAGCATAAGCTAAGGAGACTCCAAAACCCAAGTTAGGAAAGAGGAAGAACAGAGAAAGGAAGCCTTGGTGGCTAGCTTTGGGGGTTATCTTATGATACAAAACCATCTTTACTTTTAAGAATAGACTCTTCCGGTATTAGAGCCTCTCCGACGAGGCATGGTCTACCGCAAAGGAACCGAGTCACTGTTAGATTTTGCCATAGATTTATGCTGACTCAGATGCTGCCTAAGTGGTGCTTGTAAGGTAACGGACCAGGGTGGTTTTACATACGGCCTCCCTTATGAAGGCTTTCCCAATAGAAGACCCAGAGTGAATCTACTATGTGACTGATCCTATACATTACTGACCACATTTAGAGAATTGTATTTTTTTAAAAAAAATCATTAAAAAGAAAGATCCTGTATCACTGACCATCAGGACTCTTTACTAAAACGCAAACCCCATTAGCTTTATAATTCAGAGAAAGTGTTTGGACCACTCTATTCTCCCAGGATGCAACTATGACAGAGAACCAGTACCTCGATGGGTCTCAAAGAATCAGGTCAGATGGCTGGCACAGAAATCGGATACAGTACTTGATGTGCATAATGTCATATACATGGATAGATAGAAGCAGTCACTGTCCTGATACACGGAAATCAGGGACCCTTCGGCGGGGTGGGGGGAAGGTGGGGGGTTGTCGTTGAGAAACAATCTTAGGTACAACTGACACTTTGGGACTTCAACCTGGACAAAAGAGTCCTCTGACCTCCTGAAAGATACAAAGTGGTATCATGCAAGGCAAATCGCAAATAAACCAAAGTCCCTTATAAGCTGGGAGTGCATAGAGGAAAGCTGTGCTGAGCACACCAGCAACCCGCAGCTAGAGCTTCCCGGGGCCTTTTATGTAGGAAGTCCTGGGGGCTAAGAACTCTAAAGCTGTGCAATCTATGATGGTCACTGTGTATTATACGTCTACGCCTACGCCGTTCTACATTCTATTACCTTAAAAATAGATTTGTTTTCTTGCTAGCAACCCAGTAAATTCAAAGCCAGACTAGAAACCAGAAAGCAGAACCCAATACCCGCCAAGCTGCAGCCCAGGCAGAACATTAAACACAACACACAAATGTAAAACTAGCCAAAGACCTGTCAGGTTGATGACGTTGTAGGCAGTTTCTTTCTCAAAACTAACGTGCTCGCCCATGTCTGCTATGACTTAGGAGTCACTCATGCTGTGGGGGTGGTGTGTTCCCTCAACTCTTCGGCAAACATACAGAGGTCTTCAAGGTAGCTAAGGAGTCTAAGCTTCTTTCCTGCCACATACAACACCTAGGCTCTCCCTAACACCTGCAGGCATGGCAGAGAACCCAAAATAACTTTGTTAACCTGAGAAACATATAACACGAAGGTAAATCCTTTGCCCTCACCCCAACACACATACAAAAGAAGAAAGGGGGGGGGAGATTAAAAACTATAGGCTCCATTAATTGGGGACTATCTAATGTTTCTGATGCCCCAAGTCACTGCCACCGTAGGACTGGGACTCCTGCACTGAGAGCCTGGGCAAGTGCAAGCACACTCTCAGGGCATCCGATGGCTTCTTTCCACAATTATGTCTCCATGTGGAGGGATCGAGGTCGACTCTAAGCACATCCCACAAACGCACAGCTTTCGAACAACAGCCAGGCAGCTGCGTCGCTAACAACAAACTCACTCTAGAAATGAAAGCATCCCTGCACCCTAATGAAGAGTAGCAGAGACCCCAAAGGGAGAGAGAGAGCTCTTCCCACGAACGAGCCACTTGAGGTGCCAGGATGATTAAAATGGCCCACGAGTAAAGAGATAAACCCCTCCTGACTCTCAAAGTGCGCTTCCTGGACGGCTGTGACGGCCACCCTGGCAGTGGGCCCAGCAATCTCAACAACCCGTCCAGGGAAAACTGAGGCCAGCTTCAGCTTCATAATCACTTTTTTTTTCCTTTATTTTTCTTGATCTTGCTCACAATTCTAAAATCTTAAAATATGATAGGTTTGTAAATAGTTACCACTGTATGTTATCTGCCACCCTTACCCCCCTCAGTTTCAAACATTAAAATATTAAAACAATTATTCCATAAAAATCAAAATTTTTCTTAAAAGGTAATATTGATTTCCCCTCCCGTACATCATTCTAAGGCAGGCAAGCACATGCTAGTATACTAAATAAAGACCTCAGATGAGGTAGAAATAGCCAAAAAGACCCCCCCAAAAATACTGAAAATCTCATAATATTGTTTAATGAACTCATAGAATTATATAAAACTTACTATGCATTATGTTTAATATTTGTATCAAAATAAAAATCTCTCTGTTGAACAAATTGCAAGTAAAGTCTGGTCTACCACTCTGATGACTGAAACTATAAGACTTGTGGGCTCTCTTGAAACTCATTTCAGAAGCTTCAAGCTTACCACTGGACAAATGGGCTGGATTAGAACCACAGCTCACAAGTCTAAGTCTAGAGTCTTCTATTATGTACCTCCTGACATAAAGTTTTTTCTTTTTCTTTTTCTTTTTTTAAACAATGCACGTTTTGTTAAAGAGTACTCTAAAGTAGGTATTTTCAGTAGGTTCGAAATATCTGAATGTTACACTAAAACTTTAAACATAAAAATTGTTTGACCTGATATTCTAGCTTAGAGTTGATGATATAATGCCACTTTCTGATGTTTTATTGGGATGCTAAACTTTAGTAAAAATCTCCTCCTTTTGTGGTCTTGGAATTGCTAGTTAAACGAGAGATAAAACTGGCCAGTGTGAACCCAGTCGCAGAGGGAAATGTGGAGGCTTGATGCAGTGGATGCTCTGAGGGCCGGTATGACGGGTACTCTGGGTACCAGGCTACAAGGGACACACCCAGCGATGCTCGCTGAAGCATCACCAGCCTCTTCTCTAACTTCTGGGCAGTGTGAATACTGATCAGATGACACCTGCGCCCAGATGCGAGCAGGACACATGGGGCGGTTGGGGCAGTGTGAGTACTGATCAGATGACACCTGCGCCCAGATGCGAGCAGGACACATGGGGCGGTTGGGAGCAGTGTGAATACTGATCAGATGACACCTGCGCCCAGATGCGAGCAGGACACATGGGGCGGTTGGGAGCAGGGTTGTCAAACTTTACGGAAAAGGCAAGAAAAACAAACAAACAAACCAGGATCTACTCACTGAGAAAAGGCGAGTTTAACTGTGAGGAGGTGGGGAGGTGGCTGGGGAGGGATGGACAGCCTAGGTAATATTTTAAAGCAGTAATGTGTATGTTTTACTATATGGGAAGTTTTAAACTTAAGTTTTTATATAATTTTTCTATTAATAAAACTCTCCACTATGCAATGATTCTTTTGCTCATGAGCATCTCCTTAAAAAAACAAAACAAAACAAAACAAAAAAAAATCACCTAGTTCAGGAAATCTAACTTTTCCCATGACAATCGTGGGAATGTTCAGGTTTAGCCTAAAATTGCTCTCGACACCCTGACTCGAAGTCGCGGTGGCTAGAGAGATACATTCTTTTATGTTTTCAGCTTTGCTCTCAAAATGAAACATACCAAACTTAGAACCATTAACTACACTACAGCAACATAACACAGCATATGAGCTCAAGATTAAAAAGACAGTTTCCTCAGGACTTCAAGCCTTCAGAAAGAGGAAAACCTCTCCAATACATAGGCTCCAGAGACCGCCATGTTTAGCTGGGGAATGCTTACTCTGTGAGACTTCCACTTATTTCCCTTACCCTGAAGCTCTCTCAACAGAAAGGACCAGTTGATCCTTACATCAAACCTGAACTCATCCTAGGATCTTGATTAGAAACAAGACAAAAGAAAAATAACCCACAGCAGACAATTTTGTTCTCCTCACACAAGATGACCCAGACAGCGAGCATGTCTGTGTGACGACAGAAAGACAGAGATCCTTAAGTCTCCATGATCAATAACTAACAACTGACTAGCAAGGGTGGGGCCACAACAGACTTCTTTGAAAAAAACACACCAGAAAATAACCATGATACAGTAAATGAGCTTTGTCAATTCTCATCAGGAATTTATTTTTAGATCAAGAGGGGGGGGGGGCAAACTTAGCTCGAATACTCTGAATTATCACCTAAAAGAACTGGAAGAGAAAGATGAAGGAAAGAGGGACAGAAAGGGAAGAAAGAAACACCTCAAGTTTGTACTGCAATGGCTAAAACCAGTACTGGCAAGGACAAGGAAACGCCTCCGACGGGAAAGAATGAAAAGAGAAGAAACCATAAAGGAAACTCAGGAGAAGAAAGGGCATGGCAGACCTATCAAGTTTTCCTTAAAAAAATAATAAATGTGTGCTTATGTATGTAAACAAACACATACACACACACACACGTATGTACACATGTTCCATCTGAACTCTAAAGTTGAATGAAAGAAGCAAGCTATTTCCTGGAGGCTGACTAACCCTGCTAATGCTACCGGGGTGTCTGCAAAGAGCCCCAAGCGAGAGCTTGCAATGGCTCTTCTGGTAAGGTCTGCTGTTGACTGTTACGAGATGCTGGGCGTAAGAAACAGGCTCCTTAGAGCCTGGACGGGAAAACAAGAGTAACACTGGGAAGGAGGGATAAGTACTCTAACCAGAACGTGAAGCGACGGAAGGAAACCCTCAACTAGCTGCAGAAGCAGGAGAGAGATGGGAACGCACCGACACTCGCAACAGCGCAGTCAAGTAAGTAAGTAGCTAGTGTCATTTCTTAGACATAACCACGTTGAGAATGTCACCGCAACCTGACGGGTTCCCCATCCCGAGGGTCCCACCATCAGTGGCTTATATAAGATGATAGGGTGCACACGTGACTTAAACTAAATATAAATAATTTAAAAAACTGATATATTTTTAAAGGTTCAAGTATGAAAAACAAAAAAGTAGGCAATGATCTCCTGGCGAGAGGTGACCCGAAAACTGACAGTATAATTCTGTCTGAATTAGCAGGATGGCTCTGAACTCTTGCCCGGCATGTACTGTTGTCCTGTGTGTCTGCATGTGTGGGCGTGGGAGCGCTCACCTATGGGACACAGACAGCCCTATCATGGGTGAGTCCTACTTGGGCACAGAGCTAGAAAACAGAGACCTGTGGCAAAAGTTGTCTCATTCTGCCTGAGTCACGCCAGCATGTGATGATGTCATGTCATGCAGAATGTGGTGTCCTGACTTAGTGGATCCCCGTGCCTGCTGGGATCTGTACTATCTGTGAACACCACTTTAGTCTGTGGGTCCACACCTGGCAGCGCAGAAGAGGCATGTAGCCCAAGACAGGAACAACAGGAAGCCAGGTTCCAGTAGCTCAGCCCTGAGCAGAGGCAGAACTGAATCTGAGAGGCTGTATCGTCAGTCCCAGAGTTTGCTGCCCCTTAACCAATGTAGCCTTTAATCGCAGCCTGTGTAGCCCACACAGGGGTCTGTGGCTGGCTGCAATAGACTAACCTCTAGTCACACAGACTAATTCTGCTGCCCCCTTGCCACATCCAACCCATCTTAAAATGTTCTATCAAAAGTCTTCCAGAAAAGTATGCTTGAGTGATCGGCAGGAAAGTCGGCCTCTTGAAATATCCCCCTGGCCTCATCTTAGTTTAAAAAGAAAAGGAAAAAAAAAAAAAAAAAAAAAGATAGATTGTAGTCTCAAGATTTCTCAGAAATACAAAATTAGAGCGACGGACGGGATCAGGAAATGACAAAGGACATTCATTGTTTCGGATGTATTAACGCATGAGGACAGCCTCTTCCTTCAACATTCATTCAAAACAACTGGCAGGCTGTGGATCTCTGCAGACAGGTGCTTAAATTTCATATTTCTAATGAGTTCAAGGGGGGGATTTCAGATGATTCAAAGGATCTGAACCATACCCTAGATTTTCATCAATTTTTGACAATGTTTTTTTTCCTTTAAATGATATCCCTCAAACAATTAGAAAGCTCTCAGAATTGCTCTGTGTAGGTCCTATCTTAATGTAAACATCAAATAAGGTACCAACATTGTTAACACAGGAAAAGAAACCCAAACCTTTAGTTGGCACAGGTCTTTCTGCCCTGGAGGAGGGAGCCAGGCTACGAACACTTACACATGCAGAGTGAGAAAAGAGATTTTTCACTAAATTCACGCAGTTTTAAAATAGTTATCAAGTCTACTAAGCACCAACAATCCTAAAAATGCTTCAGCTTCCCCATTTGTTTAAAAAAAAAAAAACAAAAAACAAAAAAAAACAAAAACAAACCCTCTCACCTCAATGTTAAAGACAAGCTGGAAATCTTGCTTGTCAAAAACAAAACAAAAAAACCTGACTATGCCACCAGGGTTTGCTTTTTTTTTTTTTTTTTTTCCTTTTCACATTTCAAAACCCAGTGGTGGCATGCAGAGGCCTTGGCCTCTCCCCTATGCTGATGGAGAGAAGAGCATGTCACAGATAGTCTAAAACTCAGAAAGTTTTAGAACGCAGCATCCTGTGATCACAAAAAGGGGGTGGGGGGTCTTAGAAGATGCTGCCCCTTTGTTTTTTTAAAAATTTTTTAACTGAATTTAAGCAAAAATAACATACATTTGTACATCAACTGGCCATTTCTGGTACAGAAACCCAGCATGTGGTAATATTATTGAATAAATGTAAATGCTACTTAACAATTTTTTTCTTTTTAAATACATTTTAGACAAACTTTTTTTTTCTTTTTTTTTTATAGTTGCACAGTTAACCTCTTAGCTGCTAGCTTGATGCAAACATATGTAACAATACACAAATTTAAAAATATTTTTATTCTACATAAAAGCTGTCAAAATTCTGACTCACATCAAAAATGCAAAATAATGGAATATACTTTTAAACGTAGGCGCAGGTCTAGCAGCAAGGGGGCTGAGAGCGCAGTGAACGTAATGGAGGGCTGCACGCACACAGAGCCGCCACCTCCATCCTGCAGACTGGACAGGAAGCGCATATTCTCTGAGGACAGCGAGAGCGGGGTCACTTGAAGTAGGAGTAGAAGCCATTGCTGCCCGGACTGCTGCCCAGACTGAGCTCCTGGAACAGGGACAGCGGGTCGCTGCCCTTCTTGGCCTGCTCGGGTGGCGGCCTGGGCTTGGGCGGGGCCCGCAGCGCACTGGCGTAGGACATGGCGGGCTTGCTCCCTGCCGGGCTCTGCTGGCTGCTGCTGTTGGCAGACTCTGCGATCTGCTTGTTGGGCATGAGGGGTGGGAACTGGCCAAGGTGCTGCAGCATCGAGTAGTTGAAGGAACTGGAAACCTCCCCGCTCTCGGGCTTCAGCTGATCCTCAGGGGGTTTGACAGTCTTGGGTGGAGCTACAAGCAGAGAAGAGCGACAGGTTTAACCACAGGTACATCCTGCACATGCGCTTACGGACTCCTCCACGAGCTCCTCCATCTCCAGGAGCATAAGCACAAAGGCAGTTTAGTTCAAGCATACACAACTTCATCACAGCACACTTTAAACCCCCCTCTTGAAGAAACACACAGGGAATGGTCTGGGCGGCTGCGGTTGGGTTTCTGTAAGCCAGAACATGCCTGTATCTGCAGTAATGTGCTGTACGCTCTACTCTCACATCTGGCCCAGTGGTACCAGGGTCCACTTGTTACAGCCACTCTCCCTTCTTGTAACACATTTTCCAAGAAGATCTTGCTATGTAGCTCAGGCTGGTTTTGAACTCTTGAACCTCCTCCTCAGCCTGCCCTGTTCTGGGAGTGCAGATGTGCACCAACACACCTAGCTCTCATATTCTACGTGAGCATGGATTAATGAGAGGGGAGAAACAGAGCTAAACATCACATTTTCTACCACCTGACTTTCAAGGTCTTTAAAACTTGGTCCAGTGAATCATCGATTAACACTTCGCTTGTTTGCAACCTTCTGAAATGTAAATAACACTGCATTCTGAGAGAGAGAGAGAGAGAGAGAGAGAGAGAGAGAGAGAGAGAGAGAGAGAAAGAACGAGCACACCCACATACCATTACAAGAACAGACAGTGACTTTTGAGTAATTCGAACGTGGGAGGGGCTGATGGGAAACCGCCCCATATGCAGTCAGGTGCTGAGGAGTATAAAAAATAAATAAATAAAAAATCACAGCTTTCTGGAAACTCACCCATTCATCTTACCTATCAACTCTCTGGGCTGACTCGTCCTGCTGGATCCATTGCACGGAATGTTCTGGTAGGGGGCAGATGAGGTGGTGTTGGCCCAGGACTCGGGGGCCGGGAAGTTGAAGGCAGGTGGGTTGCTGTGGCCCTGCGATTCTTTGCCCTGAGCCAGGCTGTCTTGGGGAGTGCTTGCCTCTTCCACACAAGGCTGGGCTGGGCTAGCTGAGATTCTTCTTTGGTACAAGGGCCGACCAGGTCCTCTGGGCTCATACTACACAAAGAAAAGGATGTTTGGTAAGTCAGGCCTCCTACTCCCACATCCAACACCACCTTCAGAGCCATGGTGATGATCTAACCTCACAAAAAAGAGACAGATTCTTAAGGAAATTTTCTTGTGCATATTCCCTCCTCTTCACTCTCTCCCATTTAAATAAAATGCGGCAGACACTACAACATGGTGTCAAGAAAGCTGGGCCTGAAATTCATCTCTATGAGGTTCCGTGGTAACACACGCCAGCCTGTGGGCTTCTGTATAAACCAGTTGTCTTTAGTTATCCAGTCATACGGTTATTCTAGAAAACGGCAGCGTGCATATATATGAGTTGGAGGGCAAGCCAGCTGAACCTCAGAGCTTCAGAACAGAGCCACCGAGACTCATCTGGACCTTCCCAGCTTCACTCCTGCTGGCAAGACCTGCTTCCTCCCATCTTGCATAAGCCTTCCTGACTGGGCCATATTTCTTCTCCCCGTTGATCAGTCGACACACAATACTCATTACGTTCTCCAAAATACTATTTTCTTATGTTTAAAACATAATTAACATATCTTCTTTCTAAATTCCCTAAAATTATACAAGCAAAATTCTCTTGCCCTCCTGACAAAGGCTATTTGGTATCAGCTCCAACAGCAGGCAGTACAGAATCACTGTGCAGACCAGCCCACCTAGAGCCTAGCCAGTGGCACTAGACATCAGGCCTTGCCTTATACCTGCCAACATTACCTTGGGAAACTGGCCTAAACTCGGTGGGTTACCTCGCGATGCTCACGTCCTCTTGGGATTGTAGAGAGAACGGAATATGCTAGGAATGTAGGGTGTTTATGCTGATTGCTGGTTAATATTAAGAACCAACTGTGATATCATTGTTTTACTGTAAATTAAAAGACCTACATCTGATCACAAGGACATAATGGCTTTTAATTGCCCCAGTAATCGTAAAACCCGCTATTCAGCTTGGGTTCAATTAGGATTCAGACACATCTTTCACCATTATAAGTATGTGTTGGATAACACAGGGCAGAGCCACCAGGAAGCACTGCAGGGCCCCAGTATTTCAGTCCAAGGACAGAAATCAAGGAGGGGACATGGCAGGGGCGGGAATGGGTGGGGGAGAGCCTTTCTGTCTCCAGAGAGCTATGAGGCCAGGCCATGCTCAAACTTAGGAAAAGAAGCGGTCACTGCCACCTAGCCAGTTCCCTTTCCCATATGTATCTCATTTAGGTCCTGTTTCTCATTGGAACATTTACCTTCACTTTTAATTTTATTCTTTAGAGGAAATTCTTCCCCAGGGGTCAAGATCTTTCTGAAGTTGACTGTGGGTGGAGACTCTGCTGTTTTGTGTTGAATTCCAGCAGCACAGTAAAAGGTGCTCGGCAGGAGAGCCAACTGTCCCTGAGCAGAGCGTGTGGTCTCCGGGCCAGACAACCCTCCAGTGACCGAGCGATTGTAACAAAGACAATTAGCTCTTGAAACAAAGATCAAGTGTTTTTTAATTGTCATACTGGGAATTCTGCCTTGTCGCTGTCTGTAGGGGGGATCACACTCTTGAGCCTTTATGTGTGAACACTAATGCACTAATGTTGGCAAGGGCCTCAAAAGAGCTCTGTGACATAGAACCCTGCATAAGGTCATACAGACCTCAGCCAGGGACTTCATAAGCCCTGTCTTTAATGGGCAGCTACAACAGTAATATAGACAATGGCAGACACAGGAACCTCGGAGCTTCAATGAGAGAAAAGAAAAATCAGAAAGTTACATAAATAGAATAAAAGTGGGGGGGGGGGGGGGTCTATAGGTACAACTGTTGAATACACAGAGGTGAACGTGCGGAAAAGCCATCTCCATCCGTGGATCCTCAAAGATCAGGTGGATGTGGGCAAAGCAGCAGACAGCAACCGAGGATGGTTTATACACCAAATAAAACTAAGGCTGCTGCTTCTTTCAGCCTCAATTCCTAACCTTTTCTTCCTCGTACCACTGCCTGCCTGCAGCCTCCATCAGCCACTCCGCCCTGCTGCCTTTTTCTTTCTCCTCCCTCCCTCCCCTCTTTCCTTTCCTCTTTTGTTCTTTGCCTTGCTGTCAATCCCCACCCCTGCCCTTTTCTTCCCCATCTTTAGCCGGTCCATGCTTGTCCTGACCACTTAGGCCCAGGCAAGCACCACTGTGGCAGGACTGCCTTAACCTCTCTCTCTGAGGCTCCAAGTCTCCTCCCGCTGCCTACAGCAGTGGCTGCTGGATGTTTGCAGATGCCTTTCAGAAGTTGCACATTTCTTTCTACTTTGTATGAATGCGTGTGGGCTGGTGGTAAGGAGGGTAGTGGGTTGTCTGTTTCCAGAGGGGGGAGAGATCTACTGATATGAGCATGTGATTTCCCCGCAGACAGTTAACATGGTAGGTTCTATACTGATTTACTTTCAAATACTGCACCAGCCAGATAAGCTGCACGGGGTCATGGTGCATTGTTCTGTTTACGCCTGGCTGAATTCAATTTGCTGTTCTGTTGAGGATAGTTCTCGTCATAGAAATCAGCCTATATTTTTCTTTTTTGTACTGTCTCTGTCTTGCTTTGGACACAGTAATGGTGGCTTCATGCAAATATATTGGCAGACTTTCCCTTCTATTCTCTGGCGATGACTGTAATTGGTAGATTTTCTTCTTTACATATTTAGAGAAATTCAGTAGTGAAACAGCTCTGGCCCAGAGAGTTAGTTCTCTCTTAAAAAAAAAAAAAAAAAAAAAAACCCATAAATTCAATGTTTAACAGTTATAGGATCACTCCTGATTTTTATTTCATTGTTGGTGAGTTTTGGACGTTTGTGGCTTTGGGGAAGTGGCCCGTCTTACCGATGCTGTTGAGGACGATTTGCAAGCTTCCTATTGCTATCCTTCCAAAGCACCTCAACTGTGGGGACATCCTTCCTTTTGTCCCTGTCAGTAGCCAGTGTCCTGGCTATTTCCTCTGGTCAAGCTTTCCGGGGTGGGAGAGGCATTAATAATACTTAAACAGAGACTGAAGTACAAGGGTTGAGAGAGATGGGGGCACTCAGAAGAACAGACAAGGCTGAAAGCATGGGTCACAGCTCACTGTTTTCCAATGGGAAGAAACAGTTCCAGCTTTGCACCTGCCCCTCCCTCCTAGAGCGGGACACCGAGGGAGTCTGTGATTAGCAGTCAGCAGAAGGACTCCTTTCCCTCATTCCCCCCTTGATTTTCCATCTTTCTATGCTGCCTCAATTATCCCTGAGACTCTGGATCCTCAGTCTTAGGGTCACAGAAGGCTAGTATCTCATTTTCTATAATTCCTACAATTAAACAGAGTCATTGACCTTATCTACTCAAGGACCAAAGCTCTAACCTGTCTACACTAACATGGAGACATGATACATACAGTCTGAGCACAGACACTGGAATAGCATCATTTCAAGTGAATCAACCATGCTTCAGACAGATTCCAGACAAGACCTCAAGATATCAGCATTTGGGGAGACAGAGATGGGGCACAGCTTCCCACCGGAAGCACCTTAGGAGTCCCCCAGACCTTTACGGCCTTCAACTCATGGATTCTCGGGATTCAAAGCAGAGAAGAGTTTCAGCACTAACCAGCGGCATGCACGAGGTTCCATAATGACATCTAGGTATTAAGCGGGCAGAGTGAGACAGAAAAAGGGGCATGCAGAAGTTAGACCCTTGCTAGTCTTGCTAAATGCTATCTACTTTCCCTTTACAAAGAACCAACTATGGGTTTCACCGACTCTTTCTTCTCTAGTATTCTCTGCAGTACCGATTCTCTTCATCAGTCTCACTTCCTGGAGTTTATCTTGCTCTTCCTTGTATAATTTCTGAAGGTGGAGGCTTAGGATTGACATCTTGTTTCCTTTCTACTTTAAGCATTACACATTCACTCTGATGTTGCTGTGGCAGCGATACATGAATTCAAACTGCTGCATTCTTACTTTCTAACACACAATAAGCATTGATCTGCATTATACACAGACATCTGGAAAACAGGAGCCAGAATGGGATTCGTAAAAGATTAGGGTCCAGATACAGAATAAGATAGCAAAAAGTGTAACTACAATACGTTGAAAATTCAAATACATAATGATGCTTGATTCAGAATGACATTCAAAGTGAAAACAAGAAGAAAAAAGCCTCAACAGTCATCCTTGAATCTTGCTAACACACTGAATTACTAGCCTAAGAATGAATACAGGACAATAAATTATCTGCCTTTTCCATATAGACTGTATTTTAGTATTTAGTATTTTATCACATTCAATGTTCTCCTTCATAAGAAAAAAATGCAGAATAAAAATTTTTAAACTTTAGAAGTACTATTTGGCATCTCTACTGAAACAAAAGACTAAAGCCACAGCCATCAACAGCTGCTATGCAGGAAGTTTGCTGAGAACTACTACAAGCAGTGGGTCAGACTGGTACCTGGCACCTCACCTCAGCCCAAGTTACCATCCCCAGTATGAGAAACCACACATCCCGTGCACCTTCTTCCACTTGCACTTGAATATGCACATTCACTGAAAACAAACTGTACTATATTTGGCTTGGAAATTTCTTATTAACATCTCATAGACAGTGGCTGAAGAAATGACCCAGCAGTTAGAACGTGCAATGCTCTTGCAAAGAACCTGGCTTAAGTTCCCAGCACCACAACACAAGGTAGCTGACCCTCACCCGTGACTGGGGGCCAAGGGATCTGGCAGTCTCTCTGGCCTCTGTGGGTACCAGACAAGCACACTTACATGCATGCAAGCAAAACACTAATGCACATAAAATAAAAATAAATCTTTTTAAAAAGTCATAGATGTCTTTCTGTATCATGAAAACTGTTAGAATATCATATTTAATAACTGGTTATTATTTTTCTTTTTTTACTGGATATTTTCTTTATATTTCAAATGTTATCCCCTTTCCCAGTTTACCCTCCAGAAACCCCCTATCTCATCCCCAACCCCCTGCTTCTATAAGGGTGCTCTCCCACCCACCCATCCATTCCCACCTCCTCACCCTGGCATTCCCCTACACTGGGGCATCAAGACTTCACAGGACCAAGGGCCTCTCCTCCCACTGATGCCCAACAAAGCCATCTTCTTCTACATGAGGCTAGAGCCATGGGTCCCTCCATGTATTCTCTTTGGTTGGTGGTTTAGTCCTTGGGAGCTCTGGGGGCTCTGGTTGGTTGACAACATTGTTGTTCTTCCTATGGGGTTGCAAACCCCTTCAGCTTCTCCAGTCCTTTCTCTAACTCCTCCATTGGGGACCCCATGCTCAGGCCAATGGTTGACTGTGAGCATCCGCCTCTGTATTTGTCAGGTTCTGGTAATAACTGATTATTTATTTAAATGAATCTTTTTCATTTTCTCACCATTTGAAGAAACTTCCAGCTATGGAACACTCTCGAGCTCCACTAACATTTTAATTTAAATCCCCACAAGCTTATAATCTTACAGTGGAAGTAGCATACCTACAGTGTGGTACAAAGACATCTAAAAAAAGAAAGCAGGATGAAGGGATTACAGTGTGACAGACAAGGGCTGAGTCAAGTGAAAACTGATACCCAAAGTGCTTCTCAAAATATTAACTTAGTTTTGTTTTGGTTTTTTGGGTTTTTTTGTTTTTTGGTTTGGTTTGGTTTGGTTTGGATTGGTTTGGTTTGGTTTGGTTTGGTTTGGTTTGGTTTGGTTTTACAAGACAGGGTTTCTCTGTGTAGCCCTGGTGCCCTGGAACTCACTCTTGTAGACCAGGCTGGCCTTGAACTCAGAGATCTGCCTGCCTCTGCCTCCCCAGTGCTGGGATTAAAGGTGTACGCCACCACACCCAGCTTTAACTTAGTTTTATTTCAAATATAAAGCAAAATAAAAAAACAAGCCCTAGGAGTATCCATAGACTAGGTATTACAATTGTAGACAAAAAAACAAAGGTCTATGGGTAATGGTCTGGATAGGAGGTAAAGTGCCTGCATGCTATGTACAAAGCCCTGGTGCAATGGTCAGCCCGGGATTGGGGTGGGGGTGGGAGGATGGTGATGAAAATAACTGCTTAATTTTTTTCTTAATGATGGAAAAGCTTCATTCCATTCACTGAGCCTCTCTCACCAAAAAATTCCAATGTAAAATACAATAGAGAGACAAACAAACTTGAAAAAGAAATAATTCCCCCACCTAGGAAATAGCATTTTAAAATATGACAAGGGAAAAAAGAGACCTGGAGAATCCTAGACATCCAGCATCTTACTGACAGAAGTCTCAGAAGGAAAGACAAGGAAAGATCAGGATGATGATTACCAAAGGATGGGATGACCTCAGGTGGCCGAGGGCTGTCTCCGACCTCGGATGTTGTGTCTCCATGACCTGCAGGCAGGTCAGGGAGATACACAGCTGTGCCTCCGACCAGAGCACTCGTCAGCTCTGCTCCACATGAAGAGACCCGCCGTGCGAGAAGCCCCTCTCAGGAAAGGACACTTGGGAATCTGCCCACCGTGTTTTCCTACACCCAAACAGTGAGTCATGGAGCAGACACTAGAACCAAGGCGACACTACAGCTGAGAGAAGTCTGTCTGCATTACTGTGGCACTCTGGGCTGCCTCAACTTCTTAACTCATCCTTGGTGTGGACAGTTGGACCATCCAGCCACCTCTTACAAGAAGACAAAGCCAGTTTGAGCAGGATATCAAACAGTTCGGAAGGACCTTCAACTTGGAGCAATGAGCTTTCTCTCTGAAGGATCAAAATGACCACAATTAAGATTTTCAGCTTTTCAAAAGAAGAGCATCCAAGAACTTTCGCTCAGCTCTTAGTACTGGAAAATGAATTGCTTATTGTTAATTTCGGAGATTTGAGGGCTCAGAGTTCGTCATCTAAAAATCCAAACATTCAGCAGTTAGAATGAGATAGATTTCCAGAATGGAAGAATTGCTCCTTCTACTCCCACAACAAGGGGAAATTTTAGATGGCTAAAAATGTAATAACTCTTTGTCCCAGGAACATGTGCTTTCCCCAGCATCATGAGAGCTGTAGTTATTCCTTGTCCCCTACACTTTCCTGCCAAGCGCGAGCCTCCACTTCATTAATGACGACCCCAGATAGGATCAACATCTTTGTGCCTCAGTCTCCTTTAAAACTAAGTTCCCAGGAGCTGGTGAGATGGCTCAGTGTAAAGCTTGCTGGCCAGCCTGACAACACAGAGGATGACTCCAGCGGGCTCTCCTCTGACCTAAAATCTCTCTTTCACCCCCATACCCCCACACAAACACACACAAATAAAATACATGCAATAAAAAAAATTTTTTTTAAAAGAAAAGAATGAATTGCCAGGTCTGTCAGGCACAAGTCTGTTACCCCAGTTATTCATGAGGCTGAGGCAGGAGGATGGAAAGTTCAAGTCCAACTTGGCTATGGTCACCAAGCCCGTGGCTGGCCTGCATGACTTGGTGAGACTCTATCTTAAAGTGAAAACACAGCTGAGCTATAGCTCAGGAAGCAGCGCTTGGTCTAGTATGCATGAGGGTCTACCTTTAATCCCTAATACTCAATAATGATGACGGTAAACAAGGAGTTAAAATAAGTGCTCTCAGGGAACCCTGTTCCAGAACAGGGTTCAGTTCCTGGCACCCACACTGCAGCTCACAACTATTCACAGCTCCAGTTCCAGGGAACCAACACCCTCTCGTGGCTTCCTTAGGCACTAGGCACACACGTGGTGCACACACACACACACACACACACACACAGAGGCAACCATTCACAAACACAAAATAAAAACACTTTTTAAAAAATTCTCCCTGTTGAACTATGACATCATTATGTCACCAAACATATGATTGTTACTCTAAAATTTTACGGCTAGTATTTCTTTATAAATACTGAGCTGTAATACTAATATTTCAAAAACATGAATTATGAGCTATAGTTAATATATGAACTATACGTAAGAAAGTTACTAAATTTGTGTACAAATTTATATTAATATAGTTGGCAATTTAAGTAAAATTCCCAGCTTGCTTACTACTTTACTAAGACCTATCTGTAATGTTAAGGTTAGCAAATTCTTTCACATGAATGCATATAAATAAATGACTGGAGGAAAGGTTAGCATATTAATAAAAACTTCTAATATTTATAAGTTATGCCCCAAGGCCAATCACCAAGGTGAGACTGAGTGCTCTAGAGGGATCCCAGCTCACCTTATGGTGCCAGGAGCTTTAGTTAAGGCCCAATGGCTCATCTCAGTGATTAGCTTTGACAATTAGGCACGAAGAGCGGTCTGGCTTAATGGCCTGTTGATGACTATGTCTTGTTCTAGGAGGTTTATCAGACACCACCCTTACTGAGGCAAGAAGACAACAATATCTCCAGCTGGTTACACAACACAAATCACAAGCCATCAATATGTACATCTACAGCGAGGAGAGGTGAAATCTCCCAGCCCTTCGTCAGGACGACAGCCCCCCAGCAAAGCACTTGGCTCTAAAGGGGAACTCAGGAGCAAGCATGGCTGGAGAACACAGTGAAATCCAAACTAACTAATGCCGAAACCACAGGTGCTAGAGAGAAACATGAAAATAAGCAAACTGTTCAAAAGCCGGGACCTAAAACAGGAAGTATTCCAAGGCAGGGCCACAACAGAGGCACAGTCCTCTTTAACGCTGACTGACTGACCACCGACCAGAATGAGCAGCCGGGAGCACCACTGTGCCACCCACTCCCACCAGAGCCAGAAGCCTGAGCAGTCTCTCCACTACCAGCCACACCCCTAGCCGGGAGGGAGCCAATTCTCTAAGGAGGCTGCTATGATAATATCATCACTGCAAACAAAAATGTGCAATTTCAGAAACCAGTTCTTATTGGTACAGTGACAATCTGAAGAGGATTTTTCATTTTCTCCATTTATTTCTTTAATCAGACTATTTCAGAGTGAAGCGCATCTGAGTCGGAGAAGGGTGCTTTGTGCCAGTGTCAGCACTGCGGGGCTGCGGGAAACGGAAGCTCTTAACTTGACAAATCTACAGCCACTTTAGGAGAATGAGGATTTGTTTTCACAATGAAACGCCTGGGAGGTATAATGGGAGAAGCTTGCACTACAACAATGAGCAGAGCGTGAGACAAAACAGCATCCCAAGGAACCAGAACTGACAACACCGAAGATTTTAAAGAGAAACACACAAAACGAACGGTCGAGAGCGGAGAGAGGGAGAACAAGCGACACATGGGAGAGCCCGCTGTTTCCTAAAGGAGCAACCCAGAGCACGTCAGGGAAAAAGTCCTTCCAATGTAAGCTATACGCTTACTATACTTCAAATAGAAATCTAAAGGTTTGAGAGGTATATAAGGCAGAGAAAGAATTGACAATGATATTCTAAACTTCTAGTAGGAAAGTCTCAAAACAGTCTCGCCTCCTCTTCCACACAATATAGAAACAGGAAGAGTAAGAGGGACGTCACACTACCTCCAGGTTCACAGTGTTGTCACAGCATTAAGCCTCGTCTGAATTGAGAGTGTCACTCGGGTACAGAACAAGACTGCAGGAGAAAAACAAGCACCAAGTCCAGAAAGTGACTTCACTCCAGGATACCCTGGAGAGTGGCTTCCTCAGAGTGAGACTATCAGTCATCATGCAAAATGAACATTTTCACACACATCAAAATCAGCCTTCAAGAGCAATCGTTCTGTGTACATGTATGTGTAAGCCTACATGTACACATGTGCTCTATGTGCATGCAGGAGCCTGCAGAGGCCGGGAGGGTGGCTGGTCCTCTGGCGCTGGAGTTGTAGGCAGTTGTGAGCCACAGTGGGTGCTGGGACCCTGGTCCTCTGTAAGAGCAGTAAGTGCCCTTAACACTAGCCATGTCTCCAGCCTGGGAAAACTTTCAACGGCACCCAAAAGTCACCACATCCTGAGCCCTTGGAGGCGGCCAGCTAAGACCGGAGCTCTGCGGACTGCATTTGCTCTTCACTGAAACAGGAACACAAGGCAATGCTAGGTGAAGACTCTGTTGTTTGACAAGAATGCTAGGTCTAGTTAGCAGTAGAGCTCCAACTAGTGCAGGGACAAAGACAAATCCACTCAAGGTAAGCGGTTAGGGTAAGCGTTTTCATCCCCTGAAATTAATCTGCCAAGGTTTCTGGCAACAAAAGAATCCACAGTAGGGAAAAAAGCAACTTTCTTTGAATTGTTAAAGTTAAAGAAATTGCTTTAAATGGTTGGAAATAAACAGTGAGAGCATATGCCATTCACTGTGGGAGATGATTCATGAAAAATCACTTTGAACACACAGAAATTACCCTAATACATTGAAAATGTCAAAAATCCACAATGTGGTAAAAATAATGTTTTCCCTGTCAAAGAATTTCTTCAATTGCTGCAACTTAGTCATCACTCACGAACCCAGTGTAAGAAGCAAGATGACCAAGTGTTTTTGCAAAGTGAAAGAAGTCAGTGACAAATGAAGACGCCTATTTATATACTCACAGTGACACAAAGAGACCATCACTGAAAACATGAGAGAACAAAGAACTTAAACTCCAAAACCATGGACAACTTGAGAAGATGAGGGATCCAAGCAGATTTACTCAGTGTGAAGAGTTACTTGCAAAGCATACACTGTGACTGACGCCCATGAGAACTGGGACGTGGTCCTCACACCGGTGTTAGGAATGCACCCAGCAAGAGAGGTGAGGCCACACTTGGGACTGGGAAAGCAGCTCAGTCCTTCTCCTTAAAAACAACAAACACTCAAATGCATCAAACAACACTCTGAGCTAAGAAACTAAAAGCTTGCAGCTTCTATGAGAATATTTAGTCAAGAAAAACCAGAGAATTTATTTCATAAAAACAACAAATTCTGTGGTAAGGGTCATATTCTCTGCTCTCCAGCTCTGTGGCAGCCTTGAAAGTTAGCCCTTTCTTTTCTGCAGGGAGCAGAAGAGGCCTCGTCCTCATGGAACTAGGATTTGCTTTGACTCCCCTCACGACTCACTGGAAGATTACATCAGAACATCTGTTACCCAGCTGTGGTGGCTCAAGCCTGTAATCCCGGAGCTCAAGAAGGACAATTTCTGCTTCAAGGCCATCTCAAACTCACACTGAGATCCTGTCTCAAAGAAAGATGTTTAATTCACATTTCACAATTGCCTGGTATGGGAGTGTATGCCTGCAATCCAAGGGTGAGAGGCCAAGATCAGAGGACTTGAATACAAGACCAGTTTAGGCCACATACTGAGCCCAAATAAAAGTGTAACTTTACCTTGTCTTAACAAAACACCTCAAAACAATTACCTACCATCCCTTTACACACTCTGACCCTTAGTGCTGTAAGCTAACTGGAAACTGCTAGACAATAACAGTGTACACATTATACAATTGGGAAACTTGTTTTGATGTGTGTATGCATGTTTTGCCTGCAGATTTCTAAAGGATCCAGAAGCAGCAACTGCTCCCTTGGAACTGGAGTTACAGAAGGTTGCGAATCACCATGTAGGTGCTGGGAAGTGATCCCAGGTCCTATGGAAGAGCACTCAGTTCTTCAGTGCTGAGCATCTCTCCAGCCCCATCTTGGCAGTTAACCCCTGAAATCACAACAAGCTTCCATCAGAAGAGAAGATGAGAGAAGCTTCCATCAGAGTTATCACCGTCAAAGCTGCATCTGTCTCCCGATACTCCCTTGGCAGCCGGCCTTATGTTAATTGACTGAATGTTCAGGCATTTGGAAACTGGTCTTACTGTGTGCCTACTACCTTCATAAATATCATCCTACAAAAAGCTCAGGAAGACAGAGAGAGAACCAGTGCTTGGAACTGCCACTCACTAGAAATAACAGTACCTTTAAAAAGTACTAGTTAGCAAGATCAACCTAATAAGAGATAAGCCACTAAGGCCCATGTCCTGAGATTAGAAAGGCCAACACTATTCAGATATAGAGTCCCCCAATGTAAAAACATGCCAAAACAGTGATAAAATACTTTTAAGTGACTTCACGTTTCAACAATACCGCATATAAAACCTGGAACAGCACAAAAAGATAAATGTTAAAATAATTCGCAAAAAAGATTATTTTTTAAAGATACTCTGTCTGGTGAAACATCCTTTTGTCAAGTGGGTAAACACGATTCCCAGGGGCAGTGTCTGCTCACAGCCAGCTAATCTCGAGACAGAAGAGCACAGAAAGGTTACCTCTTCTAGGCTGGGGAGCGAAGAAGCAGACACTGTTCGAGCTGACAGTGGGTGAAACGGCTCTTGACCAACCGTGTGCTGATGGTTCTGGATGTGTATAAAAGGGTTCTGCGGTGGCCTGGGAGGCAATGGAGGGAGGCCACAGGGAAAGCCCGGCCCTATTAAGTGACTCTGCTGCAAGTTAGCAAAATTCCATGCTCCTTCCGGAGCCAGGTATTTCAGAGGAGGAGGGGCAAGGTGTTCAGATGGCAACGAGAAAGGGGAGCCAAAGAGCTGCGGCGGGAGGCGCTGCGGGAATGCTGGGCTGTTGGCTACTTCGATGTCTCTGCTGCTGTCATTAAAGTTAGCAAAGTGGCTACTGTGGTCTGTGGAGGAAGGGGGAGACGGGGCCGCTGGCGGACTTCTAGGCTGAACTTGTCTGTACTGCAGAAGTCTTGACTGAGGCGGAGGCATTTCAGCTAGTTCTCCAGTGTCACCTTGATCCCGATGGGACAGCTCTCTGAGTAAGTCTTGAAACCTACATGGAGACAGAGGGTATGAAAGAAGGCAGTGGAGAGTCCCCACCACATTAAGGAGAGCAGAGTCAACCTCGAGTGTCATTTCTGCAAACCAAATTACAGGACCTAGTTAGGGTTGGCATTAATTAATCCAAAACTGGCACCCAAGAGTTACTGAATCCAAAACTGGCACTCAAGAGTTACTGAATCCAAAACTGGCACTCAAGAGTTACTGAATTCAAAACTGGCACTCAAGAGTTACTGAATCCAAAACTGGCACTCAAGAGTTACTGAGCCCATTGGGAAAGACAATTACCTAACTGCTTTTTGGGTTTTGCTCTTTGGTTGGGTTATTTTTGTTTTGTTGTTGTTTTTGTTGTTTTTAACCTTTGCATGAAAAGATCCATTCTTGTTTCAACATAAAAACCGGAAAGGGGCCGGGCGGTGGTGGCGCACGCCTTTAATCCCAGCACTTGGGAGGCAGAGGCAGGCGGATTTCTGAGTTCGAGGCCAGCCTGGTCTACAAAGTGAGTTCCAGGACAGCCAGGGCTATACAGAGAAACCCTGTCTCGAAAAAACCAAAAAAAAAAAAAAAAAAAAAAACCGGAAAGGGATAGGGAGACAGCTCAGCAGATATAGATGCTGGCCACTAAATCTGACAAGGTGAGCCCTGGAAGACACACTGTAAAAGGACATGGACTGTCTTCTGACCCCACACTCATACACACACACACACACACACACACACACACACACACACACACACACACAAGTACCCAAAAATCAGTAACTAAGAGGCTAGAGAGATAGCTCACCAGTTAAGGACACTTGCGCTCTTACAGAGGACTCAGGTTCAGGTCTCAGCACCCGTGTGGTGGCTCACGACCACCTGTAACTATAGGGATCCAATGCCCACTTCTGGTTTCCTCAGGCACCAGACATGCACACAGTGCTCAGACCATGCATGTAGGCAAATTATTCATACACATGAAATTTAAGGAAAAAAAAAATCAAAATAAAAAAAATGTATACTTTAAAAATAGAAAAAAAATGTTAAAACAAAATAAAACAAAAATGAATTAAAAAAAACCTTTAAGGGCCACAGTAACAGTGGGCGTTGTTCAGAAAGGATGAAGAAGCCGTTCGTACAAAGTCACATGATGCTGGCCACAAATACAGTCAGTTAGGCATGAACCCGGAGAACACCTACAGCTCCCGAAAAGTATCTGCCTACTTGATAGAACGTTAGTAAGAAACTCATAGTTTTTAAGTTTTAACTACAAATTGACTTCTGTCCCCATTATCCTTTAATTTACTAAATAAACAAACAAACAATAAAAATACCCATACCCAGTTTCTTTTGCATAACAGATCATAAAGCAAAAGCTAAGGTTGTAGATTTGGCCCAGATTGTAATGAGAGCGCGTTCTAAATTCTCCATATTTTAGAGTCAACTAAGAGAACTGTAGCAACCGCCAAGGCCCACACCAGGGCCACTTGAGAGCGGCTTCTAACCTGAAGCTAAAAGGCTACAGTGAGGCAGACGACACGCAGGCAGTGATCAGGGCTGGCCCTGGCCTGCTGGAATACCTTGAGAATGTTGTCTCTGTTTCATCGTCAGCCCTGCCGGCGACTTTCCACTCTGCCCTCACTGGTGGCTGGTGGAGGCCAATGGGTGTCTGGGGAAGATGCGGGAGGTGAGGATGGTGATGGTGTGAATAGGGGATGCCGCCCTGGCTCAGGTAGGCGTGGTGCTCACTCCACTGCTGTAGCCGCGCCTGCTGCTGCCTCAGCGTTTCCAGAGCTACACTTCCATGCACTCGATCTGCAGAGGCGGGTGGGAAAGGTCGATTTTGTCCATTTGGAGCTTCAGCTTAATTTCTGCAAAGACTTTTACATCCAGATTTTCTCCACAAAGACAAAGAAACAGCTACAATCTAGCTGGGTAAAAGTAAACATCCCATAGCCCACAGCTTTGGTGCTGCCTCTCCCTCCTTTGTGACAGTGTAAAGGGTGTCAACTGGATACTCATTATACACATAACACCTGAAGTCAAACTGTTATACTAACTGGTTGGGTTTTCTGGCATTATCTGGAGACATGAGTCAATCTTAGCCTACACTAATACCGTATAGGACATATCATGGTTAGCAAATGACCGGGGAACACTTCAGATATGACATTGTGACAGGGAAGCTTACCCAAAGCTTCTTCTATAGGCAATCCTGGAGAGCTCTCATCAACGAAGTTGTTCAATGGTGATGCCAGGATGGGGCCAGGCTGTGTGATGGCTCTCAGTGGACTGTGGCCATCGGGCAGCCCGGGAGGGGGCGGCTGCTCAGGACCCACAGCCTCTGCAGCAGGAGACTGTGGTCGGTGAGCAACTGCATTATTGAAAAATGCATTGGTGGGCCCTGCCTGAAATGCAGGAGAGAGTTGAGGTGCTGGCTGTGGGGCCTGTGGAGGTGCATGGCTCTGCTGCTGGACCACCTGATTTGGCTGGGGTGCCACCTGATTTGGCTGGGGTGCCACCTGATTTGGCTGAGGTGCCATCTGATTTGGTTGTTCAGGCAAATTATTATGTTGCTGATTTAACAAGGTGTGTGGCTGGGAAATGGGAAACGGCGGCCTGGGCAGCTGAGGCAGTGGATGAAAATGGCGGCTAGGGATTGCATACTGAGCGTGCGGTGCAGGGAGAGGAGGATTTATGTGTCTTGGGTTGAGATTATCTTTTCGAGGAAATTTAGTGTTGGAATAAACAACACCAGGACGGGATTCAGGACTTCTGTTCTGTGGATTTGATTCCAAATCAACCTAGAGGAAAAAAAAAAAAAAAACAGAAACATTTTTTTAACTGCAGAAGCCCCAAGTTTGGTGGCTTTTCATCCTTTCCCAACCACACCCCACTTGAAGGTTATATAACAAGCTCTCTCGCTCACTCTTTCTTCAGGATGAGAATTGTAGGTGCAGACTCAGTTACCTGCATATATTCTCATAAATTAAAAAAGATGACAGGAAACACAGCATATTAAATGTGAACCTGAATAAAAAGCTGCTACCATTTTATTAGAATGGCCACTCTGACCCCTGCTACACTATTTCCAATTTCACAGTTTCTCCCTTAGAAAGAGAACCATTAATTTCCTTCAGATATAAATCAATAAAATGTGCTCTTTTCCACTGATTTTATGTCTTGATATATCTAATCTACTTCAAACAAATCAACATTAATAAAAACCATGTCTCTAGCAAATTTCAAGTGGAAAAACAGGTACCACGGCACCTTTATAGAACCATAATGGCAGCTGACTTTCGTCATAGTTTGTAACTCTTTATCTTTAACATTTGTGGAGGGCCTACTAAGTGCATTGTGCTTGATTCTGAAGACTGAAAAGCAACACGGACATGAAGTCTAAGCATTCTTGCTCAGCCCTTTCCAAAAACAGCTTGCTAATCCCTGGCCCAGAGTCCAGCCAAGGTCCTATGCTGACACACGAGACACTGAAAAGAGGGGGTGGTCGTGTGAGATACTAGGACTAAGAAATGTAAAGGCTTCAGAAAAGCAATGGCTTCGGAGCTGAACATTTCAAAAGGACTGGTTGCTCTAGGGAGAGAAGGATGCTCTAACAGACTGAGCTGTTTAATCCAAGGCTGAGACAACAGCTGCACAGCAGATGTGGGGTACGCATGTTGTGTTCAGAGCTAGAACTTCACTTCTTTCCATGGTGGTTTCCCACTCTTGACATCAATTATACTGACTGACTCTGCACTGAGCACACATCGAGTCTGATCCCGCTAAGCTTCGGAGAAGCACTATCAAAAGGTTTGACGTTAAAGAGCACTTCTGTCCTGAAATGCAAGTCTGACTGTATGTGCTGTGAAAACCAAAAACGGTGTGTAAAGTGGCACCTTTTCTTTTCCAGCTGTTAAACCTCTCCATCAACTGCTATGTGTCACCTTGTAAGTTTCAGTGCTAAAATGGTCAGTGAGAACTGCAGGGTGTTTGCTCTGCTAAAGTCTGAAAAGCTAACCAGGGTGCCCAAGAAAACAAGGCTGAGTGGGGGAGGCGCCGGGTTTCTGATGAGAGCTAGGAACACTGACCAGGGCATCCCCGCCGTTAGCTGCAGTGCCAATCACACACCAAGAACAGCCCCACCTTAACACTTATACCCTCCGGTCCTTGAGAATCAGGCCTGGCCTTCCTGAGCAGTTGCTGTCCATGTTGCTCACTCCTCAGAACCTACCTGAGGCTCTTCATAAGTACACATTTCCTCATAGCACTCAAGAGTCTTGGGGATGATGAAGCTCCATTAGCTAGGGACACAGCTCTCTCAAAAAGACACTGTTAGCATGCACACCGCAAACATGACGCCATGGTTACAGGTCATGGTTGTTTATGGGTAAGTAGCTGTTTTAACTGGTCCCATTACCTGTGACTTTGATACACACAGGAAGCTCATAACCACAATACGCTATGGTCTTGAAATGGGGATGTGTGGTGGGAGAGGCTGCACAGAAGTGCTCTCGAGCATCCGTGTTTGGAAAGGTTGTGAGAGATAAACGCATGTCAGCACCCTGAAGTGGAAGCAGCAGCACCAGACAAAGTTGGAGGCAGCATGGTTCTAGGTGCTATCAAAATTAGAATCATGGCATTGTCTTTACATTTCTGCTATAGATCTAGCAAGGCGACCTGATAGTCAAGTTTCATTTCCTTCATATCCTGATGCTTTGCTTTGGGGCCCAAAAAACATGAAAAAAGTACTCCAAGCTTTGTTTAATTCAGTGCCTTGGTATTAGGAGGCATAAGACCTGGGGCAGCTGGGTGACGGTGGTAGATACAGGCTGCTTCAGACTCTACTGTTAGCTTGCTTCCCCTGAGCACCCCTTGGCTGCCTCCCTTACACTGCAGTCCCTCCTACCACTTGTCACTCAGAGATGCTCCTGGGATTCTTGTAACTGGAGACAGAGAACCACTGTTCCAGCAGAAGACAGAATCTAAATTACAAGTCTTTCTCAGTAAGTGGGTACTTAAAGACAACTCAGACTAGGTTATGGCCGTCAACCATAGACGTCAAAGACAAGTGGGACCACACAGAACTCTGGGAAATCACAACTCAAGGCCTCAGGTCATGAGGAGAGGTGAGATGGGAACGTCTTAAGACAGAAGTTCATACACTAGGAAGGAGAAATAAAGTCCACAAGTTCAAGTCTAGACTTTAGTGCTTTTCCATGCAGACTTGTGCACAAGGGAGAGGGTATCCGGTTTGTCCAGTGACTGTTCTTTAGAGAGCTGGACCACTATATTGTGTGTTTGCTAATCATTGACTACAGTCCCAAAAACACCTTGTGAAAATGTTATGCCCTATGTAACAGCAGAGTAACATAAAAATAACACTACATTTTATAAAACACAAACAACAACAACAAAGAAAGAAAGAAAGAAAGAAAGAAAGAAAGAAAGAAAGAAAGAAAGAAAGAAAGAAAGAAAGCCGTGTAACAGAGTTGCAGGAAGAAGAGATGTTGTATTAAAGAAAGTAATAGAAGTAAAACAGCCAAATGCTGAACACCCCAGAACTATGAGCTGTGGGAGACAGTCCATGGAGCTCACAGCTGCAGGGAGGTGCAGAGAGCTAGGTCTAGCCTGTGCCAGTGTAGGGAGAAACAAAAGACAAGGCATTAGGGGTGAAGGTATCTACCTACCTACCTATCTATCTATCTATCTATCTATCTATCTAAGCTTTTGTGGTGCTGGGCATTAAACAGGGTCTTGTGTGTGCTAGACCAACACCCACTCCCACTGAGCTACAGCCCCAGGAGAAAGCATCTTCTGAGAACCTCCTGGGCTAGAGTAACTGCGCAGCAAGCAGGGTGAGAGGAGGATCGATGGGCAAAAGAGTCTGCACAGCAGAGAAAGGTGAGAACATGGAATCAGTGAGGTGATGGGACCAGGGGAGACTGTAAACTCCAGAGTATGTCATCTAAGGCTGGGATGACAAAGCAAAGAGGCTTAAGGATGTATAAAAAGTGAGACGTGTTGTCACGTGGTGGTGACAGCAGTCATCTCTACATCAGGAGGAAACAGGCTGGGGAAGATCACTAAGGAACATGGACAGAGGAGCACTGCACAAGAAAGGTGGGAGCCTAGCCCTGCTGACACACGAGCACACGAGCTGCCAGCCGCACTAAGCCAACCACTGACATGGTCCTCTCTAACCTGCCCCAACACAAAAGCATGAATGACAGACAAACGGGCAGACACAAAGGTAAGGATCTACAGAGAGAGGACAAGGCCAGGCACTAAGTAAGTCACTGCCACAGTCCTTCCCTGTCTAAGGTCACGGTCAGTGAGACACATCTTCTTTATCATGAGGAGTCTATAAAGTCAAGTCTATTGCTGAAATAGAAAATCCAAACTGGAGACATGATGGTTCATCGGTTGCCCAGGCTTAATTCCCAGCACCCGCCTGGTGGCTCACAACCATCCAGTTCCAGGAGCTCTGATGGCTTCATCCAACCTCCACAGGCACACATGTGGTACACGTATATACATACAGGCAAAACACTTATACATATAAAATTAATACATCTTTAAAACTTAAAGAAGAAAGGATCTGAGGAGATACGCATGTGCAAAGGAAATAACATACTGGCAGACAGCGGGAGAGGAGAAAGGGGGCACAGGCCACTGAGTCACCCTGAGAGAAAGTGCGTAAGAGACTCAAGAGACCCAGGAGATGCTCTGGGCCAGACCCTCCCTCACCCCAGAACCCCCTCGGTTCCCATGAGCAGCATACCTGCTTGGGCTCTGTAGGTTTCTTCTCTGGTGTTCGGATCTTATTAATTTCAGGTCCAGGGTTATTTGTATCAGTTTTACCTAAGAAAATAGTTTTAAACCTCATGAGTTTTCTCCAGTGAATGTGACATTGCTAGCGACTGTTCAACACTAGACAGAGCAGAGTCGTTTAGCCATCGTGCACTCACTGCTAAGGCTTTACCCTACTATGTGCATTCTACTCCTCCATTCTCAGAGCTGCAGTTTCTCTGCAAAATGGAAGAAGTTATAAATGAAAAATGACAGGGCAAACAACGTGAAAAGAGCAAATAAAAAAGAAAATGGTCCACTCTCCAGGAATTTACAGTCTCATATTTTAAAAACCAGACACATGAGAGGCCTTGGCATTCCTGCCTGTTTACAAAGGTTCAACACTTTGTTCAGTTGCAAATATAATTAAGCAAAAATCTAAATAATTTATCAGCTCAATTTACTGACAAACTCTAACCTGATAGTAAGAGTTTGGATCTAAAAGCTCCCTGAAGGCCCAAGTGTGAACTGCCTTGTTCTCCAGCCTGTGCTTTATGGGGAAGAGGAAACCTTAGGACATGGAGACTACAGGGCAGAAGTGGATACTGGGATTCCTGCCCATCTCTCTTTGGCTTTTTGCTTCCCTACTCCCATGAACTGAACAAACACACATGCCGTCATAATGCACTGTGCGGCCACAGCCCCACAACAGTGGGACAAAGCAAGTATGGACTGAATCTGTCAAAACACATCTTTCCTTTTTAGAGATTGTTCATCTCAGGTACTGTGTCACAGTGACCGTGAGCACATGGTGAAGAAAGATATTCCAAAAGAAATCTAAATTATAGTTTGCAAACATTTTAAGCATAAATAGGCCACAGATTACACAGAAAGCAAAATTACAGTTTTCAAAACCTGATTGTAGTAGCCTAGACTAACTTTCTCAGAGAGGAAAAGCTTTCCTCTCTGAGAATTCAGCCCGGTTTCATAGAGGCCTGATGCAGGCACGTTCTGAGAGATGACGTGGCAGCAGCTCTAGGACCTGGCAAAGCAACCATCACGTCAAAGCTGCCTCACCACTGATGTCAAGAAATGAGGATGGTAATACCCAAGCTAAAGACCAATGGGCGGCCAGAAGATTAAACAGTGTGTAAGAAAAACTAGGCAAGCTAAAGAGTAAAACAGCAGAAACTAACAAAGCCGAAACACAGAGCCTACAGGGTCTCATTACACTGTAGCCCAGGTTAGCTTGGATTTTATAATCCTCTGGCCTCAGTCTTCCCGGTGCTGGGATTACAGGCAAGCACCTCCCACCCAGTACATGGCTCTATCTTAATTTTAAGAGAAATTACAAAGTATATTGAACTAAATAAAAATAGAGCAATAACATCTCAGAATCTGGACTGCATTAGCAAGGAAGACAGTTACGCTAAGAATCATCGAGCTTCTGCCACACAGCACGTCAGAGATTTCACACTTAATTCCTTTTAAACCGAGAGAGATTAAGGCCTAAACACATAGGGGCACATGCATTCTGTCCATAGACTCAGAGGCTCAGTGTGGTTAAATTCCCAAGTCTTCCAAAACTGCTATAAAGACCTAACGTAACCCAAATCAGTGGTACAGCGTTAAGTTGGTGGTGTGGTGGTGAGCAGAGCTGCCTTCCAATCAAAAGCTCTGCTGGTTAGTTCTTGGGTTTTTTGGTTGGTTGGTTTTGGTGGTTGGTTGGTTGGTTGGTTGGTTTGTCTAAGATAAGCTGATTCTGAACTGTGTATGGCAAACAACCTGGACAAGACAGACAGAACAAAGCGGGAACACTTAGGAAAACCCCACACAATGCTAGAGTACTCAGGGCGGCATGTCTAGCATAAACACAAACATGTGCCAATGAAAAAGAGCTGATTAGCAGGGCGTGGTGGCGCATGCCTTTAATCCCAGCACTCGGGAGGCAGAGGCAGAGGCAGAGGCAGAGGCAGAGGCAGAGGCAGAGGCAGAGGCAGAGGCAGAGGCAGAGGCAGAGGCAGAGGCAGAGGCAGAGGCAGAGGCAGAGGCAGAGGCAGAGGCAGAGGCAGACGGATTTCTGAGTTCGAGGACAGCCTGGTCTACAAAGTGAGTTACAGCCCCAGGGCTACAGAGAAACCCTGTCTCAAAACCCCAACCCCACCTCTACCCCCCAAAAAAGAGCTGATTCTAGCTTTGAGGAAGCTCAGTGGTGAGAGAACAAACTTTTCTATAGACGATCCTGGGGCAAATGACCACAGACACGTCAGCATAAACAAACCAACTTACAGGATCAGTGCCTCAGGCCTCATCTCACAAAACACACACACACACACACACACACACACACACACACTTAAGTCAAGGACCTGGCACCAGGGCTGAAACAACAGGTTCCCCAGGACTGTGACCTACCATTTCGGTTTTGCTCCTGCTGATCCTTCTCTGCATGCTGATTCTGTGGCTGGCCTAGGCTGACAGGTGGGTGATGGCCAAGACCATAAGGGATCGGCGACCCACGTCCATGCGTGTGTAATAGGTTCATATTGTAGGCCATTGCTGCCTGGTGTGTGATAATCCGAGGGTCAACTGCAAACCTACCCTGGTACCCTGTCCATGGCACCTAATTATTAGGAGAAACAAAGTAATTGAACTGAGTAATGTTTCTGAACACAAACGGATACAGTGTTGCAGATAAGCAGAAGCAACTACACAGAGATGACACTTCACCCCACTACTGTTCATCACTCTACCGTAGCAATGGGTAGGACTGCGATTATGGCCTTACTGGCCAAAACCTGGCTCTCAAAGTCATTAGCAGGTTAGGGCAAATGGAGAGTTACAAGGAAATGAGGACTTGAAAACTAGTACTTATTCCCCAAGATATCAAAGCAGTTTATACTCCTGAATCATTCCCCCTCCACGTGGTGGTACACGTCACAGAGCATCATGAAAATGATCTTCTCAAGTCAAACTTCACAGTTCCATAGTTTAACAGACTGGGTCTAAGGTTGGAGGAGAAAACTAAGGAGTCCCAACTCAAAGACGGGCTACTCTAACCTTACGTGAGTAACAATCATTCAAGGCTCATGGCAGGCAAAACTCACACAGATCATTATTTTAATGATTTTAATGAATGCTTCTGATGGACTCAACTCTACCTTCAGTCACAGAGGCAGAAGAGCTTGCCTAGATATGCATGATCATTACAGGGATGAAAATGACAACTGCCGCTGTCACTGTTTTAACTGGTGGACACAGACTCTCAGAGATCTTAGATCCTAAAAGCTTCTGTGACCTAGTAAAATGAAATAGAAATCCTGACAGACAGACTATTTAAAGCAGACCATGTATCATGTTGCCAGGCTGTCCAGAAAGAAATAGCTACAATCAGAAGCTGCTGAGGCACAGGCAAGAAACCCTCACCTCCGACCATACTCTGCTTGGCTGCCAGGCTGTGACCTGCCACAGGCTGAGAATGCTTGCAGTTCAGCAATTCTCTTTGTGGGCAGAGGCAGGAGTGCCAAAGCACTCTGACAAGATCACCTCTCACTGAAATTAACTCACTTCAGTCAAATAAATTGTTTCTTCGGCTAAAACTTCTAAATTTAGAAATATTCATGTCTCTACAAGTTAAAAAAAAAATCACCAAACATTTCAAAAAGGAAATAAAAGTGAATTTATGAATCAGATGGAAGCCCTCTAAAAACCTCAGAATTCCGTAGTGTAGCTCTAATATGTCATACATCGTGGGATTACCCAGACCAACTGAGACCCAAGAGAACTGAAGGTCTCTAAGAGAACTGAAGGTCTCTGGCTTCCCAATAACCCTGCTGCTTAGCAACAGTTCGTGACTGAGAATAAAATGCAGAAGACGAAACAGAAACATCAATTATATTGCTCTCCTCAGAGGAAAACAGTTTAGAAGATTTCAAAGGCTTCTGAATGAAAACAGGAGAGCCACAGACTTCTTCATAGTCTCGGCTAAACCAACCAGTGACATTTAGTCATCCACATCTCTGGTCATTTCAAAACTTAAAAATTAAACGTGAGTCACTTTATGGATGCTGGAGAGGCAAAAATAAAATAAAAGCATGTGGGTGTGGCTCAGCAGTGACTGCTGCATACATGAGACCCTTGGTTCAGTGCCCAGCACAGAAAAGCAAAGGATGGTAAACCCTCACTGGGACTGCCACCGCCGCTACTGATTTAGGAGAAAGTATTTGAAACATCCACTTACAGGTAAAGGCACCGACATAACTACATTCCCTCCATAGACAGCAGGTACGTAAAGAATACTAGTCCCAGTGTGAGGATCTATTCTCTGAACGGGGCTTGGAGATTTTCCCAAGTTTGGGTGCGGTCCAAGAGGGGGCGGAGGAGTATATGCTCTAATAGGATTGCCAATAAGTACGGAAGGATTGGGCTGAACTGAAAAACAAACAAACAAAAAGGAGACTCAATAGCTGTACACATTGACCTAGACAGAAATGCTCTAATCACCCAATAGCAATAACACATGTCCCAGATGAACCATGAAATCCCTCCACAGCCACTCCACAGTGCGCTCGAGCATCAGTTGCAGCTGTGCGAAGGATGCTGTGCAAAGCCTGCAGTGCTAACTCGTGAGAAGCTGGAGGTGAGTCTTCAACACAGCGAACCATGACCGCACAACTCTGAACAGCAGCCTCAAGACCAGAGCGGACGGTTCCTCAGAATCAGGTACTGACTTGCCACATACGACTTGGGACATAGCCACATGGGGAGTGAAGGTTACACAGTAGGACCACAGCACTCAAGAGCATCCTAATAAACTTTATCTTGAAACATTTATAGGACAGAGATACCTCGTGAACACTTATGTTATGTAGAAGGCTATGCATGCTGGTTGCTACAATCCAGTCACTTTTCAGAAATCAACACATTGTCATGAAAGAATAAAGAACTCACTAAGGATACAAAGCTTGTATCTGTATACGCCTGAGAGACTGGGGAGGGGGTGTAAAGGGTGGGAAGAGAAGGGGAGAGGAGAGACAGACACGCAGACAGAACGTTCTCTCTCATGGCAGTTTTTTTCTTGATTAAGTCTTTCAAAAGCAAGTTTTTCTGGAGTTAGCTTTTCTACTCACCAATTCCATCACTCTGGAAATGATCACTCTGGGGATGATAGAGGCTTTTCACCTTTAAAAACAAAAACAAATATATGATAAATAATCTAAGCATGTTTTAACAATAGAGAACCGAGTACTTCCTAAGCATACACAAACGAAATATAAATACCCACAATTAATATTTTTAAAGTATGAGGCTGTCAAAAACACTTTCTTTAGATCCAGGCCTTTTGGCAAAGTTGCTGCATTTTCAGTTTTCTGCTTCAAAACTAAGGACATCTAAAATCCTTTTATGTTTTGTATTTTGAAGATTTACCTGTGTGTGTGTGTGCGCGCGCATGCACATGCATGCGCACGCGCTCTCGTGTATAAGCCTGCATGTGTGTGCATCAGCAGAGTTGTAGGCAGGTGCTTAGGCACAGAAGTTAGAGGAGGGATTCACTCTCTCAGCGTTTCATTTACAGGATTTGGGAGATGTCAGGCTTATTACATAGGTGCTAGGTAGGATGCAAACTCCCATCCTTGTGACTGTGCAGACTCTTTCAGCCTCTGAGCTATCTCTCTAGCTCCTGTTTTGTTAAGACAGGGTCTTATGTAACCCAGGCTGGCCTCAAAACTGGTTAGGTAGCCAGGGGTAACCTTGGTCGTCTTCTTCTGTCTCTACCTCCTAAGTGCTGGGGTGGAACTTGGTGCATGCGGAGAGGCAAGCACTCTCCCAGCAGAGCTACATTCCCACCTCTCAAGCTCTTAATTAACAAATTTGGGGTTGGTTTTGTTTTTTGTTTTTTTCTTTAATGTAGCCTGACTGGTCTGAAACTTGCTATATCATGGGCTGGCCACAAATTCATAGTGACCCTCCTGCCTCTCAGCCTTCCAAGTTCTGAAACTACAATGAAAAATATCATCTCTACAACTCCAATCTATGTCTATTCCATAGTAACATCCCTCAAATTGCTCTAAAAATGAAATGACAAAACATAAGTTGTTTGTCAAAAAGGAAATCTCAAGTGCTCTACTCAAAAAGAAGAGAACCACTAACAGTGTGATTTCTGTTCTTTAGTATGATTCATAGTATCTCAAAGAATTCAATTTTCTCTGAAAAAAAGCAAGAGACCCTGATGATTTTGCGAGGGACTTCAGTTAATTGCTAGGAGGCAGTTTGGCGATAGAGTTCAGAAGCACCAAGGATGTACAGAGATATTGATACTGCAATTGCACTTCCAGGGATTTACCCAAATGAAATAATCAGGGATATGGGCACAGATGTTCCTCATCCATGTGTGATGGTTGCTTAAGAGATCCAAATACCCAGCACTGGGGCCTTGAGTAAATAAGCAACGACCCCCAGAGTCGTATGGTGACGCATTAGCCTGCCTCGGATGATCACGGTCACCGAGGAGACGGGGTATCAGTCCTAAACCATGAGGACCTGGATTCTGCCAACCATTTGCATCAGTGAGGAAGCAGATTCCTTCCAGGTATCTAAGAGCTCTGTCAGCCAACAGCCTGGTCCCAACCTTGAGAACCCAGAACAGAGAAATGAAGCAAGCCAGTTCCAACCAAGCTCATGTTCTTAAGTCCCTCCGCTAATGGTGGTGCTGTGCAATAGTGGGAAGCTGATACAAAGGTAGCCATAACTGAGGCTCATCCTTTTAAAGTGGGCAGCTTGCTAGCTGAACGACACTACTCTGGCAATGTGATACACTAAAGGCAAAAGCAAGCCAGGTCCTGTCACACACAGAGGTGTCATGTCTTTATGTCTAATCCTACACTCAATGAAGCTCAAAGAATACAGCTACCCACCATACTTTGATTTAGTGGTTAACTGTAAGCATAAGCAGCAGATTTGCTTGGTTTGGGTAAAATAGAGTTTGGTGTCTTATAGTCAAAATCTGAATGTAACAGCCAGCTAGGGCAACTATGTGCATAAGTTACTCTATAATAATTCTTAATTTCGTCTGACAGTAAACCTCAGCATGTATGCTCACCGTTGCTAAGGTGCTAATGTGGGACCTTTATAAGCAAATACAGCTCCCATCGTTTATATCTATAAACAAATGTAATTTGTATCAGCTATCATTCATTTGTTTAAGTCTTTACCTTTTTCATCACTCATTCTGTCCTTTTTCATTACTCATTATGTCTAGGTGTGTGTTATGGGGGAGGGGAGAGGGTTTAGAGGGGTTATCCTCTTCCCTCCATCGTGAGCCCAGAAAAGCCATCTCAGGTCATCATGTTGGTGTGCCAAGTGCTTCTAGCTGTTGCTAGCCCTGAATTCCGAACTTTCACATACTCTAAGCTCCTGTGGTCCCCCACAAAAATGTCCCCTGATCTCTTGTGTCCCATAGTCTTTGTAAAAGCTTGCTATAGTTTGGATCTGAAATGTCCCCCGCAAAGACTTGATCCTCAGCAGGTGAGGGGCCCTGTAAGAGGAGGGGCTGAGTGCGAGAGCTTCAAGGCAGAAGACGTTCCTTGGGGAACTCGTTGGGACCTGGTCCCTCCTCTTCCTGTTCAGTTTTGCTTCCCAACCATGAAGTGGTGGGTCCCAGCAGGACAAGCAGCATCTGACCCAATCAAAGGGGCCAACCGGTCACAGACTGAAGACTCTTAAACTGTGAGACAGGATAACCTCAGCACTTTGTAAGTCAGTGGTACCCGGCATTTGCTATAGTCACATAATGCAGAGCTTCCTCACTAGCTTATAAAAAAATGCACTTTTCTCAGATGGTATGTCATGTAGAATATCCTTAGCACTTTGTAAGTCAGTGGTACCAGGTACTCACTACAGTCATATAATGCAGAGCTTTCTTACTGACCTAAAAATAATGTGTTTTTCTCAGATGAGGTGTCAGGTAGCCCAGGCTAGCCTGAATTTATAACATAGCCAAGAATAACTTTGAACTTCTGGTCCTCTTGCTTCTTGCCTCACAAACACTAAAATATCAGGCACATGCATCACCATAAAGTACTTCAAACATCTATTATAATCAGATAGTTATTGTATCTGATTATATAATTATAATTGTTATTATAATTGTTAGTTATTGCCTGGCTTCCAGGCACAGAAGCCAAGCAATAACTAACAAAAGAAAAACCCAGCCCAGTTGAGCTAGCTTGGGCTTCATTGTTCTTATTTGTTTTGTTCACGGTTTCTCCATGCCTCCTGCCTCTATGCACTCAGTAATGTCCTCAACAAGAAGCCCACGATGTGTCTCTGACTCCAGCTCCTGCTCCGCCATCCTGACAGCATCCATCCAACATCTGCCTCAAAAGGACTCATGCTAGCTTGGTTGTCTATGCTTCTAGCATCCAGCACGTGGCAGGCAGAAGAACTCATTAGTGCAGAATGCTTTACCCTCCAACAACACCAAATCACAGAAGCAAAACAGCGTGTTTTAATTAAGGTACGAACATATGACTGCATTAACACTCCTTTTGAGCTTAGCCCCTATTTAACTAAAAAGATCTTCACAATATTAAGCCATTCATTATTGCTCACATGTTAGATATTGGAAGACCAATGCTAATATACTCTTTAAATTCAGATAGTAAGCTTAGTTTTTTTTTTATAAAGTCAATAAAGTCATCAGCAGACTGCAGTGAATCCCACACATGCCAGTTTCAGAATCTGCTTTTCAGGATGTTAAATGCAAGAATTTTTTTCATGCACCGGAGTAAACAAGCCAGCTGTCTTTGCTCAAAATAACTGTAGCTCAAAACTGAAAATGGCCTTGACCTCCCCCTACCCCCAGCTCTACCCATTCTAAACAGGCTGCTTCCAGACTGCAGAACCATTTTATCTTCAAGAACCCAGCAAGTTGTCTCAACTATGTCCAAATACCACTTGAAACGAAACGGTTGCTTTTCTTTATTGAAAAATTATTTTAAAATGTAATTCCTGTACATAAGAGCTTGTATGAACATGCTTTAAGTGTGTCGCTAGGGATGGTAAGGTGAATCAGTAGGTGAAGGAAATTTGCTCAAAGACAGAACTGACTCCCCCAAGTTGTCCTCTGACCTCCTTCTTCATCTCTGCATGGCACAGATGTATTACATGCACGCATGCACGCGCACACGCGCGCGCGCGAGCACACACACACACACACACACACACACACACACTCACTCACTCACAAGTTAATAAATATCTTTAGTAACCCTTTACGCTATGATTGTATTCACATCTGCTGCCAGCCTTGCGCCTATCTAGGGAGGAGTGCTGGAGGATAGGCAAAGGTACTGCAGGCTGTCAGCCACCTCACAGGTGTAGCAGATGACTGAACAGTAAGCATGGTCCCCACCACCCAAGTCTCGGGAAAGTTCCTTGCAAATACAGCTGTGGCCACCAAATGTGACTCTAATTCCAGTACTTTAACAGCAAGCCAGTGTAAAGCAGGGCCTTTACCTTGGGTGGTGACTGCTGCTGTCGGCTGCTGTTTCCTGAATGCTGCAGTCGTAGAGCCCGGGGGATGAACTCAGGAGCCAGTGGATTCAACACATAAGTCTTCTTCAGTTCTAAAGCCTCTAACTGCGCCTTGATCTGTTCCCACGTGATCCCGTGCAAGCTGTGGTTTTCATGACACAAGGCAATAAACCGCTCCCAAAACTTTCTGCGGGAAAGATTCAGAAATTCAGGTTACAAGTACCAGTGGGTGAGTGGAAGTAACTAAAGATAATTTCAAATCCTGCCCACTGCCCCAAGTTGGATACCAACAGTAACTAATTGTTTTTAAAACCTATTTTTTAATGAGGGTTCTTAAATATTTTTATCTTCCTTGTAGCCCACCACCCATCAGAGATAGTGGAAAAGAAAGATATGGGGGAAGTGGACCTGTTTAGAAACTCCCATGTGTGTTGTCTGAAAACTGGCAGTTGAGTTCACAGGTTAGTAGCAGCTCTATCTACTCACCAACACTTTATGGACACACCAGCAGTCTAGTGTGCCAGAGTCTGGATAGCAAACTCGGGTCAGCAGCTGAGGCACAGCCTAGCAGACACAGCCAGGCCTCAGCCTCAGCTCGAGTCAGCAGGAGGGACACCAGGGCAAGTTCTTGCCTGTGCCTCTCTCATAGAAACAAAAATCAACAAAGGCACGAGACCCACAAGTGTTATACGGCTAGTTCTCTAAGTAAACCTAGTTCTGTCTCCGTCACTGTCTGTCAAGTCCTATCTCTACCCTCTAAACGTCCCGTGTCCCCTATGGGTCTTGCCTCAGCACGTGTGTCTGATTCAACTGACATCACTGTGCCAATCAGCTTGAGTCCACAAAAGCGACACAAAACTACAGCACACCACAGGAGATTTTTGGTGTGCTTCTCTCTAATGGAATCCAGACAAATGCAGCTCAACTACACAATGTAAGACAGACCTATACATACATGTTATTAACAAAAACTCCTTCATCATGTGTCCTTTCAGATGCATACTCTAACAGAACATCCTTTCACCTGTGTCTGCTTCAGTAAAATGTTCCTTCTACCTAAGTCTTTCACCACTTTAGGACAACATTCCTTCACACGTTTGCCCCAACAAAACACCATCCAACACAACTGACTCTCCAAAGAACCCTTTAAGTTTCCACTTCATCCTACCTCAAATCTTTAAGGCTAATATTTATCTAAGTACAGTGTAGATAGAATCTTTCTCAATGACAAAAGTGTAGATAGCCTAGGAGCATACTATATACAACAAGACCATAAGAAACTTTGCCTCAACAACACTAATACAGAACCATGCATTTATGAACCATGTAATGAGGTTTTCAAAACTGAGAGTAGCTCAAGTTATAGAAAATCTGTACTTCTAGTCTTACACACATATATGCATACATGTATATATACTTGTAATGATACATGCACATATACACATCTACAAACAGTGACACTCTGCGTAACAATTAGTCATATAACACTGCATACATAAAGTGATGATTTCTGCCAAACAGTATCATGGCTGTCCTTCCTGGTATTTGCTTTGATGGTGACAGCACCCAAAACTGCCTTTCTCAGAACTCATCAGTAAATAACAAATGGACTGTATCTATATACTACATACAAAGAGAATTAAAATGTATATGCATATTACTATGAGCTACAGATTAGAAGGAACCTTGTATGGGGCTAAAGAGAGGACTCAGTTGGTAAAATGCTTGCTGCATAGCATGAAGACTTGAGTTCTGAACTACAATACCCATACAGTAAAGGCTGGGGTGTAGCCTGTAACCCATGAGGGTCTGTGGAGCTGGTGAGCCCCAGGTTCAATGAGAGACACCCATCTCAAAAACATAAGGTGGGATGGGTGGAAGAGCACTTGACCCAACCTTAGCTTCTAACACCCACATCAGATGGCACAAGGGCTTTCAACTCCAGCTCCCGGGACCTGGCTTCTTGCCTCCATAGGCTCCACATACAAATGGCACATACATATTGACACATAAATAATAAGGTGGAAAGTGAGGAAGGTATTTTCTCATAGACTTCCACAAACATGCATACACATGTGCACACACACGTGTGCATACACACACACACACACAAACCTGGATATGCTAGATTAATAAAGCCAAATCAGAATATAAAATGGAGTCATGAAGAAAGTAATCTGCATGAGAATTCTGAAAAATAACCAGCTACTCATATATTTTTCTCTTAGAAATTCTTGTCATAAACACAACTTATATCATCAACTAAGTGATAAGAGCTAAATAAATTATGTAAAATATAGTTTGAAAAGTAGGCAAAACAAGTCAACCACAAAAAAGAATCTAGCTTTCAGAGAGAGAGAGAGCATGCATGTACTGCAGGGCAAACGGCTGAGGCTGGGACCATTGCTGCAGTGCAGAGACATCTGTCATGTCTCTCCTTGTGCTGGCTTCCTCATGTACAGCGTGGAGGAGACAGCATTACTAACATTCCTTATTACAGTCCTCATGAAATTTCTTCTAAGCTTTCAGAGAAAAACATAGAGAGAAGGGTGCTGGAGAGGCACCCAGGGTCTCATACAGCCTAGGTAAGCATGCACTATTTCTTACAAAACCAGTCTGGGGTTGTTGTTGTTGTTTTGTTTGTTTCAGAGGAGCACATTCTATGACACGTATGTGGAAGCCAGAGGACAATGGTTCCCCCTTCTAGGTTTATGTGGCAAAGGCCTTTACCTGCTGAGCCATCTTGCCTATCCCAAAAGTTTTAGTTTTAAAGCTGAAAAGAAATTAGGTTGTCTTCTCCATAAAAGCTCTTACAAGTGTATTACACTTCTGACTGTGTGTTTCTGAGTGTGTGCAAATTTGTATGTGTACATGCACACACATGTGCATGTGTGCCATAATGTGTGAATGGAGGTCAGAGGATGACCTGTGAGGTCAGTTCTCTCCTTCCTCCATAAGGATGAGGATGAAGCTCAGATCGCCAAACTGGCACCAGGTGCCCAGTGAGCCCCCGAGACAGCCACTCACTCAGGCATGTGAGGACTTTCTAACAGAAAGTGGAAGATGGCATGAGAACTTCAAGCGTGTTCATGGGGATGAGAATTGACAACTGTGCTCAAAGGCCTCCCATCCTTGGATGCTCCCTAAAATGGCAATCTCTTACTACGCTGACCACTGTTTTAAAGTAATGCTAGTTAGAAAGCCACTTATGTCCATACACTGTAACGGAATTTCACATATTTCAGAAAACATGGCGCTACTTTTCATTTTGTGTATGTGAGTGAGTGAGTGCCTGTGTGTGGTTGAGCCTGTGCATGTAGAGAGAAGCCAGAGGTCAGCTTCAGGAGTCAACCTTGCTTTGGTTTGATTTTTGATTTTATAGAGAAGGTAGGTTTCTCACCGTCCTGAAGTCAAGCTAGGCTGCCCCACACAAAGATTTCTGGGGAGATGGGGGAGGATGTGCTGTAAGTGTAACAGGAAAATTAAACAGGTCCTCCCCCGTGCTTCCCCCTGCCTCCCTTGTGCTTCAGAGGCAAGCACTTTCCTGACCGTTTCTCTAGCTGAACACTGCTTGTAATAACTAAAAAGCACGAGTCCAAGTAAATTTGTCCTGATTTTGTATTAGTTTTGTTTTCATGTATATGTACATACATACATACACAACACACACAAAGTAAGTATTCCTTCACTGTCCTTGGAACATACTATCATGTTTGGGTCATATTCTACACATGCATTAAATGTTTACATTCACCAAGTTAATGACATGCGCTAATGAAGAAATCCATTCTAAGGAAGAATTTCCCCAAGTCTGTGATGTGGAACAACGACATCACTGTGCCACCTGCTCCTGCCACTTCTCACTCCCCAGCCTCGCCACAGTTTGTCATGCAGCCATTCTTTCATGAGAAAGGCCTTAGTTTTGAAGTCACTCCGACAACTGCTTGTGAACCACATAAGGCCTTCAGCAGTTTTACTTAAATTTCACTGCGTCAGGCTCTCTGTTTAAAATGAAAATAAACAGCCACGCTGGACGGTCGTTGGTCTGACTAAACGGGGCAATGTGTGCACAGCACACAGGCAGCATCCGGCACGGACGGTCGTCAGGAACAGCTGCTGCACTAATATTTGCTAGCAGAGGAGGAAGAAGTTCATTATATATTTTTCAGACTAATAGGCATATTCTGTTCAAAACAATAACAAAAAGAACAAGATTAAGCTGGTGTAATACCCAGGAATCACTCCTGGAAACCCCGGTGACACCTGAGAATGCCACATCACTCTCTAATAAACAGCATACAAGCTGGGAGGTGCAAAGAAGCCAAATTCTAAGAATTCACCCATCATTCTGATGGGACCCGGCGTCACATCCCTTCCTGGACACAGCCTGTACTGTTAACTGTACTGGTTGGTTGGTGAAGTTGTTATTATTGATTTTATCACTATCAACCCGTGAGCTGGAACCATGATTTAAACTATCCAAATGACAGAGGCAATCACCACTCGCATTGTGCAATCTCTCCCTCCCTCAAGAGTTTACTACTCCCCAGCAAGCACTCTGCTTAGCACATGAATTAACTGCAGTCCTTTGTATATCCAAGATGCAGTTGAAAATAAGCCATCGGTGGACCCAGCCTCAAGCTAAAAATTAGCCCTGCCCAACTCAACAGCAGGCCACAGGAGGAATTCTTCACCTATCTTCGTAGAGTCAGAAAAAGACTAAAATTGCTAATCCTCAGCTGTTCGCAGTGGTCTGTCTTCAGAAAAGGTAACAACTTCTTCAGCAACACTCAGGCTGCTAAGGAGAGCTCCCAGCAACGTGTCTACACACTCCACTGTGCCCAGTCACCTCCCCAACACTCAGGCTGCTAAGGAGAGCTCCCAGCACTCCTCCACTGTGCACAGGCACCTCCCTAACAGCACAGAGCCGTTTGCATCCATGTCTTTCTAATCATAAACATAAACACAAATGGCAAAACCCACAGCATTCTAACACTTTAACCAACATACTTTGGAGAGACAGTTGAGCAACTAAAACAAAATTCTCCGGACAGGAGCGAAGTTAGAAGACCCACTAATACACTTAGTCCTGGTTGGTGAGGTGCTCCAGCAGACGAAAGTGCTGCTGTGCCAAAATGAGGTGGAGGGAGAGGCTCAACTACACAAAGTTGCCTGCAGACATCCAGATACAGGCTGTGTGGTATTAATACCCACATGCATCTCTCTCTCACACGCACGTGCGCAGAGTTCTGTACCCTGGAATGCATGCCTTTCCCCAGATTTTGTCATTGTGATTATAAACAACCGGCAACGGTTTTCCGACTTGAGACTGATACCATGTGACCGCAGAACTGCTCCTAGCTGAGCTATGAAACCTACGAGCTTTATTTCATTTTTATTTTTGTAAAGGAAAAGCTCTTTCCCTAAGCTAAGCACAGCCTCTATAGTTACCAGCTTTCCCTTGTAGAGGATGCTATGAACATGGGGCTGCACAGAAGGAGCCAGTGTGGGGGCCCAGGCCTGAGGAGTGGGGACAAGAGGACAGAGGAGGAGCTGGGTAGGGACAAGGTCCTTAGCCAGCCAGAACAGTCAGCTGTGAGCTCCAGATGGAGAGACCTGCCTTAGAACCACACAGAGGAGAGGCTGGAGCCACAGCTCAGTGCTCAGGGACACCTGCTGCTCTCCTAGAGGTTCATAACCACCTGTAAGTCTAGAAACCTGCCCTCATGTGCACATGCCCACACACAAATATATATACACACACACAATACAAAATAAAATTAATTGTAAAATAAAATAGAGTCAAGAGTAATCCTAGCATCAGAAAGAAGTACCTGCCTTTAATCCCAACCCTTGGGAGGCAGAGGCAGGAGGATCTCTTAGAGTTCAAAGCCAGTCTGGTCTACATAGAAAGTTCTAGGACAGTCAGAGCTACATAGAGACCCTGTCTCAAACCAAACAAGCAGAAACCTTAAAAGAAAATGACTACAAACTTATCACAACTTGGAACTGAGAATTACTAGAATATATTATATACATTCATGAAATCCTTTAAAATAAATGCAACCATAAATTAAGTTTTAAGCAAGGGGAGGAGCAGGACGGGGAGAGGCAGCAGACAGTAGACAATTTACATTAGTCCGTGCTTGACTGAAGGACACAGGAAGAGCCCGGCTCAGGCTCGGGCGCTAGCTGCCCTCTTCTAGAGACATTAGCCACAGGTAACCCCTGAGCTCACCCTGTCACTTCCAAAGTCAGCCTCCTGGGGAGGCCTCCTCTGAGTGCAGCCTTTTTAGTCAACACCTCACCTCATCTCTTACCCCTAAGTGTTCCTCTTCCCTCCCTCCCTCCCCCTCCACTCTCATTTATTTAGTCAAATTCTACAGTGGTCTTATTCAGTTTGTCGTCAGTCAACTTTCCTGCCCTGTAGAGTATAACCACCATGACAACAGCGATGTCTGTGTGTTTTGCTCACTAACCATCTCCAGATCGGAAGGGTGCGGAGCAGAGAGTACAGCGCAGAGTACAGACGCACTCGGGGGCATCCTGACTGCTCGCAGACTTAAGTACACTGAGGTCTAACTGCTGACTGCTTGCCGACTGAAATGAAGCATGCATGTACCATCAACAGACCTGAATAACAGATCTCTCACTAATACTGGACATCAGGTAACAGTAAGCCAGACTTTAATTCACTGTGTGATGGTACAGACAAACACATGCATAAACATGTAAATTACTCCATACTTCTATTTAGATTCTCTCAGTTCAGCGACACAGACTTACCTACACCTTCCAATAGAGCACAGAGCAACAGGGTCACCCACCACAGCAACCAAGGACTGTGCTCTGGTGATGGCCGTATTGAGAAGTTTGTAGTTGGATAGAAAACCATAATCTAAGTCCTCGGTGGAGTCTTCCAGAAGTTGCTCTTTCTTTTTAATTGGCGTCTGCTTGTGCTTGCAAGTGTGGCGTGTACGCACTGTGCTAAGAAACAGAACTCTGAACTGCTTTCCTAGAAAAACATTGAAAGAAAGACAGATCACCACTCTGCCATCACTGATACAGTAAATCTTCCATCTTTAACCATATGCAGCTCTGGGTGCATGGCTGCTCTGAAACTCTGGCAGTTCCTCACAAATGAACCACCGTGACCATCTGATCCAGCAAGTCCACTTCAGACAAATCCCACCAAACTGCAAGCAAGGTCTCCATGAGGTCGCTGCACCCAGGCTCACAGAAGCCTTGATCATGATGCCAAGAAATGTGACCCAGTGAGCACAGACACTCCAGTGTGATTACACACGAGTGACCCAGCTGAGACATGCCACTATGTGAATGACCCTCAGAGGCACTTCATTCAGTGAACAAAACCTAGTCACAAAAGGTCACGTGTAAGTTGAGGAAAAAAGCCCTAACCTGGACCCCTGAGATCTCAACGTGTCTAACCCCAAGCACTCTGGGTAAGAGGTACTCAGACTGTACTGCCTGAATCTAATTACAAGAGGCATTGAGTACTGAAACTCCCACAGAGAGAAAGGAGAGCAGACCACAGTTAGCCAAGGGCAGGGGGGGAATGCAGGTATTATTTAATGGGCACGGAGTCTCCCTTTGGAAAGATGGACAGTTCTTGCGGTAGATGGCGGTGAAGACTACACCACAGGATCCTCTACTGGCCACACTGCACATAAAATGCTCAAAATGGGTAAGTTTTGTTGTGCACATTTTACCATACACATAAAAAGAGGTTATTTTATGATTTTGTTTTGCTTTTGAAAACATGCCAACAATGTCTTACTAAACTGCCAATGCAGGCTGGCCTCAACCCCCAGTGTTGGGATCCTCCTGCCTCGGCCTCCTGAATGCTCACATCCCAGAGATGTATCACCATGCCTCGCTTGATGTTTTTCCTAATCATATTGTTGGAGTCAATTTGTGAGATTATCTAGGCCAGCGGCCATCCAACACAGAAGCCTTCTCCTTGAAGCAGGGCCACTCAGTCCTCTGCCAAACAGAACAGACACAGTTGACTTCACAAAGAAGCTTTATGGAGTCTGGCTTCGTAACTTTTGTTTCTTACAGTAATCTAACATCCCCTCATTGTACCACAAGGCTCCAAATATTTGGTCTCTAGTTTTCTCTTCTCCAACCCTACATTTTCACCTGTTCCCACCATGTGGATAAAGAATAGAGCATCTTACATGCTCTTACATTTACATCTTCTCTTCAAGCAGAGCATTTGTGTCCATTACAGAAGCACCCAGCGAAGTGAGGCTGGGATGGGGCAGAAGGGAATTCTTGCTCCCCATGATCCAGACACTGGGTTGCTCTCTCTGCTGCATAATGCACCTAACTCTACTTTCTCTGGTGTTCACCTTGTAACACTGCTTCATCTGGTTCTGGAGGCATGGTGTGGGTGAGCCTGTCCCAAGGACATGAGCCCTAGCCAGAGCAGTGCTGGGAAGTTATCTGGTGGTGCGGATAAGAGAGGGCCAATATAGTGAGCAGCTCTGCCACCACCTCCAGACCCAGGACTCTGTGGTGACCCACCCCAAAATCTCTACCATCTAAGAGTGATTGGGAAAAGTGAAAGGGCCAGTCCTGCTGTTCCAAAGCTGCAGGATCTGAATGACCCAGGGCAACAACAGGATAACTGGAAGGAGTCCCAGTGAGGACCCAATGATGGAGTCGCATAGGCCACAGATCTTGAACCGGACCAATGCCTCACTGCAAAGAGTACCTGCAAGTGAAGGCGTGGACAGAGGGGTGGACTGGGAGACACACTGTGACACACTACAGCTGACATGTTTTCTATGCTTTATTTTGTTGTTGTTTATTCGTGTGTTTTTTATTTTGGGGGGGAGACTGCAAGGACAAATGGCAGATATGAAGAGATGGAGAGATGAGTGGGACTAGGGTACATGATGTGAAACTCACAAAGAATCAATAAAAAGATAAAATAATAACAACATGCTTCAAATATTTAAAAGGCACAAAGTTTAAAACAACTCATTTCATGAACAGTGAAAACAAGTTTGCAGACACCTAGTCACTTAAGGACGTCTACAGATAACATGTTTCAATTTAGTCCCCAAACGCAATACAGCAGCATGTATTATTTATATGTTGTTAAGGCTGTATCATATAGATATTTGTGGGATTATATAACTATGGTGATAAAGTCAATTTGTTAATACTATCTTTTGTTTTAATTTCTCTTTTTTTTCTATTTTATTTTTTTATTTTCTTTACTTACATTTCAAATGTTACCCCCTTTTCTAGTTTTCCCTCTGAAAATCCCCTATCCTCTCCCCGATCCCCCTGCTCCCCAGCCCACCCACTCCCGCTTCCTGGCCCAGGAATTCCCCTACACTGGGGCTTAGAGCCTTCACAGGACCAAGGGCCTCTCCTCCCATTGATGGCTGACTACATATGCTGGAGCCATGAGTCCCACCATGTGTTTTCTTTGACTGGTGGTTTAGTCTAGAGATGCTGGTTAGTTCATATTGTTGTTCCTCCTAGGAGGATGCAAAACCTTCAGCTCCTTGGGTGGTTAATACTACCTAATTGGGGTATTGGAACCTTTATTATAAACATGTAATTTAATATTGAAGAACTTGTATCACTACCAGCTCAAACAAGTAATGAGATTTCCTTCTTTCCTTAGTATTAGATTTCTTAAAGACCTATTGTTTAAAGGAATTAAAAATCCACTGCGGACACGCCTTAAGGCATTTGAACAGCGTGACTCATCCCAGTGGACACTGACCTTGGACATTGAGCACCCTTTCCACATTCACGTCCGAGAGCCTCTTCTTCCGAAGCTCAGCTCGGATTCTAAACACCTGGTCAGCGTATGGCGTCACCACACCGATGCTGCCGTCATCTAACTTTCCCCATGCCACTGGCCACTTCCGTCGTAGCTCTTCTACACGCTCCACCACTTCAAATACCTTTAAAAAAACACACATGTTAAAATTACCACTGGTGTTTGGGTAAAGAATATGGTAACCGAAACAGACTGATATAGGATCACATTTTAGCAAATGTCTTTTAAAAACCAATCTACAAGTGGGAGTAGCGCATTCCTGATATGAACAGGGAAGGTAACATTGTTGTCACGTTTCAAAGAGTAAAATCCTAATACAATGTGACTAGTAGAAATACTGAAACCAAGACAATGTGCTGGGCAAGTGGCCACACCTTCCGCCGCCTCTATTCTTAAAGTAAAAAGGGATGGAGTGTCACAGTAAGGCAGGGCAGGAGGAAAACAACTCCACACCACCTTGGTGGTTCTCAGTCCTCTCCAGAGCAAGCCAAGGAAACTACCCAGCCAACCAGAAGGTTCTTACAGTCAGTCAGTGCACCAGAGTCCCAGGAGGACAAGGCCTGGTACTGTCACCCTGTCCCCTACTGATATAACTAAGTCAACCATCTAACAGCTGCTAGGTGACACAAACCTCTACAGGGACTAGACAAATTTCAAATAGACTTTCAGGATCTGTTCCTACTTGTGATACAAGTTCCGCCAGGCCATTGCATGAACTTTCTACAGTAATTAAGAAAATAGGTTGTTTAGACCCTGCTTCCTGGGTTACACAGGGTTTTTAGTATAGATTGATCTACTTTACTCAATGAATTATCAAAAAGTTTCAATGTTTGGCACAGGTTAATAAAACATGTTCATTAACTCCTAAAAGATTCTTACTTAGAAAACAGACTGGTCTATGTATCTATCTATCCACCTACATATCTATCTACTTACTATCTATCTACCTATATCTACTTTCTGTCTGTCTGGCTGGCTGGCTGGCTGAAAGACTCTGGCAGAAAGACTCTAGTGGCTAAAGTGGAAATTTTAAATGATGTCTTTTAACTCATAGTGTTTATTTACTATCATTTCTACTTGAAATCACAGTGCCTACTGCAATAAAAAGCATGTCTTTGTCCAAGTGGGCATATGCAGGTCAAGTAAAAGGCAGATATAAAACCACAACAGAATTTTCACTGTGAAGCAACACCCTAACCACTAGCCTATTCTTTCCCTCCATTCATGTTCTTACATTTTAGGTAGCATAAAATGGTATCAAAATGAAAACTGCCTCCTGACAGATCTGTTGTAGACTAGTCAAAATCAGCAAAGGCACTAGAGACTGATCAAAGACCTGACAAGCAAGCAGGAAGCATCTATTTAACAAGCTCTGCAGACTCTGTAAGAACAGTGAGCAGCTGGGGCGTTCACCCTGGGGTCTGCTTCCTGAACTGTTCCAACAGCAGTTTCCATCTCCCTCAGATCCCTGTGTTGAGGAACTATTACAGGTGGTTTAGCAGCCGGCAAACATTGTAGACTGTCTTCTGTTGCGGGCCGGCCAGCGGCTCGCGAGGAACAGTACGACTGAGATGGCAGCTCGAGCTGAAAGTAAAGAACTAGACGGACGGAAGAAAGAACGGAGCCAAGTCAAAGCAGATTCTGATCAAGGCTCAATTTTACTATTTTGACACAAGTTATGAAGGAGGGGAAGGGGCCCATTCCCGCCAAATAATCTTGGGGTCCAGTAGCAGGGTGACCACGTGTATGGCTCCGGAACAGCAAAGCGGCAGGCTCCAGCAGTGGGCATGGCAGAACGACTGATCGGCAAGCTCCACCACGATGTAAACAGTGAAACCTGAGCGAGCAGGTTTCAGGCTGGGGAGGGGAGGCTACAGTATTCCCCACAGTTTACCACTGCAAAAGCTAGTTTGCGCAGCTGGCAACAGCTGCGTAGAACCTACACCCCGTGCCCACATCCTATGGCACAGGGGAGATCTGAGCAAGACCGCGGGAAAATGGAAGACCCTAGTGTGTACTGACCAACTCAGCTGCCATCTGGGCCTAGAGCCAGTGTTCCAGGCTGGTCCACCTCAACATCTACTCCATCTATACGCTACTGGAGTGTGTGTGTGTGTGTGTGTGTGTGTGTGTGTGTGTGTGTGTGTGTGTGAAGGAGTGGGGCCTGCACAACCAGACCCAGGAACACTATCAAGGATAAAAACCTGAAGCAAGTCTGGGACCAAATCTGGCACCCGACATGGGACCACAGAGCAGCTCTGAGGAGCCTGAGAGATCCATGGAAGTTCCCAGAGGAGACAAAGCAGTGGCAGAGAAGTCTGCAGGTTCACAGTGTCCCCAGAAAACTAGAGAAGGGCAGGTCCTATGGGAAGATGCTTTTAAAAAGTAGACTCACAAAACTGGAAGGAAAGATGGCAGAACAGAGCCATGTGCACAAGGGAGGTGCCGAAGGGAGTGGGAGCAAAGTGATATGGACTGCCATATCACTTTGGATTGGATATATACTGCCACCAGAGACCACATCAACATTCATGGACCATGTTGCGGCCAAGGGCTGTGTGGATGTCTGTGGTGTGTGCTACCACCAAGGGACCATGCTGACATCCAATGACGTGCTAGGATCCACGGCCCTGCTGCCTATGTGGACGACATGTTGATGTCCATGGCCCAAGCTAACACCAAGGGCCATGATGGTGTCTGTGACCTGTGCTGTAGCCAGAAACCATGTGGAATTCCATGATCAATGCTGCCACTGACTACAAAGGGGCAAGCCGGCTTCTTCTGCACTGAAACTGATGACTGCAGACACAGTTGAAAACAAGAGACATGTAAGAATTCTGTGACTTCTCTTCTGCCCCACCCCACTCCCCCAACAAAGAAACAGTCTAAACAAGAAGTCATTGAAGATATGAAGAGAGCTCTTTTAAAATTGTGATAAGGAGGCTGAAGTGTAGCTCTCCCCAACTGATGGCTTCTGGTGGGAGCGAGCAGAGGATGGTCACACTCAGTTCTCTTTAAGGGGCTGGCCACTGGGAGTTTGACCATGCTCCAGTGAGTATATGGGCAGCACAAGTTGGACTTGGTATGTTTTTTTCTCCTTTTGTTTTGGGGGAGGTCACAGGGTGGAGTGGACCTGGGAGGACTGGGAAGTGAACGCGATTGGGGTGCATTATATGAAATTTCCAAATAATCAATAAAAACATTAAGTTTAAAAAACAAACAGCCAGGCAGTGGTGGTGCATGCCTTTAATCCCAGCACCTGGGTGGCAAAGGCAGGTGGATTTCTGAGTTCAAGGCCAGTCTGGTCTACAAAGTGAGTTCCAAGACAGCCAGGGCTATACAGAGAAACCCTGTCTCGGGAAAAAACAAAACAAAACAAAAACACACCAACCAAACACACAGAAGAGGGAAGTCCTTTTTAGGACAAAAACCCTACTCTATGTCCACTCAGCAGCCAGTGAGCAACAATGGCCTCAACTTTCCTTGGTCTAAATGCAGAAGATTCTACTGGAGGCCGGAGAGAAGGCTCAGCGGTTAACGTTAATCCTTTCTCGTCCTCCAGAAGCCCTGAATCTGGTCCCCAGCAGGCCTGCCGGGCAGCTGACCTGTATGAGGCCCCAGCTGCAGAGCACCTAACCCCTTCTGGGCTCCACAGGCATCTGTACTCAGACGCACATACCTATACTTTGCCACACAGGCAGTGGCACACTTTTCATCCCAGCATTCTAGAGGCAGAGGCAAGAGGATACGTTGTTCTGAGTTCAAGGCCAGCCTGGTCTACAAAGTAAGTTCCAGGGCGGCCAGAGCTACACAAAGAAACCCTGTCTTGAAATTGTACATAGATAAATAGACAGACAGACAGATTATTAACAGCAAAAAGCAAGCCTTACAAGCTGGCAACACTGCCAAGAAACCCAACTTCAACTGGATCACAATTGGAGCAATTTGTGCCTCGAAAACTTCAAAGACATCTGAGATGAAAAAAAATCCTCCAGCAGCACCAACAGTACCCGCTGACGGAGGGACTCGGCAAGCAAGAAGCAGGGCAGGGTACACAACCCAGAATAAGAAAAACTAAAGAAGAAAAATTACCAAAGGAACATCATTAAGTTCCAACATGTGCCTAATATTAGAGAAGATCAGAGGGAGAAAAGGAAAAAAATGCATTAAATATATTCAAAGAAAACTGGTAGGAAAGCTTCTGAAAAATTAAAATTAGAGTAACCCTAAGAGCCAGCCTCACTGCTTCTGGGTTCTAGTCAAAGTCAGCTTGCAAGAGATGCTGTCACATCTGCCTTGCCACTGCACTGCTCACAGCCAGCTGTCCCTGGATGGAGTAACAACGTATAATACAAAGTACACACACACACACACACAAAGTGTGGTTTTATTCAGCCATCAAAAAAGGAAAAAAATATGCTAGGTTTTCTTTTGTGGGGTGTGGGGTAATGGCAAGAAAATGGATAAACTAGAGATCACCGTAGTAAGTCTGGAACAAACCAACCTCACCATGACAAATAGCATATGTTATCTCTCACAGGTACAATGTAAGGGGAGAGGAAAGAGGATGGTTATCAGGAATAAGAAAGGGGAAGAGAGGACTAAACACCACCAAAGAACTTGATATACACGCATGACAATGCCATAATGAAACCTGCTCCTCTTTACAAGTGACGCATACTAATAAAACTGTCCAAGGACGCACACGCCTTTCATCCCAGCACTCAGGAGGCAGAGGCAGGTGGACCTCTGTGAGTTTGAGGCTAGCCTGGTCTACATAGTGAGTACCAGGATAGCCAGGGCTGCACAGAGAAACCTGTCTCATATGTGATTTAGAAATAGAAATAGTGAACTTGTGCACCCAGACATAGCACAGTCAAAAGGCTCAAAGTCAAAGACAAAAGTGAAATCTTAAAAACAACCATATTTACAAAGGGACTCTAAGACAAAGATATAACTTCTCATCAGAAAAGAAACAAAAAACAAAAACAAACAAATGAACAAAAAAAAACAGAGGCCAAAAAGAGAAGGGGAATTCAGCATGGAGAGAGAAAAAAATGACCAGAAATCCTACATCCAGCAAAACTTTCAAAACTGGGGCAAAATAAGACATTTCTAGAAAAACAACACCTGAGAGAATTCCCTACTAGCAAAATAACTGGCCAGAAATGCTAAAGAACATGCTTCAGTCTAGACCCAAATGTCAGCACACAGCAGTGCACATCCACAGAGAGCCACTGGGAGCGTGACCCTGAGGGCCACCAGAGGCAGGGCACAGCTGTCCCTTTCCCTCCTCCTCCCACCTGAGCTAAGAGCAACTGTAGGAAATAATGACTGCCAAGCTACAACATGTATTGGTGTACTGTGTGTGACAGTTAAGCACAAAAGAGTCAGGTGGGGAATTATGCCGGGGGGGGGGGGGTCACACAAACCCATAGAGAGGTGAAGAGATGGCAAGCACTCCGTGGATATTATATAGGCTGGTGTGTAGCTTGGTGGCAGGGCACACAGCTAGCATGCTCACCATCATGGAGCTCCCCATAAACGGGGAGTGTTGATGTAATAAACTCTCTATGTTTGTCCCTTTTCTTCTCTTGGAATTTTAAAATAGAAACACACACACACAATTTAACAATTTATTAAACACTGACACAGTATGTATGAAAATAAAAGCTGGGGGTGGGGGGTGGCGCTATGTAGGGGTTTCTCCATATCAATGAAATTTAGTTACATATATCTGAAATGGATTCCAGTTAGATATATACTGCTGGCCTTAGAGACAACATTAAACAACTCAATATATAATGCACGGATGTCTGCTCATACACTTACTTACATAGTTTAAATGAGATTTCCCCATCTGGGCTGATATCGATCCCAACCAGAGGCTATCTAACAAAATACCAGCACCAGCAACAAGAAATCCTCTTTTGAGTTACTTGTCAAGGTTGTCTAAAAGACTCCCAACACCATATATAGGCTCCAGCTGTTACCCAGAAGTGGAAGATAACCCCGATTGCTGAAGCTACTTTGGACACAGGACCCAGTTGGAGCAGAGATGAAACCTCCCTGAAGACTAGCTTTCATGGTACAAGAAAGCACCATGCAGTCTACCCAAGGAAAGCAACCAATGGTGCCATCCAGGTACAAACCACAATGAGCAGCATGACATGATAACCTCCTGGGTACAATACTGGCACACATGCCTTAGCAGTAACCAACAGCTCTAGAGTTAGACTTAAGACCTATCCAACCCATCCAATCATCATTTCTGGTAATGGAAACGTAGCCACCTACCCAGGACTAGTAAAGTCATGGACCTCGGAGGAGAAACCACAACCAACGTAATCCTTCATAGCTACATTCTAAAATTACCCTTAGAGCCAGACAGAAGTGTGACCCGCACTCCTCAATCAGAAACCTCTCACCATTACAAAAAACAAAACAAAACAAAACACAACTGATCAAAATGCAGAGTTGTACTGAACTAATACTTGTCCACAACACAACTCAGGAGTGGAAAGATTGTAAGAGCCAGAGAAATAGAAACTTTGCTATGAGAATCTGTCTCCTAAAAACATCCAAGAAGCTAACACATAAAGTGTCACCAAACATGACTGCCTAAACGTGACCTGAACAAAGATAACACCAACAGACATGCTAACACAGAAGGGGGAAGTTCACTAGGCCTCAATCCTAGACCACAGAATCATAGGCAACTGCTGAGAGCAGGAGAAATAGCCTTCCCCAGGGAAAAGCACATCAACTGCTTACCCATGGTCAGCACCCATGGTCAGCACCCACGGTCAGCACCCACGGTCAGCACCCACGGTCAGCACCCACGGTCAGCACCCACGGTCAGTACCCACGGTCAGCACCCACAGTCAGCACCCACGGTCAGCACCCACGGTCAGCACCCACGGTCAGTACCCACGGTCAGTACCCATGGTCAGTACCCATGGTCAGTACTCATGGTCAGCACCCACGGTCAGCACCCATGGTCAGTACCCATGGTCAGTACTCATGGTCAGCACCCACGGTCAGCACCCATGGTCAGTACCCATGGTCAGTACCCATGGTCAGTACTCATGGTCAGCACCCACAGTCAGCACCCATGGTCAGTACCCATGGTCAGTACCCATGGTCAGTACTCATGGTCAGTACCCACGGTCAGTCCTAAAAACACACAGACAAGGAAGTTTATAGAGACTGAATTGCATTTATATAGTTAGGGATAAAAACAGAGACAGAAAGCCAGGCGTGGTGGCGCACGCCTTTAATCCCAGCACTCGGGAGGCAGAGGCAGGCGGATTTCTGAGTTCGAGGCCAGCCTGGTCTACAAAGTGAGTTCCAGGACAGCCAGGGCTACACAGAGAAACCCTGTCTCGAAAAAACCAAAAAAAAAAAAAAAAAAAAAAAAACAGAGACAGAGATAGAGATAGACAGATGGACACACACACACACCAATCAATTAAGGAAAAAAGAGGGAGGTCAGGAATTTCAAAGACAGTGAGGGGATATATGGAGGAGAGGAATTGGAGGGAAGAAAGAGAAGAGGAAAATGATATAATTATAATCTAAGAATAAAAGTTAAATTACAAATAATAGTAGTAAAATAAATAAATACATTAGAAACGAAATACCCATGTGTACATGTAATTAAAGTAAGGCCCAGCATGGTGGTGCATGACTTTAATCCCGGCGTTTGGGAGGCAAAGGCAAACAGATCTCTTTGAATTAAAGGCCAGTCTAGCCTATACAGTAAGTTCCAGTCAGGGATACATAGTGAGACTCTGTTTTGAAACAAACAAAGTCTACCCTGTAATACAGGGGATATAAATGTGATCAAAATATATTATATATGTAAATGAATTAACACCATTAATTACCTAATTAATATACACTTTAATTTTTTTCCCTTGTGATTCAGCTACAGTAAATCAAAACCTGGTTTTCTGTCCATGGAAGAGCCCCTGGGCAATGTACCTCAAAATTTTGACAGCAGTAACTCAGACTTGAACAACCATGTCCTAATTAAGTTCAAAGTCATTTGAAGTTTCTCTAAAGTTACATGTCTAATATTTAAAGGTCACACAAATGTTGCCTTTGCATTTTCATAATATAAAATTAATTCTTTTCCAAAATACTTTGAATAAAACTGGCAGTCCAGGAGAGCTGTGCTATACACATCCGGAGCTTGGAAAATACCTGAAAACAGAATGGGAAGGAAAAGGGCCCAGTGCCCTTCTGGCTGAATACCGATCCCTTGTGGGTGTGATCCCTGGTGCCACATGAGGGCCTTCTGGACTTTAGGTGTCAGCCCTCCCACCTATCATGACCAGGCCAGTGGCTTCCAGCCTGGGGACAAAACAACAAAAGAGAGCCGAAGGCCAACGTGGAAAAGTTTACCTGTTCTAAAATTAAACGGTACAGACTAGTGAAAATGCCAGGCTTCCTGGCTTGGGCTAGGGTTTGAGCAAGTGGCACTGATGGCTTTTTTGCACTGGATTCTAACTATAACCCTCCGATCAATTTGTAAAGGGATATAGGAGTTCCTGTTAGGCAACAAAAGCCACTTCTCTGTAAACACCACGAGCAGAGATTAGAAATTCAGTCCCTAAAGACAGCCACACACTCCCCCCACTTTCCTAAAGCCCTGTGATAGCCAGAATCTTAACCTCAGGGTTCCTAGACTGCTTTCCTGTGAGTGACCCTTCAGGACACCCGCATCCTCTCTGGAAACCAGAGATTGGGAAAGAAAGCCAGGAAGGCTCAGCTGAGGCCGTGAGGTCAATGCTGGCGACCGTGTGGTCTCTCTGAAGCGCAGGGCTCTGTGACTCAACACTTCCTTACTAGAACTGATGCCTCCTTTTTGTCCCAGCAAGAAACTTAATCAGTCTTGAGACAATAACACTCTATGACAGAATACGTTGGCTTTTCTTAACAGAGTTGCATTTTCTGTTTTAACATTTAACTACAAAAAGAAAATCAATTTTTTTGCTTCTTGTAGATTCATATAATAAATAAATAAATAAATAGTTTACTCAATTTTCTTGTAAAAGAAATCAACAAACTATAAACTGTCAACCCTAAATCCAAAGCGAATGCTCACTAGAATCAGAGCAGACATATTAAATCAGTACCTCTGCATTGTTGTAGAAGGCCGTGCTGTTCTTCTCTTGAACGTCCTCCCCCCGGGCCGTAAAGAACGTGAGTGGATAGAAGTCCTTGTGCGCCGGCTGCTTCCCACTGGCCATCAGCTTCCCCTCATAGAAAAGCTCAGAGGTGTAGCTGCCGAGGAAGCAGAACAGAGCATCTGTCAGCCAAGTCTACTTCACCTACAAAGACTCTATCCAATTCCAACACTAATTTATGCCCACAATTAATTTTGTCCCAACACTGAATACCTATGACGCCAATGATTTCCTAACAACACTGACAGTGATAACAGAGAAGGTCCCTATGGCACCATTGTTAAATGCATTGATTTTGTAAGAAATGAAGCCAGAATACAAAGGCAATGAGGAACGTCCACTACCAGCTGAACACTGTGCTCTGTGAGGAAGTCCCCTAAGCTGCATGTTCTTAGCTAACATACTCTCACTCATAAAGTCTCAAGTGTCACTAACAACTGTCTGGTCAACAATGGACCCCATGGCTTACACTGGAGCTGAAGACTCCTAGAACAGCCAGCACACAGCACCAAGAGGTCCCTGTGTCCGTGGTGATGCTGGAGCAAACCAACCCACAAAGGACAGGGATGCACAGTATATCCTACTCCAAATGACTGCACAATTGCTCTATGTTCTTACTGTATTTTATTGTTTGCGAGAGTATCCTTCCGCCTGTAAAAATACCCCTCTAAAGGGGCTCTGTCACAGCACACAGGCAGCCTCTAAAGGGGCTCTGTCACAGCACACAGGCAGCCTCATGTGTCTCATGTTTCTTTTTCCATGAGACTAAGTTAGGAGACGGGTGGCACTGTTTACACTAGTGAGAGGCACTCTGTGACGTTCACATAATGACAAAATCTAGTGACAGTCCTCAGACTCCATCCTATACATAAGGGATGTGTGACTATACATACAAACACAGAAACACATGGTATCGGATACAACGCACCAACTGCAGTCTCCAACCTTAACAAAAACCACACTGTCTAGTCCTAAACACATCACTGACTACAAATGGCCAGCAACCATGGAAGAGCAAGGTCACAGCAAAAGATGACAGAACTGCTTCCAAGGAAACCTGAGATGGTCTCCACAGGCATGACAAAGACCAGCATCGCTAGCTGTAGGAAGCTTTTGCAGGGTTTGTTTCTGGCAATGCTCAGCTCCTTCAGTCGCATGCTGATCACACCACTCGCCACCCAGCTGTCCCGTCGATGTGTCTTTCACACGTGTACTGTAGTTAAGAGGACTCTTTTTAAAAGTCAACGTTAGAGGTTTTCCCTTTGCATTTCCTTTCCTTTCTCTTAGAACATACAACAAAGGTATGCCATTTTTCATATAGATTACATATTAATTCATAGGAAAATATATCTATAGAAAAATGGATAGAAAAATATTTCAGGCTCCGTGAAGCCTTAAGTTTTAGTACTCAAACTGCCTTATTTCTTATGAAGAATCACAACTCTGGATTTTCATGTATTCTTTTACAAACAACAAGTTAGGCAAAGTCTGAAACCCCCAAAAGACCACAAATAAATCACCTGTGCCTGGCCATGTGCTTGCCGGGTTCCCTCCCACAGCCCACAGGAAGTGTGAGTCAGAGGGGACAGCTCACACCTACTTGATGATAGCTTCATGGGAACGATAGTTCTCACAGAGGAGGATCCTGCATGGAAACTCAGCAGGGTAATGCTCGTAGAGTCGATCAAGTAACGAAACATGAAGGTTTCTCTCCCTGGCAAACTCGCTGTAAACAAAAGGACTGAGCTGTAACAGAGAAACAGACAAAGAAAATTTAACCAGATTATAGAAATAGTATTTTTTTAATCTACTTATACACTAAAACTTATGTATAACTTAACATGCTAAATGCAGGAACAAGCCAAAATATAAAAACAAAAAACAACTACTCATTTTGTCTACAAACCATTTTACTATTCCATGGAACCAGACTGGAGCTCTCGCTTCTCAGTGTAGCACAGCAATACTGTCTACAGTTATGCAGAGTCCCTCCCACATAGTGACTTACCAATGTAAAGAGCATAAATCATTACGTCACCAAAACCAATCAACTGCTTTATGCTAGTACTAAACTCGTCACTGACTACCAAAGGCCGGCAACCCTGAAAGAGGAGATGACGGAGCACAACCCGCACAACTGCTTCCACAGAGATCTGAAAAGGGTTTCACGGCCATGACAAAACCAATATTACTAATTTATATGAAGCTATTATAATAAACTGGGGCTGGTGAGATGGCTCAGTGGGTAAAGGTGCTTGCCATCAAACTTGACGAGCTGAGTTTGACCCTGTGAAGGCATGTGGTAGACTGCCAGCTGCATGGTGTCCTCTGACCTCTGCATGTGCACCATGAATGTGTGCGCACATACACACTAGGTAAATAACATATTTAGAGGATTTGCTTAAAAAATAAAATAATAAATTCAACTGGATGTTGTAGCACACACCTGTAATCACAGAACTTACATGAAGCCATGCTTTGAGGCCAGCCTGGGCTACATAGTAAAACTTTGTCTCAATAAATAAGTAAATGTATCAATAGATAGATAGACTATGACAAGCAAGTATTAATATTAATAATCAACAAGGCTTTCTTCCATAATGAAACCCACTACTCTACATACTAACCATAACAATTAACTCTGAAGGAGCTGGAGTGAAGGCTCATCGGCTAAGACACTCACAGGTATTATAACTGGTGTTTTAGAAAACAGAACATTGAACACCGAAAGGTAACTCACAAGACAGTGACTAAGGTGACACCTACCTGCATGTGATCACCAGCCAAAACAATCCGTGTGTTTTTAGTAGCTAAGGCTAGAGGCATAATGGTCTCACACTCCATGGCCTGGGCAGCTTCATCTAAGAGAACGTGCGTGAAGAACCCTAGAAGGTGCAACACAGGAGAACACTGTCACAGAGCAATTGCTTTCTGCGCTGCTAGGTAAAGTTTGTTTCATTAACCCAAGTCATGAATAGTCTAAGGCCAACCTCAATCCAGACAATCAGCTTAAAATAAGATTTTTTTAAAAGATTGGGGCTGGAGAGATGACACAGAGGTTAAAAGCCAATGTACTGCTCTTTGTAGAGGACCTGAGTTTGCTCCCCAGCATACATGGTGGATGGTGCACAACCACCTTTAACTCCAGAGATGTGACAACTTCTGGACGCTGTGGGCAACTTCACTTACACATCTTTGTGCACGTGCACACACACACACACACACACGCATGAAAAATAAATGTTTTTAATGTATTTAAAAGAAAAGGTTAAGCCGGGCATGGTGGCGCACGCCTTTAATCCCAGCACTTGGGAGGCAGAGGCAGGCAGATTTCTGAGTTCGAGGCCAGCCTGGTCTACAGAGTGAGTTCCAGGACAGCCAAGGCTACACAGAGAAACCCTGTCTCGAAAAACCAAAAAAAGAAAAAAAAGAAAAAGAAAACGTTAAAAAGAATAACTGTGTTTTCTTTTGTTAACATCTTCTCAGGAACTGCATAAATCATCAAACTGTTGCCTACTACTTAAGCAGGCACCTTTTTTTTCTAAAGGCAACTGCCTGGCTTTTATCCCGGCACTTCAGAGGCAGAGGCAGAGGCAGGCATATCTGAGTTCGAGGCCAGCCTGGTTTACAGAATAACTTTGGGAACAGCCAGGGCTATATAGAGAACCTTGTCTAGAAAAACCAAAAAAGAAAAAAAGAAAAAAGTAAAGATGAGAAAGCAAATGGAAGGAACGAAAAGGGCAATTCATTAATTAACTAATTAATTAAAATGACTTAGTTTGAGTCTTAGTTCTGTTGACTGTAAGATAACCACCATAGGGTTGGAGTGAGAATGGACTGGAATAAAACGTAACAGCACCTGGAGAGCAGTGACCACAGCTCCATCCCAGCCCTTCCCAGCCACTCCCCTCTCACAAGCGGAGCTACAGCAGCCAACTGTCTGGACACAATGCCCGGTATCAGCATCTAGTGAGGGGGAGAGTAAGCATTCCCAAGCTGGGCATCACAGAGCCCCATTTGCAAAGATGCTGCCACTGTGCTCTGACCTCTGAAACACATCCTTGGATTGCCTCACGGCCAACCAAGTGCTACAGGCAGGGAGAGGAAGTCTCATCCAATGGGGGCCTTCCTTTGTACCCAGGCTAGTCACCGCCCTTATCAATTCCAAAGCCTTTTTACCATTAAACCTGGCCTCCATAAGGAAAAGAAAAAGTTGGCTGCCAATACCTTCATTTAAGATAAATGTAACCTTTTATCTTAAATTGGGTGGGGGTGGGGAGGGTGCTCCAGGTGTCTATGCCCCGGGCGCCAGGTGCCAGGGAGCGGCCTGTGCCTTCCAGGACTCAGACCCGCAGTAGATCGTGTCAGTGGCTTTAAAAGGCAATTCCAAAAGGAGATGGGACAGTCATAAGCAGTTGGCAATTACAGGAAGAGCAGGGACGGCCCTGCTGAAGAGCATGCTAAAGAGATTCGACGGTCTTCTCATGCTCAGGTTCTACCATACTCAACTCACCAGCTTACATTTGTGCGCTCATATAAATCAGACTGAGCTGGGCATGCTGGCTCACACACTGGGAAGTCTAGCACTCGGAAGAATGTGAGCTTAAGGCCAGTCTGGTCTAATAGCAAGCTCAATGCAAGCATGAATTATAAATATAAAGTAAGAGCCTGTCTCAAAACCACAAAAATAAAAAGTTTAAATAAACGAAGAGTGATTTTTACATAGTCCTAGCAGGTAAGAGTGACAAGTGCTTACTGCACGGTGCTAAGTTCTGTTCCAGCGCCCACACAGTGAGCAGGGCATCCCTCGGGCTCACTGGCTTCCAGCCTAGCCAGGAAAATATGACCTTAGATACACGGAAGATTCTGCCTCAAAGGGATAGTCAGAGAGTGACAGAAGAGACACCTAAAGGGCTCTCTGGCTTCCACAGGCACACACATGTGTGTGTGCATGAAGTCATCTGTGCATGGAGACACACAGACACAGGCATATGCGCACGCACCCCACACACACTCGCACACTCACTTGTGCATGCAGACAGACAGGCACACTCTAGCTCAAGTGTGCATGCAGACACATAGACAGACAGACAGACACACAAATAAATCCTTAAAAATAAGAAACCTTAATCAAGTGCCATAATTGCTATTTCTACATTACAAGATGCAAAAGCAACTTAGCAAAAACCTCAACAAAATTACACACACACACACACACACACACACACACACACAAAACTGTCCAAATTTGAACTGCTCACTAGTGAACAGATACCAACTAGAGAACAGGTGAGATGACAAATGTTTTTCAGTCAAGGCCAAAGAGCTTCTGTCCCTGCAGAAGATCCTGCATCATAAAAGCAGCCGCAGACAAGAAACAAGTTAATGAAAGGACACAGGAAGCTGCATTCCAATGATGTGGCCCACAGGAACCTGTCACTGGGAGACAGCCACCTGTGGCGAGTGGGCATACCAGGTTCCAGGTCCAGCTGGCAGAGGTACTGGGAAGTGCTCAGTGTGACCACCACCACTCGATGTTTAAGAATATCTTCCTTCTGGGGCATCTGAAAGGTGGAGTGTGTGCTTGAGATCAAACAGTACTGATGCACGACTGGGTGGACAGTCTTCACCCAGCGATTCCGGAAATACACCCTAGAGAGAAGACAGCACCTCCTGTTAGAATGTTCATAGTCGCTGATGATGGAAACACTACACTGTCATTTAAGAGCACAGTGCCAAAAATTAACAAATGAATCCCATAATCATTCCAACCCTCTCCGAGGTTAAGGCTGCCACGATACGCCGTGATGACCTTCCCTAGCACATATCTTTACAAGATTTCAACATTAAGTATAGGTGCCACCACATACCTAACTTTTTAAGTATTCAGATTAATCTTGCAACAGAATTAGCACACAAATATATGTTTTATGAGCAATGGTTTTAAATTAAGTTTGAAACCTTCCATTCTTAAATTACCTTTTTCAATTACAGTCTTACTAAAATGTATTTGACTCTGATTTTAATTATTTATGCTACTACAAACCATGGAATTGCATGCTTAGAATATTTTTACTTTAGAACAGTTTGTAATAATTTTACTTCAGAAAAGATCTTTAAATTATTATTTAAAAGGCCTCTGCCTTGGCTTCTGGAATCTGAAGATAAATATTTGAATAATCAAAAGCTCTACATGCAAATCTTAAGTCATGTCATCTTTTCAAGTAACTATAGTAGAAAATATGAACAGGCCTCAACTATAGACTACTCTGATGGACAGCTACAACCCATACATCCAGCCTCCACCATTCCCATCCACCTCACCTACATGACAGACCTACTGGCTGCTGACTATGCTATAGCACACAGGCAGAGTGCACAGGGCTCGGGAGCAACCACAGCGGCCTTGGCTTTGCTTTGGGTTTGATAAAAAGCCATCAACTGGACAGGGCAGCTGTAATAACTCATGTCACTAAATTCTCTGATCTCTGGGCAGAATTTACTTAGGCAGAGTTTAAGGGCGGCACACTTAACAGATGGGGGTAAGGTTTCCAGCATGTGTTGGCTTCTGTGATATCAAAAGCTACTCCTGTGGCCAACTTCCATGCGTCTGCACAGTGTCAATAGACATGAACATGGAAAGACGAGCTCATGATGGACCCTCATAATCTCATACAGGTAGATTCTAACCCTGTCCTGAGGGAGGGGGAGGGAGAGGGGACTGCAGGGAACAGAAGCAGCAGGGAGCCACGTCAGGTTAGTGCCAGGGTAGACAGGAGATGAGGATGGCTTGGGAAGCAGCGGAAATATACAAACTGGGTTCACTAGGTATGTTAACAGAATGCAACTAGATATACTCATAAATGAACTGGTGATAAAAATTAAGGCAATGGATGATTTGGTTTTGTTCTGAAACAGAGTCTGAGCCAGGCTGGCCTCAAACTCACTACACAGTGGCTAGAGAACAATCTGCCCTACTGGTCCACTGTCCCTCCCTCCTGAGGGCTGGGTTACAGCCACCTGCCTCTGGCTTTGGAAACTGCACAAATGGCAGTAGTGTTTACAAAAGTGGAGAAAGAAATAAAACAAATGTAGCCGTTTTCAAATCAGAGTATTAACAGTGGCAGATGATGCCTTTAAGTTCATTATCCAAAATATACAACTGAGAATATAAATATAACTCAGGGTAAAGCTTATATAATACGCTCAGAGCCCTGGGTTCCCAGCACCACAGGGGGGAAAGAAGACATACATAAATATACATGTGACAGCATATTTACATATTTCCTCAAAACAAAACAATCCACATGTTCCATGACTTAAATTAATCCTTAAAACAGCAGATGGTCTAGTATATATAATTTTAGTTCGCTGGGGTCTTGTACATGTAACAAATTCATATACAATAAGCAACTACAAATGCTACTACTTAGAACAGAAATTGTCAAGAACTGATGACCCCCATTTATTTTTTTTAAGCAAATGTTTCTTTAAAGACTACCCAAACGGCAGCTGCTGTCCACTGGCGGAGCAGCGGTGGCTTCCTCGGCATGGCCAGCCCCGGGCACTCTCAGAACCTTATCCTCAGAGCCACTAGCAAAAAGGAAACTGTTTTCCTCCTCCTTCTTCTCCTTGCTTTGCCTTCTTTTCATTTGTCTGTTTTATAACTTTGAGACAAACTTTCACTGTAGCTCTTGCTAACTCCTCACCCAGCCAAGGCTGGCCTCAGTCAGATCGGCAACAGTCCATCTGCCTGGCATCACAAGTGCAGACCACAGTCACCTGCAGCCCCCATCCAGCTTTTTATGTGCCTTACAAAAACAACTCAATTCTATTTCTTTTTGTTTGTGCATGGCATGTGGGGACGGAGGAGGTTTGCATGTATGTGTAGTATAGGCACAGGGGTACAAATCTCCCAATTCTAAATAAAATAAAAACTGAAACTCAAACCTAAAATGTCTAAAAACTCCATATATTTTAGGTTCAGCTCAATTGGCAAGTACAAGAAATTGCATGATTTTTAACCCTAAAAGTGTGCCTGCCCTATTCGCTACTGTTGTTACTCAATGGCTGTTCCAACTACCTCCCAGGACCACATCTATACCAGAGTGCAGGGAAGAAGCCAGTCTGTGGTCAGCCTTGCTCCCTAGCAACAGGCCTGTGTTCCTTCTCAGTCATCTGCGGACATCTGGAGCCCTCTTGTGTTCTGTCTCTGGAATTCCAGTAAAGCTGATTTCCTGCCTGGCGAGGGGTGCAAGCCCTTGCCTAGCAGAGACAGGCTGTGAGGTTCCAAAACCCGCAGACAAAGCTGATCTTCCAGAGCAGTGACTCATTCTTGTCCTCTCTGTCTCTCAAATCTCTCGCAGTTTTAACTATCAGTTAATCTGAGCTAATGCTATAGTGAGGCCTAAACACTCAAGACTACCGCTCAGCCTCTGCTTCGGGGTAGCACCTTTCCTGGAGAGAAAGCCACAGTGGATGTGCAGGGCTGCATAAAGCAAACTCTCAGAGTGCTAGGCATTTCCCTGTTCTCCTGTGTACTACATGAAATAGCCTGAGCCTTGCACTGGAAAATCAATTATTTTTCTACCTTGGATTCAACAACTCTTAGAGTCAAGAAGAAATGAAATCTCTGCTGTGGGTTGGGCAGGTTTCTGCACGTGGGCCAGTCTGACTACACTCAACTGGAAAGTCAGTTACTGTTACACATGTGCAGATGCATCATGGTGGATCCTCAAAGCCCAAAATAATTCCACATGGAAATACCTAGAGAATTAACAGAGTCTACACTCTTAAATATCAAACATCCCATGCTATGTCCATAAGGGCTTCCCTCAACTGTTTCTAAGCCAGGAGCACCTTGACATCTGAGGCCACCACATTTCATATACAACATGCACACTCACATACATGCACACGCACATGCGCACACACAGACACACGCATTCACGAGTGCACCTGTTCTACCAATAAATACTACTAGTGAGAACAGGCAGGGTAAAATGCAAGCTCCTCCTCGTCCTCTGGGAGGTCAGAGGTCAGAGTCCTTAGCCTCCTGTCACTGTATCCTTCAGTAAAATCTTCACTCAGAGAACAATAAGCACGGTCTTTTATTATTACATGCAACTGGATCTTCTACTGTGGTGGTTTCTGCTGTGTCCTAGAGTGAGAGGACAACACAGTATGGGTGTCTGTGTTAACATGCTACATCACTGCTCTGAACACTTTCAAAGGGGGCTATGGTCCCAGGAACTGAAGAGCTGAATAGCATAACTTCCTATTTCCATGCCTGGGCTCAAGTACAAGTGAGAGGTTAATAAATTATGGATCAAAGTATAGATAGAAACTAATTTTTAAGCAATAATTAAAAATCATTTGTACAACAGGCCATGATATATTAGTTTACAACATGGCAAAACTAAACATTGTTTCATGTAACAAAAGCAAGTGGTATGATGTGATTCTTCAGTGTCTTCTGAAGGAAAGGATTTTTATTTTCCCATAATCTGTATACAAGTGCATTTTGTGTTCACATACAGTCACCGAACCTAAAATATCCTTTGATACCCTGTCTTGTACGTGGCAGGAAGAAGCCTGGAACCCGTCCTCGGAGTGCCGCAGAGATCGTTTCCATGCGTCATGCTTCTCTAACGTGCGGCTTCCGGAAACGACCACAGTTAACATTTTACTCCCATAAAGAGCTGTCATCACATGACTACTAGGCTGTACACAATGTGCCAGAATTTTAATCAAACTCAATTTGATTTAAGCTAATCACTTTTCTTTAACCACTTTTAGATGTACATACCAAAATCTACTCCAACCATAACAACAGTTTTACATGAGAAACTTAAAAAAGGATGTCTTTCTGTATACATAATGTTTCAGAAATGGTACACAATTTTTACATTTTTTGCCTTAATTTAAAAGATTTTTTTTCCAATGACATAACTTCCAAATGCCAATGCAGAGTTAATGCTTCAGGTGCTCTCAGAGCCCGACATCTTTACAGACACCTTTTCTTAAGAACAACACAGTACAATACAGATACATAATAAGCCTTAGAAATACCTGAGAGGTCTTGCCTGGGGATTGCCTGCTTCTACATATGGATGTAAATAATCCTTTATGTAGAGGTCAGCAGCACTATTAGAATGGGTGCAAATGAGAATCCTGCTGAAATAAATGGTGCAAATAAAAAGAATGACACAACAGAAGCTAGTCAGGCAGTTCAACACCAAGAGAGCAGTGGCCATCTTACACGTCCATTTCCCGTGCCCCGCTCACATTCAACAGGACCCACGGTGCCTTTGGGAGTTATGTTACTCTAAGCTAAAGAGTAGCTCCCCCAAATAATTTTTAAATCTAACCATAGTCCATAGTAAGTATTTTTAAACCCAGCCCTTAGAGCTTTAATATACCCATAATGTATAACAGATTTGAAGTTTTGACAGCTATGTCAAACTACCATGTCTACACTGTCAACTTGTTCTTGTTATTTGGGGGGTGGGGGGGGTGAGTCAGGGTTTCTCTGTGTAGCCCTGGCTGCCCACTATAGACCAGGCTAGCCTTGAGCTCAGAGATCCAGCTGGCTCTGCCTCCCAAGTGCTGGGATTAAAGGCACAAGCCGTTATGCCCAGTTTACACTGCCTGCCAACTTTTACAACAGCATATTCTAAGAGATTACAAACTTCATCGCTTTGAGGCTAGGAAGAGGATGAAAACTATCTCACTGCCCTCATTCTCTCTCTAAAGCAAGGAGAGAGGCTCTGCCTGGTGAAGAGACAGGGCATGCCTCCCTCCGCTCACCTGGTCTCCTGCTGCTGCAGTATGTGCTTGGCGGCCTGAGCCAGAGTGAAGGTTTTGCCTGTCCCGTAGGGTCCAATGATGAGGACAGGAGGCAACTGGATGGAGAGTGGAGTGGTGATGGCCAGAACAGCTTCTTTCTGTTTTGCATTTAGTCGAGGATCCAACTGCTCGTCCCACTGTCTGTAGAAAATACAAACCTGCTGTTTTAAACACACATCTCAGCAGTGTCCGTTTCACGACACTAACTCTCCCTGAGCGCACAGCATCGACAATAACCCACGTTTACTCCCAAACCTTTCCAGACAAATCAGAGTCAAAGGAAGGTGTTCTGCCATGAAGTCAAAACTAACCCAAGTTAGATTCCAATCTAAAGAAACCAAACTTTTGTAGTCTATTTGCTGGTGATATTTCGAAAATGCAGAAAACTATTTCCCATAGTGAGGAAGCTGCCATTTCCTCCACAGCAAATAGAATACAAAACCCCAACTAAGTTTCTACTGCTAACTTACTTTAAGGTCTCCAGACAGGCTTAGATCACAAAGGAAGGGAAAAAAAAATCTGTATCTCCCTAGTTGAGAAATATCAAAGTTTTATAAATCTTGATTCATTAAGCAGAGGTTTATAAAAGGTATCAAACCAGACAAACAGAGTATTTTCGAGTACCAGCCACACAGAGCCTCCACAGGGCTCCTGCTGTAGGGGTGAGGAGCACCTGGGCTGCATGCGCTCTCTCCCCCCCGAGGGCCCCTCCCATGACGTGCATATGATTTGAAGATTTAAATGGACACCAGATGCCGGGACAAATCAAACTAAGTCAAGGGTCAACAGTAGTCTTCGTCACAACTCCAACCAAAGTACTAACTACAACGACAATTACAGTAAAATGGTGAAAGTACGAACAGAAACAGGAAGAATGTGAAGAAAGTACGGCCAAGTGTCTGCAGAACGACCCACAGACAAGAGCACAGACGTGAGACCAGAAGTCCTCAGTGAGGCCGAACTCTACATAGACCAGAAACGACTTACACTTGAAAAATGCTCTAACAGTCTGAGCTGTTGAAAAGTTACAACTGTTACAGTGTGTTAAACTCAAACCAAAGATGTTCTTTAAATCTAAAACATCTCAGAAAACAAACTTTGAAGATAAAAACATGCCACTACTTAGTTTTCTGAATTTGGCATTTCAGCACTGAAAGAAAAAAGGAACTCTATACATATTGCTGTGCAGGAGCCAGCTTCCTTGTCACAATTCTTCCCAGACTGGCAATGCGTCCTGAGCTCTAGGGGACTACCATGCCCAGACCTGACATGAGACAGACACTGCCATGGTTACCCCCAAAATCATCCCCAGCACCCTTTTCCTCTGCCTTCCTGCTCCACAGAACCTAGCTAACCACGACACTCTGCTTTCCCGCTGCTTTTGCTGGAGACCCAACTGTGGCCAATCTGACATGGGAGGAAGTTTCTCAAACCAGCCCATCTCTCTGTCTCTCTCTCTGCCTCTCTCTGCCTCTCTGTCTGTCTCTCTCTGTCTCTCTCTGTCTCTGTCTCTCTCTCTCTCTCGTGTGTGTGTCACTGTCTCTATCTCTCATTTTATATATATACATAAAGACACATATATACACATGCACATATACACAAATACACATGCACATATATACATATACACCTTACTAGTTTTTTGGTTTTAAGCCGAAAAAGCCCATCTTATATGAGTTCTCCTCTGACGGCAAACAACACATGGCAAATAAATCCAAAGTGGCCATCACATAACCAACAAGAAGCATCAGAAAAACCCAGCAAATAAACAAAAATCCAGCATGTTGATCCAGGCCAGGAAGTAAGGAGGTGTGGCTGACAGTACTCCTGGCCCTGGCCTAGCCCTGGGTTACCAGCCGCTGGGCTTCTATAACTCAACCTAACTTACAACAGCAGGTCAGTTCAGAGAAGTTTCTCACACCCATACCTGACTCAGGCAGTCCCAAGATGCCCTGCCTTCCACATCCCTTCACCTGTCTACAGACACACCAGCACTCGCAGCATTCAATGGCTGTCTTAAAGCCTATGAACTAAAATATTCATGTAGAGTTATTTGGAAATATAACTGAGCAACAAAAGTGCAGTCCACGTTACCTTCTATTTCTGTCTTTTCTGATGATTTTAGGAAAAGATTGGTAGAGTAATATCCATTAAAAAGAACACAGCACACACTAACCACTCCCATCTTGGAGCACGGATGAGTTAAAGAATACTGAAGACATAAGACTCCATACATTAACTATAATTACTGACAAACTTACAGGATCAATTCTGTAACTAGTCTATATCTCTTTACTTAATTATGGAATGGATTCTGCTATCAACTGTTTCAGTGTGGTGAGGCCAGAGCAGATCAGAGACTTTATTCATGTCATTCACCTCTATAATTTCAGGCAATGAATACTGATTATGTAAAGAAAGCCAAACACTGAAACAAACTATCATCAGTGTGTCAGCATTTAGAAAAAGAGACTTAAACATGCTCGCTATGATATTCAGTCTCAACAGCTAAAAATATAAACCCTCTACAAGTCTCATCTCACTGTAAAGAAATTGTTTTGAGTTTTTTTCTTTTTTTCTTTGCTTTGTGTTTTGATTTATTTATTGGCAGAGTTTTGTTTCAAGACAGGGCTTTTTTCTCTGCGTAGCCTTGGCTAGCCTTAAACTCAAGAGATCCCCTTTGCCTCTGCCCCTGCCCCTGCCCCTGCCCCTGCCTCCCAAGTGCTGGCATTAAAGGTGTGTGCCGCCACGACCACTGGCAAAATTTTTTAAACTGAGGAAAAATTATTTTCCTTCCAACACCAAATTAGCTTATTTTATTATTAAATGTACCCTGCTATTAGTGTGCAGGCTACATGGTCAAGAATACCCTTGCAATCACACTTTCTGTCTACACTCCCTGATTCCAGAAAAGAGTTTAAATGGCTACCGGTACCTCGGTGTATCCCCAGACACGTGACCTTCCACTACTGTGCACACTGCAGTGGTGCAAGTCTGGTCCTGCTTTAAAGCATCTGCTGTGCGATGGTTTCCTGGCACTTGGGCAGTTAACTGTATTCTTAAATGCAATGAGAAATCAAGTCACAATGCCAAAAGCTGCACAAGGGTCCTCACATTTCAAACTACGCTTCCTCTTAAACTTCAAATGAATATTAATGTCAGTCAATGTACAAGATCCTCTTGATATTCAAAATAAATGAGACATAGCCTCATACTTTACAGAGCTCTGAGTCCAGGGGAAGGTTGAAATGTACACAACTGACACAAATGAATGCAGAGAGAAGTCATACTGAAGAGCACAGCTCTGCTGCAGCATGGCTCAGGAAACGTGCTCCAAACTGAAAGGGAAGCATCCTCATCTGCCTTCGAGAGTGAATACCTACGCTGATATGACCCCGAAGGACCAAAGGTCTACAAAAAGCTGGTCCTGGGCAAAGCCTGCTTGGCAGAGAAAGCCACACAAAGGTGAAGAGGCGGAGACACAGTGAGTGACAGAATCAGGGTCATACTGGAAAGGTCTGAGGATCTCACACATCAATGTATTTAAAGTTTACACACTAGATTCTTAAAATGGCTAAGAACAGAGGATTTTTTGCATGGATTTTACCACAACGTTTAAAAGTTTTCAAAGGAATAAGAGAAACATAAGAGCCAAATCAGTCCAGGAAGGCCTAAATAAATGTCGAAGCAATTGGCATTTCGTAGCCCCCAGCTAGATTACAGAGGCCAAGAAAGGAAGAAGATACACTGGAAGGCAGCGAGACCCTCTGACAGAGTGCAGACCACACCAGACCTCAGCGAGAGACGTGTGCATGATGAAATGCCATGGTTATTTTAGAAAACTAACTCTGGAAAAGGTGTTCAGGTTGGACCAGACAACAGAAATACAGACAGCTGGATGGATGAGCAACAGAATGCCACACATATATTAGCTTCAGCACCAGTTGTAAGAATGGGAAGAAAGATGGACGCAAAGAAGTGGAGCCAAGTGAGGGCTGGGATGCCCTGGGTCTCTATAATCAGATCACAACTACATTTAAAACAGTGAGCACTGAGCTGGGCGTGGTGGCGCACGCCTTTAATCCCAGCACTCGGGAGGCAGAGGCAGGCAGATTTCTGAGTTCGAGGCCAGCCTGGTCTACAAAGTGAGTTCCAGGACAGCCAGGACTATACAGAGAAACCCTGTCTCAAAAACCAAAAAAAGAAAAAAGGGAAAAAAAAGAAAAAAAAAAAAGACAGTGAGCACTAAAGCATCAGGGAATAGAAAGTTCTGGAAACATGTAAACTGGTGCCCACTGAGAAATTTGGCAATAAAAAGAAGTAGGGTGAGGCAGTAAGGAAGCTTGTGCTGGGAGCGTATCATATCATATTGTTCTGTCTTTAGGAGCAGTGGCAATGGAATGCTGAGTGGATCTGTATATGCATTTCTAGGCCTGACTACAGCAGGGAAGAAAGCGCCCGGGCCTCTGTGTTCACTCTTCACTTGTCAACACGCAGGGGATCCTGGAGATCCATCAGTAAAGACACCAGGGCCGCCACCCTGCCTGGCCACACAACCTTCTCTGTGTTGTGGAAAGCCACTTAGATTAACATCAAGTGAGCTAGGAAGGCAGAGGTTAGTGGGACAGTAGCCAGTGACAAAGATGAACAGAACGCAGCTACATGTTCTTGGGACAAACCAGCCTTAACTGCGCATGGAGGTGACAGAGGTAAACAGAGCAATAGCTGCGCACCTCCTAGCTTGTCAGCAGTTTCTGAGGAACAGTCTATCCATTCCCTCAGTTTGTGAGATCACAGTATCACGTACATCCCAGAGCTACTTAATAGATATGTGACCCACTGTAAAAAGGTCATGATCGTCACAGTCAAGTCAGTCTGGGAACATCCACAAACTGCTCAGTGTTCTATTAAACTGTAACCGATGAGAGAAGCCACAGAAGTAATTTGTAATCTAAAGGCCAAACACTGCATTCATGTTCTGACAAACACAGGCTTGAGCTCAGTGTACTGGCTTGTACCCCAGTATTAGAGAGGGTAAGGCAGAAGGAAGGATTGCCACAAGCCCCAGGTTAGCTTAAGCTATATAATAAGATCCAGTCCAGCCAGGTTACTGTAAGAGACCTTGTCTTAAAGGGTGGAGGGGAGACCAGCAATCATTAAATCAATGAAGTATGTGTCAACTGATATAGTCATTCAATTTAATATCAACAGTCTTCCTTTTCTAAGAAATCTCTTTTCATACCTGTTGGGACTCCAAGGTATGGTAGGAGTCATACTGATGTCTGGAAACAAAACAGCATTGTCCTTAATCCTGTCTAGTGCATAATGCATTTCACAGAGGGGTAATCGGTTCAACTGAAACTGAAGCTCAACCTGAAATACAAAATGGACATTTTTACAAAAGACTTTTGCACCAACATGGATATCAGGAGTACCATTAAATACTTCATGGAGACAACCTTTTGCAGGACAAGTTTAGACTTTCTTTCAAACTATGGAATTAGTATGAGCAATTAGTACGGAAAACACTGACTGCATGTGTTAGGCACTGTAATAAGCAGCTGCCATGGATGACCTTGTGTGATCATACTAACAGTATACATGCTATTATTAACCTCATTTTACATACTAAGAACTGAAATCTTACAAACACCAGATAAAGGGTATCTGAATCCACCATGCCCATAGAAAATACATTTGATAGCATCGAAACAAGTGTGTGATATCACATGATGAATGATAATCAACCTTATAACACTGTACAGACTGACTATGAATAATGGTCCCTAAGTTTCCTATTTTAAAAAGACGGGCTAGCTTTCCAGTTAAATATGGCAAACTGAGCATAGGTTTCCAACACCATTAATCCAAAGAGAAGGGAAGTGGGCACATGCTCATCTCATGGCTCTGGATGCTGCAGTTTCCAAAACATCTGCTCTTCCACTGCTGATGTCAAAGTCTAGAGCTTCTACAAGACTGGAACATACTACACGCTCCTTAAACTCAAAAGGTGACTGAAGCTGTAGTTCCAACCAGCCAGGATGAGACTTCAAAGTCACATGCATTCTGTTCCAGGGCGACCGCTGGCATAGGTGACACACTCCTGGGAGAAGGAAGGCACTGCCTGCAAACATACCTGGATGTCACAGTCAGGTCGCAGACTAAGCTCCTCACAGCATTCCCTGGATATCCTTAAAAATACATAGTCTTTTGTTTTTTCTTCAATAGTAGCTTCATAAACCTTCTCTTTGGTTCCCTGGGACTGAACAGGCTTCTCCTTAGGGACTGGTAATAAATAAACAGCATTGACCCTGGTCATCACCAGCCGTCCAGCCAAAGTGTCTTCAGAGAGGGTTTCAGTGAGCTTGAAACGACCAAAAAGTTGTCCGTTCTGAGCATACTTTGCACCCCCAGAAACTCCAGTGAGCATGAAGCTTGCTAAAATCTGCAATTGCACTTTAAGGTTGAACCTAAATCAAAAGCAGAAAACTAATTTGAGTACTTCTCATCAAAACTGTAAGAACTAGAAACACACAACACAGAAATTCAAGTATAAACATAAGGAATGTGAAACTCCACACTGTACGAGTTAGCAATTCTATAGATGATATCTTTCTGCCTTTAATCCAACCTGAAGACAAGTTACATAAGCATTAGTTGCATTAAAGGTATGCATTTTTAAAAGACTGCATGGGGCCCCGGATAGGGCTCAGTGGGTAAAAGTGCCTTGTGCCAAGCCTGATATCCTGAGTTCCATTCTAGAAGCCACGTGGTGGAAGACGCAAACTAACTCCTCTCACCCCTGTATGTAAGCCCTGCCTCTCATACACACATATGCACAAGCACAAATAAATAATTCTTGTAAGTCTGAGTAAACTCTGGGTGATTACTTTATAAGTAATAAAGTGGAATACATTAATAGGAAACCCTGCTAGAACATAGTTGAGATACTTAAGACTTTAACAGCACCTAACCTAGGAGGAAAGACACTGAACTAAAGCTACAGTGGACTTTCAGGTGAGTGCCTGCCAGGTAAGTCTTTCCCAAAGAATCCAGACGGAACATTCTCTTTCAGTAATACTAACAAATAACATTACCGAAATAAAAGTTTGTTAGTATAAGGAACTGACTCTTGTGCAGGAATCATGGGGGGGGGGGGGGGGCCAAGCCTATTTTACTGACAGCCATCGGGACCCTCCGGCACCCACACATGCACGTGACTATGAGAGACTATGCACCTGAAGGCACCGCAGAGACTCAAGACTAGCTTACACAGTTAAAGCAGTCACAGCAGGGGCGTGGGGTCAGGGCAGTGCATCCCTTTGATCCCAGCACTAGGAGAGCAAAGACAGGAGGATCTCTGTGAGCTCAAGGCCAGTCTGCTCTACAAAGCTAGTCCAGGATAGTTAGGGATAGACAGAGAAACCCAGCCTCAAAAAACCATAAATAAATATTCACATAGAATCTTGTGTCATGAATGATTCTTTAAATAAAGCTTCTTTCTTTAAATAGAGCTGCCTTCCATACACTGAGAAGGACCTGGGGTAATTAAAACTCGTTCAGGGTTGGGAGACAGCACTGTCTCTAATACACTGCTGACTGACAGGAGCTCTCTATAGCTAACAGTGATGTCCAAACTTCAAATCACCTCCCTTGTATTTGCAGCAACCCTGCTCTTTAAACTCCCTCCTCCGAAAACGTCCAGGGACTTTCTGCGGCCTGTCCTCTATTCCTCCATTTCCATCCAAACTCGGATACCTTCTCAAAGCCCAGTGTGCCCTCATCTTACTCCCTAATGGATGCCTTTGTTCCTGCATTCTCCATGCCCAGACATGTAGCACCAAATAACCCCTGACCCCTCCTGTGTGTGTCTCCAAACGAACGCTTGCCTGCATTATGCAAAAAGGCTCCACCAGCCGGGCAGTGATGGTGCACGACTTTAATCTCAGCACTTGGGAAGCGGAGACAGGCGGATTTCTGAGTTCGAGGCCAGCCTGGTCTACAGAGTGAGTTCCAGGACAGCAGGACTACACAGAGAAACCCTGTCTCGAAAAACAAAAAACAAAAACCAAAAAAAAAAAAAAAGGCTCCACCATTCCATGTGTCCATGCTAAAAGCTGAGTTGCACTGACGGTGCTTCTCTCACCAACTGATATTCCTCTACAATACTGTCACAAAGCCCTGATTCTGGAGGCGCTGTGTAACTGTAATGACACCCTGCTCCAGAGGCTCTGCCCCTCCCCTCCCCTCCCCTCTGGCCTTCTCGGGCACCTGCACTTACGTGCAAATCCTTGCACATGCACACCAAGACAGACACAGAATTTAAAATAAGATAAATCCTTTCAAGAACAGCCCTTTGAAATTCAAACACTTTAAATATAAAGCACACCGTGAATGAACAAAGGCAATCCTTTCCACTGTTGCACACCACATTCTGAATCAATCTTGAAGTCTATGTAATCTCAGCCTTCCCAGGAGGCAGAATAACAGCCAACAAAATTTCCAACTACTGTAAAACCACGTGTCTAGCTCCTAAGAAACATGGAGGGACCAATGCCAGCATTTGTTAGCTCATTATCTCTGAAGTGATATTTCAATTTTCAAATGCCAGAGCTATACAGTAAGTTTGGTTTCATGAGATTTTTTTCCGACTACATGAACAAGAATCAGGCCAGTAACAAGAGAAGGCCTGGTCTACTGCAGCAGAGGGAGAAGCAAGGTAACCCACAGAGGGTGACACACACAGCCCACATCCACTGTAGGCCTGTGGGCAGGTGGACTGAGTAGCCAGGCCAATTAGGCTTGCACTGCGCAAGTTCATGGAAAGCAGAGTTTCAGCTAATGGCTCTTTCTTTGATTTTAAGATTTATACTTATTATTTTTAAAATTCTGTTTATGGGGGATATAAATGTGTATGTCAGGGGCTCCCAGAGGCCAAAGTGTGGGATCCCTGGAGCTGGAGTTAAGGGCAGTTGTGAGCCACTTGATGTGGGTGCTGGGAACAGAAAGTAGCGCCTCAGAACCATCTCTCCAGCCCTAAATCCTATTTCTCTCAGAATTGGATGGAATTCCTCTGAGGTAGGATCACGGAATGCACATCAACATATGGCTAAAGTTGTTTCCTTTTAGGGGAGAAATAGACCTTGGAGACCCTGAGAGCCTCTCATAATTCAATGAGCCCAAGCGCACTGCCCTTAGCTCCTGCACACTGAAGCTTTATAAACAAGTCTCACGGTGTGGCTGGGCTCTAGCTCAGAAACCGCTGGCTGGCCTTGAACTCATGATCCTCTTGGTTTTGTTTCCTTTGTGCTAGGATTAAAGGTGTGTAGCACTAGGCCCAACTCTCTGGTAAGTTGTGCTTTTTTTAAATTTTGAAATAGGATCTTGCTACTCAGCCCTGGCTGTCCTGGGATTCACTAAGCCCCATCTCCTTCTGCAGCTCAAGCGGCCAAATGCTGAGATTAACCGTATGTGTCATCATGCCAGGCATCTGGTCACTGCTACTCATCCCAATACTCACACAGTATTTTTCTTAAGAAAAAAAATGATAATGGGAACAACACACGAGCATGTTCGTGTGTTAATAAAATATGATTTCTTCAGCTCAGACTACAAGCACAATAAATTCAAGCCTTTTAAGATTTACACAAATGGGAGGTGACAGCTCAGCAGGTAAAAGTGCTAGGTGCCTGAGCTGAGTTTAATCCCCACAACCCACTCAAGAGACCAGATGCAGTAGCCAATGCCTGTGGTCTCAGTGAGGGCCAGAGACAGGAGAGTTGACCAGAAGCACGCACATACAGTATGGCAGCAAAACAAGAGAAACCCTGCCTCAAAACCAGGGTGGGAGGAGAGGAGCACTTGGGCGCTTATGAGTCCACACTCACACAGACACACACTAAATAAAATCTTCAAAACAAAGACTTGTATAAATGGGCCAGCACATACCTGTAATATGAGCACTCAAGAGGAAAGGGCAAAAGGCTGACAAGTTCAAGACCAGCCTAGGCTCTACAGTCAGATTCCAGAGAGAGGGAGAGAAGAGCACAGCCCAAAAGGGCCAAGACACAGTCCCAGCATAATGAAATACATTACACTCCCTTTGCATACTGAACATAAGTAGATGCTCTGACAGGTTCCACCCCATCAGACCTGCAGAGCAGCACAAGGCATTTTTGAGGTTTACCTTTCCTTTTCGGATAAGAGTTTCTGAATCCGTTATTAATAAGTCAGTTTGAAGGAAAAAAATGTATTGGCTAGACTATAGTTAAAAGGAAAAATTGTTATAAAAATGTAATCTCATCTCACTGAGGTTCAATTTTGAAGATTCATCCTATTTTACCTAAACAGAAGAAAAGTACTTTCAAATAAAAATGGCCTTGTTAATCGTTTCACTCGCTCCCACTTTCATTTCAGACTACTTCTCTTAAACTGACAATCTTTGGTTTCAGCTCTTGGTGTGTGCCTGTGACTAAGGCATAAGAAGGTGGAGCACTTATAGATGGACATAATGACATGTCATCATCAAATGATTTTCCTCTATCTAAACCATCTCACTCTTCAAAAAGCTTTCAGAAGATGTGGCTTGCTTCTGTGTTTGTCCTTTGACTCCACAAATACCCGTTAGGTGCATACCATAGCACGGCCCGTACTCACTGTAAAACTTCTCAAGAGCAGGGACCAGTTTTATACTCCCAAAGTGAGCAGAGCTGATCCCAGAGCAGAGGCTCAGTAAGGTTTTATGACAAACATACAATACACACACACACTAAACACACACACACTAAACACACACACACACACTAAACACACACACACTAAACACAAGTCTTACATGCACTTCTGTTAAAGATAGAATCCAGAGCACCAAGGCACTGGTGCTGGCCCATGTCTGTACCCCTAACATTCAAGAGGCAGAGGCAGAAAGACTCATGAGAGTTCAAGGCCTGCATAGTAAGTTCTAGGCCAGCCAGGATGTCACATAAGACCCTGTTTCTAAATTAGGTAATTAGTTAAATGAAAAACACAGCTAGTGAAAAACAGTTATTTAACACCCATCCTCACTCAAGCATGTCCATTGTAAAGTTAAAATCAACACTGTAAAGGGGAAAGAAAGGAAAGGAGTGGACAGGGGCCACAGGTGGAAAGAGGGAGGAGGGGTGGGGAGAGCAGAGCAGAGCAGAGCGGCGGGAAGAGGTGCTCAGAGAACATACCTGCTGACTTCTTTATACTGGGCTATCTCCTCAATATAAAGCAGGTCGTGCAGCCGCGACTGATAGTTAGTCTTGGTCAGGGACTTGTCTAAGACGGACTGTGTAAACAGCTGGTCGGCAGAAAGAGGGATTTGGTATCTGATCAAAAGGCTCTTCTCCAGGTCAGTAGTTTCGTTAGGTTCAAAATCTACAATAGTCTTAGACGAGGAGTCCCAGCGCTTGGCTGTGGTTACCAGCTGCCGCTTTGCATGCATCAGGTATTCAAGATCTACACAAAAACATGGAACACATTCATGAAAGAACATGACATCAAACTCTCAGATGTGCAAGTGCTCGCTTCTGTAACAGCTTCTTATACTAAAGATAAAACCCTTAGAAATAAACAGCACAAAACTCACTGACAGTACTTTCCCCATGCCAGACATATTTTGACTTTCTTAACATCATACATTATTAGGAACCCATTTAAGAACACCTTTTTATACATTAGGTTAGGTTATACCACAGAGAGCTATTTGGGGAAACATTCAGAACTATGTGATGTGCAGGAGGAAGAACTGATTATCCTGTGTGACAGACTGTACTACGGGAGCCAAAACAGTCCCTTTCCTCCGCACCCTACCAGGACCTGCCCCAAAAACACAGAGAAGAACAAAAGTCCACAGAGTTCTGGGCTTTGGTTGTGTGGACATCACTTTGCTACCCGCACCAATCTGTGAGAAGATCAGACGTACAACACCATTGTCTCCTGGGAACATGTGACTGGAAGCCACTTAAATGTCACTTCTGAAAAGTCCATGTTAAACTGTGCAAAATTACACGTTAAGCAGGGTTCGATATCAAAATCAGGAACTTAAAGAGATGTAACATAAACTAGCAAGGATGAAAGAAAGCCACAGTGCGCCTTTAATCCCAGCACTCGGGAGGCAGAGGCAGGGGGATTTCTGAGTTCGAGGCCAGCCTGGTCTACAAAGTGAGTTCCAGGACAGCCAATCCTGTCTCAAAAAAAAAAAAAAAAAAGAAAGAAAGAAAGAAAGCCACAGTGAGAAATCGAGAATTAGACAAAAGGTGAAAAGTTATTTAACAGACTCATTAAGCCAAGATTCAGTTTTAGTATAAGAGGAAAGGCTTCCTTCCCTACTTCAGACAGAGAGAGCGCAGGAAAAGTCACACTAAGCTATGTCTGAATTCGGACAGGCGTGACTGCAACCGCTCATCCACTTAGTGCTTTGGTATGTGTTTCTTATTTTGTAATGCTGGAGATGAAACCCAGAGCCCAACATATCTACCACTGAACTACACCCCAAGCTCTGACGCTGCACTCTCTAGATGCCACATAGGCACATAAGCACCCAGTCACTCACAAAGAAATTCACAACAGTAGCGAATATCCTAACATCTTAATAAGAATATATAAAGGTCCTAATTTCTAACATTTGGTCCTTGTGAAAGCATTTTCTAAGAGTGTTGCTATTTCTCAAATGGCAGCACAAGTACAATGATCACAACAGCGAAGATGCCCATTAAACTTACACTTCAGACTACTCTGGGGGCTGGAGAGATGGCTCAGCAGCTAAGAGGAGGCAGCAACTTACTGCCTCTACTCAGAGGACCAGAGTATGACTTCCAGAGCCCATGACACTGGCTCATAGCTACCCATAACTCCAGTTCCAGACACCCTCTTCCGACATCCATAAGTGTACAGAGAGAGAGAGAGACAGACAGACAGACAGACAGAGACAAAGAGACAGAGAGAGACAGAGACAGAAAGATTTAAGTAAAGAAATGCTCTTCACTGGGTTAGGCATTTAGGCTTGGAGGCACACATCTTTAATCTCAGCATTTAGGAGACAGGCAAATTTGTGAGTTCAAGGCCAGCCTGGTAGATAAGAGCAAGATCCAGGGCAGTCAGGGCTATAAAATAAGTCCCTGTACTAAGAAAGAAAAATACTTTGTAGAAGGGCAGAAGGATGTCAAACTTCTAGTATAACGTTGGAAATTTACATTTCATAATTACATTTTTCTTTTTTTTCTTTTGTTTTTGTTTGCTTTTTGGTTGTTGTTTTTTTTTCCCCGAGACAGAAACCGGTTTCTCTGTGTAGCTCTGGCTGTCCTGGAACTCACTCTGTAGAACCAGGCTGGCCTCGAACTCAGAAATCCACCTGCCTCTGCCTCCCAAGTGCAGGGATTAAAGGTGCACACCACCACCGCCCGGCTATATTTTTCTTTAAGTGAAGTCAGACTACTTAATGCAACACATTCTGTGTCATTTAAGTCACTGACTATTCCTGTGTTCCTTAAGGTGCTGGGACAACAGACCTAAAATGGTCTTCCAAGAACACCACTGTTGTTAGGTTAAAAATCTACACAAATTATACAGAAACTCAACTTCTCTACTTCTGACTGGAAGTATTCAGATTTTAGGAACATGGTATAGGCATATCTTTTGACATTTTATGTAGATAATGTCATATTTCGTACTTTGGTTTTAAGAAATTATTAGAGCAAGTGGCACCACAAAGTTTTCAAACAATGTTACTTCTTACTTCGTTTCTTTTTTGGGAGAGGAGGGGGAGAATTTCACTGTGTAGGCTAAGCTAGCCCAGAACTCACGTTTCTCCTCAGCCCCAACCTTCCAAGCCCAGGGACTAGGTTATGAGCCACCACACACAACGCTCTATTAATGACCATGAAGGAGGGGGAAGCTGTGGCCATAAAGCGAGGGCCTGAAGACAGCTGCCGTGTGCAGCCCCAGAAGATGGGGTGTGTGAGCGGCTGGAGGCTCCTAAGGAGAGGCTTCACAGAGCTAATTCTCACAGGAACCTCAGGCAGCTTCTGCCTCTGTTCTTCATTCCTCTTACTCGAGTTTTTTCTTCTCTCTTGTTTTTGAAGTTGGGTGATTTTGGGGGAGGCTGGGGGAATGTTTTAGAGAGAGAGTCTTCCTTTATAGCTCTATGGCCTAGAATTTGCAGTTATCCCCCTGCCTCAGCTTCTTGATTATTCTTGACTACTGGGATAAGATGTGTGAGCCACCAAATCCTGCTCCAGTCCTCTTACCTCAAAACAAAACAAAACAAAACACCCACCTTTGTTAAACTGTGTAACGAGCCACCACCTAACTTACAGTGCTTAAAGGTCTTGAGTGACACTTATGGAAAAGAAGGTAAGGCCCCCTCGCCCATGAGGATGGGGAGCAGATATGATCCTTGGGGTGCTCATCTCCCACTGTAGCTCCACTGCTGTGATCCCCAGACTTAGGTAATCTTAGGACTGCTGAGTCAGCTCACCATGGCATGTATGCTCCCCCCACTACACCATCTCAAATGAACCACACTCTGGAAAGACAAAAACTGAACAGGCATGGGCCAGCATTCACAACACTTAGGAGAGCCCGACAGCACTTATTAGCAAACAGTGCTTATTAATAGTACTTATGGGCATTCCTTATTAACCCTTGTAACAATAATCTCCAAAGAAGGCTGAGAGGAATTACAAACCCATGGAACTATGCATACCCTGAGATGTGGAAAGTAGGCAGAAACTGTAAATACATTTAAGAGAAGTCCACTAGGGGGCTGGAGAGATGGCTAAGCGGTTAAGAGCACAGACTGCTCTTCCAAAGGACCTGAGTTCAATTCCCACCAACCACATGGTGGCTCAAAACCATCTGTAATGAGATCTGACGCCCTCTTCTGGAATGTCTGAAGACAGCTACAGTGTACTCACATATAATAAATAAATAAATCTTTAAAATAATAGAGAGAGAGAGAGAAGTCCACTAGAAGTTAAAGTAGACTATACCCACAGTGGTACAGCACTTACCTACCATGAGTGAGAGCCTACACTGAATCTACAGCAGAACCAAAGACCTAACAAACAGGATATACTTATATACTTAGCTACACCATGAAAGAGATGCCACTCTTTTTTTTTTTTTTTTTTTTTTTTGTGGTTTTTCGAGACAGGGTTTCTCTGTGTAGCTCTGGCTGTCCTGGAACTCACTTTGTAGACCAAGCTGGTCTCGAACTCAGAAATCCGCCTGCCTCTGCCTCCCGAGTGCTGGGATTAAAGGCGTGCGCCACCACGCCCGGCTGAGACGCCACTCTTAAAGTAACCAACTCGGGGCTACAAGAGCTGGCTCAGCAGTTAAGAGCTCTTGCTGCTCTTCCAGAAGACCAGAGGTCAGTTCCCAGCACCGACACTCAGCAGCTCACAATTGTAACTCCAGCTCCAGGGAACCGATGCTGCTGTCTCTGAGGACACCTCCATTCCCCCTGTACACACTCCCATGTAGACAAGCAAACCTACATATAGCTTTAAAGTAATAAAAATAAATCTATTTTTTACAAAAATAACCAACTCAACCAGAACAGCTAATGTGACACAAGAGATGCTTGCCAATGTCCTTGGCCTCTATGATGTGAAGACTTCAAGAGCCTGCTCACATTTCAGCCACACATCTACTATCCATTAGGATATAGTATCCAAAGGAAAGCTTCGCTTTGAAATATGAAATGCATCCAATTTAAATAGTACTTTTAATGGGGCCTGGAGACTGCACAAAAAGGCAATGAGGGGAAACAAAAGCAGAGATGGCCCAGACGCATTCAATAAACGCAACTTATTAAAAGCAGCTCTATTAACTAAACGTGAGATAAAATGCTTCCTAATTTCAAAATCACACGCCACACCCTTCCTTAGAAGACCAAAGTTTTGGTCTCTGGTTTTACAGTTTTGGCCGTTCACATTACAAATCAACACAAGCGCACAGTAACTTCCCAACTGGCGCCTTGGCTTCCATTCCACTACCCTTCCTCTCCCACACAGCTACCCAGAGGCAACAGCAAGCCTTCCTCACTAAGGCAACCACTGGTCCCTCTTTTCTCTATTTAAGAGGCTAATAGAAAGCTGAAACACGCACGTGTACGTGCATGCGCAGACAGAGAAACACTCCCTAAGCACACAAAACTGTGCCAGATGTGATGGCATACACCTCTAGTCCCAGCATCTGAAGGCAGAGGCAGGCAGATCTCTGTAAATTTGAGGCCATTCAGGGCTACATAGAGACTCTGTCTCAAAAAAAAAAAATTAAAAAGTATGAAACTGTCAAAGTACACATTAATAAATACTAAAAACAAAACCGAATGTATTCCTTAAACACACATAAACAGACTCAAACAGTGAAGGCAGCAAGCAGCTTCCCCACGCGCTTTTATTAGCGTACACTGACCTGCGTGACTAACTTTAAAACCCTGTTTCTAAAGCTTTGCTGGCCACACAGGGTCATAGAACTAGAAGGTATGTGTCCTTCATTTGCCATCAACTTTGGCCAACTGGCAATAACTTCTACGGTGAACTAAATTTGGGCTGGTGTTATCATGTCTTCCTAGAGTCACAGCAAAGAAATAAATATCATGCTTCCAGACTAAAACCTAAGACAAATTTTAATTATGCTGCTTCCAGACAGCCAAAACCCAATTCCAAACTTTGCCATGAGTGGAGTGGGTGTGTAGCACGCACGGAAAGCTCCTCCTCCCGTCACGGGTGCCGTCTACCACACATTCTGACCGCTAGCCTTCGCGTTTACCCAAAGACAATTTAACACTTAGTGTATTCTTCTAAACCCCAGTGTCTCACCAACCAGGAAAACAACTGAATTTTAAAAAGAAAGCACAATTTAAGTCACACACATTTCTTCAACAGTTTAAAGATCACAATATAGCTATTAGAGGAAAGATATCCCCTAATTCCCTCTTGGCCCATAAATAAAAAGGTTTTGGATGCTGCAGATAACAACAATCGTGTGGGGGAGAGGAATCTATGGAGCTATGTTTTTAATTCCACTCAAAAGCCAAATTAACTAAGGAAGGGTTTTAGCTCAATAATGAATAATGAATTGGGAAAATGTAACTCTACTGTGAGTCTCCCTGAGTCACACTAATGCAATGAAATACCATCATCAATAAGTGTGAATGAAAGGCAACAGCCTTTGGTGGCTGAGGCCCACTAGGACTCAAGGAGAATGGGTGGCATTCCTTACCCCATGAGGTCGGCAGAATGTCGGGTAAGCACAGCAAGAACAGATGGCCCAATAGGGCCAAATGTTTAACTTTAGAAGGAGCGTGGACATTGTCAGCATGCTTTGCATATAAAACTTATTTAGCAATTATGCTGGCTAGTTTATGTCACCTTGATGCAAGCTAGAGTCATTTGGGAAGAGGGATTCTCAGTGAGAAAATGCCTCCGTGATTTAGCGTGTCTGTAGTACATTTTCTTAATTAGGGATTGGGGTGGGAGGGCTCAGCCCATTATGGGTGGTACCCCTGTGCCCGAGCTGGATTGGTAGTCCTGGTTTCTATAAGAAAGCAGACTGAGCAAGCCATAGAGATCACAACAGTAAGCACTCCTCCATGGTCTCTCCATCAGCTCCCGTCTCCAGGTTCCTGCCCTGTTTGAATTTCCACCATGACTAACTTCAATAATGAGTGGTGGACGGGAAGTTTAAAAGAAATAAATTCTTTCCTCCCCAGGCTGCTTTTGGTCAAGGTGTTTAACACAGCAAGAGCAAGCTCAGGTAGAAATGGTACCAGGAGGAGGGGTGTTGCTGTGATAGACTTGGCCATGTGCTGAGGAGGATTGTAAAGAGATTTTGGAACTTTGGGGCTGGAAAAGCCACTGAGTGCTCAGACCTCATGGGCTGTTTTGTGGGAACTTAGAAAACAATGCTGAGCTGGGCGTGGTGGCGCACGCCTTTAATCCCAGCACTCGGGAGGCAGAGGAAGGCGGATTTCTGAGTTCGAGGCCAGCCTGGTCTACAACGTGAGTTCCAGGACAGCCAGGGTTACACAGAGAAACCCTGTCTCAAAAACTAAAAAAAAAAAAAAAAAAAAAAAAAAAAAAAAAACAATGCTGAGAGCAAGCCAGTAAGAGGTGGTCTTCATACCAGTTCCTGTCTTCAGGGGTCCAGCCTTGAGGTTCCGCCCTTTTTTCCCCAAGCTGTAAGATGAGTTAACCCTTTCTTCCCCAAGTTGCTTTTAACCGTGGTATGTTTTCACAGAAATATAAACCCTAATGAAGACACCAGTAAGTTGCCAATCAAGTGGAAGAGGCACACAGTAAAGACAAAGACTCGTCCCATTCAAATCCCAATTTCTCTCCATCACTAAATTTCTCTGCATGCAAAGATCAAGTTATATTGTAATTTATAATATTTCAAACACAAGACAGAACCCAGAGCTGCATCAGTTCCCAAGCATATCCTCAGACCTGTAACTGGAACACTTTATTTATCAATGTCCCAATGATGAACATGCTGAGCATGAAGTAAAAAGGACCAGGCTATGACCCTGACACCAGCTCAGCAAGGCGACTGCTTATCTTGCTCCTGTGTTTCTGGATGCTGTCCACACAAGCATTCCAAGACATGAGAGAATACACAGTATGGCTGCATCACTTCTTGCGGCTACGAGGAGTGTAGAGAACGAACGCTAGCTCAGCTTCCACCAAGCCCTTGCCTCAAAGCCTTTGCTGATAAGAACTCTGTACTAACAGTGTAAAACACTGAATATATATTTAAGGGGCTGCAAAGAAGTAGTTAGAAGCACTAACTACTCTTCCAGCACCCACATGACAGCTCATAACCAGTTGTAACTCCAGTCCTAGAGAATCCAATACCCTCTCCTGGCCTCTGTGGGCACCAGTCATGCATGTGACAGATAGGCATTCAGGCAAAAGATTCAGACACAAAAAGAAAAAGAAGAAGAAGTTTGAAAAAATTTAAAAGCCACTGAAAAAGGAAACAAGTATTATGCTATGACTGTCTGCTTTTGTTACTCAAGTATCCTGATAAAACTCACGTCGTATGGAAACAAATACATCTATACAGTAAAAGACACTGGAACAAAGGAGGAGGACCATCGTCAATGATACCAAGTATAAGATAAGAAAACTAAGCTGGGTGGAGTGGTGCACACCTTTAAATCTAGCACACATGAAGCAGAGTAGGGAAATCTTTATGAGTGAGTTCTAGGACAGCCAGGGCTACCCTCATACCCATGGCACGTGAGCACATACATATACACACATACATACACACACTAATAACAACAATAACTAATAATAATGAAAAAGGATAACATTATCATAGTAGAGTCCGGGCTGGCAGGATGGCTCAGTGATAAAGGCACTTCCACCAAGCCTGACAGTCTGAGTGTGAGCCCTGGGATCACAAGGTAGAAGGAAACTGACTCTTGAAAACTGCCCTCCACAAGTGTCCCATGGCAATGTGCACACTCCCCAATCTGCGTGGAGGCGGTGCCTTTACCTGCTGAGCCATCTCACCAGCCTGAAAACTGCTGTTCTGAATGCCCGCTACGATTAATACGCACCTCTTACTTCTGGTCCTCAGCTCCTAAGGAAGGTTCACTACTCCACTCTCTAAAGGCTGCCCATCAAGGAGAGGTGTTCAGACCTCTACCCAGAGCCAAAGAGACAGGAGAAAACCAGATTTCCCAACTAGCTCGGGGTGACGTCACCACCGCTCTTCTTCCAGACGTGAAGTACACTTACAGCCGTCAAAGTGCCCCTTCCCTTCCTCATCAGTTTAAGCCACTACTCTGAAAAGAAACTTCTAAAACAAACTCCATCTGGAGGCCAGAGAGGAGCTCAGTCTCTTTTCTTCCTACAACGTCACCTCCTAACGTAAATCAGTGCAGCTCTGAAGCTGTGTGTGCAGTCAGACCCGGTCCTCAACAACTGCCTAGGATCCATTTCTCACAACACCGAAAATATTTACCATCTAGTTAGTCCTTCATAAAAAAAAGATCTGCTACACCCTGTGCTTTTATTTTTATCTACTGACATGTCTATTTGGCTATGGAAATTAACATTTTTGTTCCTACTGAGAAAATGACAAAATTATATATAAGCAAATAAAATGTAAATGGAACCAAACAAGGCAGAAAATGAGATAAAATGGAGTCCAGGTTATGTTAACACACACAAAGAAGACACCGCCTAACTGCAAAAGCCTGGCACGAATTAACACCAGGGAAGGCCAGGCAGGGTCACACACACTTGTAATTCCAGCACTGGGGAGACTGAGGCAGGAGACTGGTGAATTTGAGGCCAGCCTGAGCTACTTAGTGAGACCCTGTTCCAGAAAAAAAATAATAAATGAATGAATGTGTAGATAGATAAATAAATAAATAAATCTGTTAACCTTGACTTAAAAAAACAAAAGCAAAAGATAAACCAATTCCACCACCTGGTCCCCACACCCAAACCATTTAACATCCTAGTGTGAGCTCATGAGAAGAGAACTACTCCAGGTTCTAATGAGTGGGTCCCGGTGGTACCTGATAGGCATCCTCCACATTACGGTTAGTTCCAGTCAGCAGAGCAGCAAATGTCATACAGCTCACTACACAGTTATTAAGGAAATCCTCAATCATGTGTTCAATAAATTAAAGCACGTAGCGCCACAGAAGTAAGTGTGGGCTAACTACCCTCTCTTCTGGCTACAGGCATCAAATGCAGGTACAGGCAACAATATACAAAGCAAATTAGCTGGAGTGTCAAGCATACAGGTGCTTCTGTGCTGAACCAGGGACACTTCCCAAGCACCAAGCAGATCCTGGTAAGATACCCTGCCCTCCTTAACAGCAGTGAAGGCGCACGCTGACTTAAGGCTGACTTAAGGCTGAGGCTTCCCTTTGCAGATAATGGACTAACATCAGCAGACCTAACAGAACACTCAGAAGAAAATGGAAACAGACACTGTAGGTATATACATCATTGCCAGTAGAAAGACATTCTAGTCAAATACTAAAAGGTTTGCCTATGCTAAAATCATCTTACTCGAACATGAAATTGCTACATCAAAACAAACCAAATTTACCAGCTCATGTAAATTAAGTTCAGGGGTCTCAAGGTGAGATTTACCTGGCCACTGACTGAAGAGACCAAGGCACAACCTGACCCGTTTTGTGGCCATTACACAGTGAACATGTCAGTTACCATGGGAACTTTTCTCTTTTACTCCCTATCTCTCTGTGGAATATTTAGGGTCAATACATATCTTTTTTTTTTTTTTTTTTTTTTTTCCCCGAGACAGGGTTTCTCTTTATAGCCCTGACTGTCCTGGAACTCACTTTGTAGACCAGGCTGGCCTCGAACTCAGAAATCCGCCTGCCTCTGCCTCCCAAGTGCTGGGATTAAAGGCGTGCGCCACCATGCCCAGCTCAGTGCTCACTGTTTTAAATGTAGTTGTGATCTGATTATAGATCCCGGCTGAATGCATATCCTTTAATCTTGCCTTTTACTCCCTGTATGGGAGGAACAGGTGTGAGTGTTACCTTCTGTAGAAGCCGCGTCAATCATCACCCTCTGCATGAGTACTGGCTCCAGTCCAAAGTCGAACACTATGGTTTGGCGAAAAGTTCCAAATATTTCTGTGTTAAATGCTATCCCGACTTTATACACGTAATGATCTAATCCATTTTGGGCCATCTTTCCTCCTATCCATTCTTGGCAGTTCTCGGGGACTTCTTGTGACACCTGGGTAGTACTATCTCCGGCAGATATGGCAATGATACTGAAATGAGGACGATGAGCGTCATAAAGCAAGGCTACCCGATACAGCATTCTTGCAGGCTACAAGGAAGTCAAAATAGTTCATTGAGTACACGGGGTGAAAATTCAATTGTAATTGGGCTCTTCGATGAAAATATTCCCGGAAGGGCCTGCTACACGCCATGTTCCTAAGGTACTATGCTGCACAACAAGCTATGCTCACAAGCTATTTAAGGAAAAAAAAAAGGAAAAATAAAAACAAAGACAAAAGAGAATGACTAAAGCGAAGTTTCCAGAATGATACATGCATGCTCTATCAACTGCCTCCCTGGACCGTCTTTGCCTGTGGCAAAATCTGCCACCTTAGGTCAATTTCTCAGTATGCTTACAGAGCCTCGAGGACAGTTACCCTTGAGAGCATGGGATCAGGTTCAGGGCTAAAGCTAAACATTCTTAGACTCTCCATCTCACAATCCAGATGGTCCCAGGAAGAAATACCACCAAAAAGAACACAAGACTTCTTCACCAAACAGGCTCACTGAAAGGTTGACTCTACTCAGGTCTTAGACCGTACATGCTAATTTAAGAGGAGAAGCACTTCAGAACCCCTCTCGAGGGCTGGGGACACAGCTCAGTGGTAGAACATGTGCCTAGCATGGGCAAGGCCAATGAAACAAAAAATAAAAATAAGACAGAATAAAGACACACTATTACAGAATTTGTGACTTAATCAAATGAAATACAAAAACAAGTTTTTGTTGAAAAAAATCTTAGAACTGCCAGATTGAATAATTAAATTATCAAATAGTTTATTGTAAGCCATGAACCCCATCCTATGTTCCATGTTTAGAATGTAATATATGTCAGACTTCTTTACCAAGTAACTAAGAAAATGTTCTATATTATATAGTTAAACGGATCTTACTTCAAAGTGGAAAAGGTGTATTTACTGACTGTCATACGGAAACCCACTTTGACACAATGCAGAACCTATAAAACTGTACTCAGAACGAGCCACTTTCAACACTCTCTTAGCAGACATTTAAAAGTCCAGGAAACTGAGCCAAACTGAGTCTTTAATTAGCATGGGCATCATACCTTACAGGTCAGAGCAAAGGTCCACGTCTGGTGGGATTTTTTGGTGTTGACGGTGACCGACAGGTCAGGGCTGTGCTCCACCTGAACTCCCTCTATGCATTCGCTAAGCTGAAAGCAAAAGCAATTCCTGTTATGGTCTGAGGGTAGGACCATCAGTGAGAACCCAGCAACGTAGCACGTATCAGCTATGAGCACAGACAACACACTCACTGACCAAGGGATGTCACACATTCCCTTCTGGTCACTCTTACAGGAGTGATATGTGTGAGATGCAGTTAAACAAGATAGAGAAGAAACTTAGCTACAGACTGAGAACCAAAACCTCCCTGAACAAAGGTTATTACCGCAGGAGCTGCAATCCTCCAGACAAATGTTCGCTTCTGCCCTGCATCTTAACAAATGGTCCAGCTTTGGTTACTAGGCACACATTCTAGTCAACTAAAGAAATACGCTGCACTTTAGCACACGAGAACGCAGAACAGAGGCCAGCGAGCTGTTTAGAGGCAGACCAGAGGTCGTCTGCACTTACCACTTTTTCAGGAGACAGTGAACTCATCCACTTCTCTATCAAGGTCTCCATGTAGCTGCCTGAGAGTTGTTTATTCTCACTTTGCTGCTTCAGTTTGATCAGTCGGGAGGCGTATCTTTTCTGCCACTCTGCTAGCTCTTCCTGGGAATGTGCTGAAGTACACTGGGCACCGTACCTACAGATCCCTTGCTCTAAAAACCTAAGAAGAACGGGAAAGACTGTTTTCGTATACTTCTACCATTTGCCTTCTGCCTCCTCAAAACGAAGACAAACATCTTCTGAGAGGCAGGATTTATCACTGTCAAGTCCAATGAAGGGTGTAGAGGGTGACAGACCAACATTCATGACAGTCAAAGCATCAATCTGTAACCCATAATTAATCATAATTGTGACTTCTAATTTTTCATAATTACCCACTGACTTTGTTCTCAGAAACATAGTATATTGAGACCAGAAGAATGCATGCTCCCTGTGTTCTGTTAGACAGCTCCTTTCAGTGCAGGATCTTCCTGAAGCAACACTGACATCCAGTGGGCTATGTTCACACAGCCATGATCTGCTTCCCGAAACTGCCTGCACACACTGCATGGGAGGGACACACTGCATGGGAGGGACACACTGCACGGCAGGGCTGGGAGCGCTTTACCTTTACTTTCCAATAGAATGCTTTTTCTCTTTCTGTATTGCTTCACTGAAACTACGAACTAATGCTAAGTTTCAAAAACATTTAGGATAAAAGTCTTATAGTTAAGAGTCACAAATTCATGTAACGTTTACTCTGTTCTTTTCAAGGGGTAAATACAGAAATGTTGACGTCCAAGGACACAGAGCTAATGGCTCCTTCTGACCATGAAACACGTGAATCTACAATAATGTTGCTGGTTAAATTCTCATTTGCTTCAAAGAAAAAAGTGCAAAATAAAGTATTTGCCTGTTGTGTATACACTCTATCTTCATGTTACAGGAATGTGTTGTTCAACATTGCTAAATTATTTAACTTCTTAGCCATAAAGAGCATTGGCTGTTTTTCCAAAGGACCCAGATTCAATTCGCAAGCCTGGAATGACAGCTTAGAACTGCCTATAACTGCTGTCCAAGGAGAGAATCTGTCTTAAGGACTCTGTGAAAACAGGCGCACACGCGGTCCACAGACAAACATGTAGGCAAAACACTCACATATAAAAATCAATTTTACAAAATTCTTTCCCTCTTCAAAAAGGGGTTCTAGTCACATCTGGACTCTAGTTCTCGGGTTCTAGTCACATCTGGACTCTAGTTCTCGGGTTCTAGTCACATCTGGACTCTAGTTCTCAGGTCTCTTTTCCAAAGGGTCATGTTCTCTCTCCAATAACTCGGTACCACCAAGACCTGCAGTGTTTACTATTTCAGCTCCTTATTTCCACTACAGAACCAAGCGGCTGTCCTGTCGCTGTCTCATCAGAGCACGTGTCAGACCCTGTTGAAAAGCCCATCTTTGAAAATAAGGGGGCTGGTGAGATGGCTCAGTGGGTAAGAGCACCCGACTGCTCTTCCGAAGGTCCAGAGTTCAAATCCCAGCAACCACATGGTGGCTCACAACCATCCGCAACGAGATCTGGTGCCCTCTTCTGGAGTGTCCGAAGACAGCTACAGTGTACTTACATATAATAAATAAATAAAATCTTAAAAAAAAAAAAAAAAAAAAAAACAAAGCCTCAGAAGGGTTAAACATTAAAAAAAAAAAAAAAAAAGAAAATAAGGCTTTGGTTTACTGTCTACATTTTTAGAAATAATTAATTATTAATAATGAATTATATAATTAATTCTGAAAATGCTTCAAATATAAGGTACTCATAAATTCCATTTGTAAGAATTACATGGCAGCACTTTTTAAGAAAAGTTATTGAAATGGTTGAATATGGCTGGTTCTGCGCTCTCTTTCAGTTTATAGGAACTAATTTCATCTCCAATTACCACATCTAAGTAAATTCCACACTAAAAAGAGCGGCAATTAAGTTCAGCCAGCATAAAAGACTTCTGAACATAGTCTTAGCAGGCTACATGTTCACAGCCGCTCTTTAATACCATGGGTTTGATGTTGACCTGCGCAGCTTCTGCTGCAAATAGGAAATAAGCCATTTCCCTTGAACATTATCCTTTTTCTTTCTTCACATATTATCTTCTTTGAATTTAAATCACTGCCTTCAAAAGTGGAGAAAAATTATCTTCCTCTTCACAAGAGCCATGTAATTTGTTTCAAAACAATTCTTTACCTTACCTCTTACACAAGGTGTACTCCTCGCTGCTGGTGATCCCCCTGGGCGGTGGGCGGAAATGCCAACCATTACAAGACCCTACAGAGGAGGAATGTGGACTTAATCACATCACGTGAGGCTACCACGTCATTCCAACATCTTCCGACTAAGAATCACATCTCTACATGCATCATCCCCGATGGCATGAGAAAGGCATGGCAAAGGTGCCTCTACCCACCAGCTAAATTCTCTGTTGACAGAGGCCATTAGCCAGCAGCTAAGTCAGGCTGCTGGCCTGATCTCATCTGGCAGGGGGTGGGCTTCCTCCCAGGGCAGTCTCTTCTCTGAGAACTCAGGAGGGAAGCTGGCACATGTCATTCTCAAGCTCGGATGCACGTCTATGAAGAACTCCTTCCCAAATGAAAACTGACCGTCCAGGCAGGAGGTCTTGTGTACAAACTCTACCCGTGACGCTGAGAAGCTCTTACGATCTGTTTGGGGCACATCACCTCTGAACACTTCATAACAGAAATGAAGTGCAAGCAGTTATGCATATGTAGGAGCTAAGTGCATATATTTCTGAGTACAAATGACCTGAATCATTTAGATGACGTTCCAAATAAGCCCAGGAAAATAAGGCCTAGAAAAGAAAGGGTAAGCAGCCATTTTCTATTCTTTCAACCTCTCCTCAGGGGATGGAAAAGATTCTGCCAGGCTAAGCTTAAAAGTTGTGCTTCAGCCACTACAGGAAAACTACTGAGCCGTAATAAATATTCCCTCTAACCCTGACTATAAGGATGAAGACACAGCCTGAGAAGCCAGTGTGTGTTCTATGAGAGTCACTACCCATGGAATGGGCACGTCAGGGAAAGCTGGGGAGCAGGCTCACTGTACACACCTGTGATCCAAACACTCAGAAACAGAGGCAGAGGAGGAGTTACCGGGCAGTTGTTATTCCTCAGCTATCTTAGGGAAAGGTCCCAGAGAAAGATCTGCTTCCTCGCACTTACTTGTAAATGCTTATATCCTTCTCCACATTTCCAATTAGAGGGACTGTATCTCCCAGCAATTCTTCAAAAAAGCAGCAAGGGCGGGACTAAGAAATGCCTGAAGTTATGACAACATTTAGTGCTTACCTTCATCTAAGTCTTCTACGTGACATCCAGACAGGACATTACTCGTTGCTGTCTGCAAGTTTTCAAATAAGAGAGATATAAGATTTTTTAAAAACCTGACTGATGCTGGTTTAAATTTGGGCATTTTCAACCTTAAAAATAAAAGAAGATGGCTGGAGAGATGGCTCAACTATAAAGAGCACTTTCCGCTCTTACAGAGGATCAGGGTTTGACTCTGTGGTCACTGCTAAAACATGGTTGTGAGCCTAGCCTTTAACGGCTGAGCCATCTCTCCAGCCCACTGCTAGAACATGGTTCACACACATACATAAAGATAAAATAAAAATAAAACAAATATTCAAAATATTAAAAAATAATAAAGAAAAATCTGTCTACTTGGAAGTTTTAGATAGTAATTTTTTGTTCTTTCTGTTTCACCATAAAAGCATGAAAAGGAAGTACTTGCCAGATACCTTCCCTGCAATGTAAAAGCAACCTGCTAGCTGAAGAAAGGTCTAAACTCTGAACCCCTTCAACTGGCACACACCATCCACATGGCCTCACTCTTCAACCTAACACACCTGGGAAACAACCAGCAAGAGGGCTCCTTCCAAAAGCCAGGGCCAAGAAGTGGGGGGGGGGGGGGGGGCCAGAGAGTTTGGGGAACTTTTGGGGTAGCATTGGAAATGTAAATGAAGAAAATACCTAATTTAAAAAAAAAAAAAAAAGAGGGCTCCTCCACTTCTGCAGGTAATGGTGTGTTAGCAACTGGGGCCTTCCTGGAAACTTGAGGCCATGTCCTCCTCTGTCTGGGACAGGTCTTCCTTCTATAATGGGCTGCAAGACTGGGGTCTCCTCTCTCTATCTTCCTAAGACAAATAGCTCAAACAGACTTAGCTCTGGCTTCCTCTTGGGCTCCACACAGTCAGGTCTGGATGAGCCAGTGCCTACAGCAGTTAGCAAGCCTGAAGTATCATACCTGATGGCTCAGGGCTGGCGATCGGAAGATCTGCCTCTAGCAGCACACCGCTGACCTTCAAATTCCCATCAACACACACACGCACACCCCAGAGGAGCTCTCACAGGACAAGCAAACAGAGGATCACATAAGTGTTCCACAGTATGACCAAAACAAAATTCATCAACTTCACCGCAAATCTGAACCTCAAAGAAAGGGAGTCCCCTGAAGATAGCCACGTGCTGAAATCTTGTTTCTCAATACTTTTTACTACGTTTTCTTTGTTTTGTATGTGTGTAAGTGTCCTCTGTCCCGGCTCCAACACTCTGGCCTCCAGGCTTCTCTGCAGTATTATCCAACCCCTCCTCTCCCTGCCTGGGCTTCTGTCACTACTAACTAACCAAGGCCTGCCCTGGTACACTTGACCTACTTGCTTCTCCGACTGGCCCACCAGGCTTCTTGTTAGCCAAACCTCAGCCTTTCAAACTCCAAAGGAAGAAGCCTCATAGTAAGATGAAATTTGGAATGTCGTATACCACAGAAAGAATGGTGGTAGTGCTGAGTATGTCGAAAATAACACTGTCGCCACACTGCCTAGGACTGACAAAATGAACTCTGCAGATGGGGTTGGATCAAAATCACCAGTTTCTACAGAGTGTCTGTCATTATGAGGCTACTAATGGGCGTGTTTTTAAAAGCTAACCCAGGCCTGGCAGTGGTGGCACGTGCTTTTAATCGCAGCACTTGGGAGGCAGAGGCAGGCGGATTTCTGAGTTCAAGGCTCAGACTGGTCTACAGAGTGAGTTCCGGGACAGCCAGGGCTACACAGAGAAACCCTGTCTCAGAAAAAAAACAAAAACAAACAAACAAAACCTAGCCCAGACATTGGTAAAATGAATTGACTATAGTAAGTTAATAGTAAGTATAGAGAAACAAACACACCAGGAGGATTACTTATGCCACAAGCACTCGAGCTTTCACAAAAGTTCCATGATCAAGGTCTACACAGCATAAGCACAGAAATAATATCTGAACTCAAGGGACACCTCCAGCTATGTCAACAAGGAGGAGATCTCATGGTGCCTCAACTCTAGATGTAGACCCAGCTACAGACAGCCGAGGAGTGCAGGAGTGAGAGAATTAGCCTTTCCTGGGGAGGAGCCCACAAGCCGGTTACCCAGCACCTGAAATCATACACACAAATAACTGAAACAGACACTAGCAATACAGGCCCTAAGTTTGAGAGAGACCCCTGGCAGGTACTTAGAAACAGTTGGAAGAAGGAAAAGGAAGGGAGAAAATTATATTATTATATTTTAACTTCAAAAATAAATGTCCCAAAATATGTAAATAAATACATAAAATAGGAAATCAAAATAAAAACCTTCCTATCTACCTGGATGAGCTATGCGTTTTTACACACACTGTGGCCCTGGGTGAGCTGTGCATCCTTACATGCACTGTGGCCCTGAATGAGCTGTGCATCCTTATGCACTGCGGCCCTGAATGAGCTGTGCATCCTTATGCACTGCGGCCCTGAATGAGCTGTGCATCCTTATGCACTGTGGCCCTGGGTGAGCTGTGCATCCTTATGCACTGTGGCCCTGAATGAGCTGTGCATCCTTACATGCACTGTGGCCCTGAATGAGCTGTGCATCCTTATGCACTGCGGCCCTGAATGAGCTGTGCATCCTTATGCACTGCGGCCCTGAATGAGCTGTGCATCCTTATGCACTGTGGCCCTGAATGAGCTGTGCATCCTTATGCACTGTGGCCCTGAATGAGCTGTGCATCCTTATGCACTGCGGCCCTGAATGAGCTGTGCATCCTTATGCACTGTGGCCCTGAATGAGCTGTGCATCCTTATGCACTGTGGCCCTGAATGAGCTGTGCATCCTTATGCACTGTGGCCCTGAATGAGCTGTGCATCCTTATGCACTGCGGCCCTGAATGAGCTGTGCATCCTTATGCACTGTGGCCCTGAATGAGCTGTGCATCCTTATGCACTGTGGCCCTGAATGAGCTGTGCATCCTTATGCACTGTGGCCCTGAATGAGCTGTGCATCCTTATGCACTGTGGCCCTGAATGAGCTGTGCATCCTTATGCACTGTGGCCCTGGGTGAGCTGTGCATCCTTATGCACTGTGGCCCTGAATGAGCTGTGCATCCTTATGCACTGTGGCCCTGAATGAGCTGTGCATCCTTATGCACTGTGGCCCTGGGTGAGCTGTGCATCCTTATGCACTGCGGCCCTGAATGAGCTGTGCATCCTTATGCACTGTGGCCCTGAATGAGCTGTGCATCCTTATGCACTGCGGCCCTGAATGAGCTGTGCATCCTTATGCACTGTGGCCCTGGGTGAGCTGTGCATCCTTATGCACTGTGGCCCTGGGTGAGCTGTGCATCCTTATGCACTGTGGCCCTGAATGAGCTGTGCATCCTTACATGCACTGTGGCCCTGAATGAGCTGTGCATCCTTATGCACTGTGGCCCTGAATGAGCTGTGCATCCTTATGCACTGTGGCCCTGAATGAGCTGTGCATCCTTATGCACTGTGGCCCTGAATGAGCTGTGCATCCTTACATGCACTGTGGCCCTGAATGAGCTGTGCATCCTTATGCACTGTGGCCCTGAATGAGCTGTGCATCCTTATGCACTGTGGCCTGTCTACCTTGTCCTGCAAGTGTTTCCCCAAAGCACTTCTGTCCCTGTTAACCTTGATACTTTTCATTTTCAAAAAAATAAAAATAAAAATCTTTAAGTCACAGACTTCCCTGTCACTTAAAAAGACATGGACGATTTAAAGACTATCTTGTTTGAATTTTCAGGTTTGTGGTTTGTAACTGACCAGGAAAATAAAAAATTAAAATTTCCCAAGTACTTTCTTTTGGGGACATAAATAATAACAGGGATGGGAGTCTGAGAAATGAGACTCCATGTATGAAGAGCATGCTATGCAAATGTGAAGGAACCCAGAACCCAAGTAAAAGCCCAGGGAAGCACTGTGACCTCCTATAATCCCAGCACTCAGGAGGCAGAAACGAAGGATCCCAGAGACACCTGGCTAGCTGACTAGCCAGAATTGGCTGGCATGCTCCAGGTTCAGCAATAAATAGAGAATAATCAAAGAAGATATCTCACATAAACCTGAGACCTTCACATGAATGTGTACACGTATACACTCATGACCATGGGTTGCCCACACATGTATGAATACACAAACCACACACATGTATACATGAGGAGGATGAGGAGGAAGAAGAAGGAAATTATAGACAAAACAAAAGACCTGGGATACAGACACCTGGAAAACCCTGTTCTAAGGGTGGGGTCCAACCAGTTGCACAGAAGGTCCCCTTGTCACCTTGCATACTGGCTGACACACAGCACGGAATGCTCACTGACTCACGGGGTTTGATGGGCCCAAAGAGATCCTCGAAATGGACTCACCTCTGTTTCTGTGAGAAGTGTCTTTAGTCTTGTCAAATCTTTCGTTACCATCCCATTCTGCAAGGGTGAAGTGAAGACAGGAAACTATCAGTGTCAGCCTTACTCTTCACAGCTCAGCTCAGCTGAGCTCACCACAGCTCTCCTGTCCCTGCCTCCACACTGCCACTCTGTCACTAAGGAGCTGCATGCAGCTGGGAAAGGGAAAGGCCCAGCAGGAACAAAGACTCAGTTGTCGCTTCTGCTAAGCACACACTCGGCAATCCCTGATGTACCAGCTTAAAACAATCTCAACACTGGGAAGACTGAGGCAGGCAGATCTCAGTCTGAGGCCAGCCTGGCCTACTCAGTGAGTTCAGACCAGCCAGAGCTACATAAATGAGACCTTGTCTCAAAAAATATTTTTTAAAGTTCCATAAAATGATTGCCAAAATAAAACACTAGAAAAGCAAACCTATTATTACCCTTCTCGGTTGGTCCTGATGGATTGTCTGTATATGCAAAATACTGAATTCACTGGCTATCCACAAGTTAGAAGAAACAGAAAACCAGTATAATGCCTATAGATTCAGGTTTTAATTTTTGATATTCAAATTTCAGAAAATTTGAAAATTAAAAGCAAGTTACTCTTCACTGGTTTTAAATTTAAAAGCCCAACAGGTAAATAGTAATATAATTAACTTACAAAGAAAAACACCTTTTAAGGCTTAAGGCTGGGCATACCTGTAACTACTGTTCTTGAAAGGTCTGGGAGGACCCAAGACCAAGGCCAGCCCGGGTTATATATACAGAGACACTTTGTCTCAGAAAGCACTTTTCTCTTGCAACTGTGATCCCAGCACTCAGAAAAGCATACAGCATAAAGTCTGTCTCAGGGTCTAGGCTAAACTGAGACCCCGCAACAAAAGAAGGAAAGAATACACAACTACATCTTGACAGCTGTTTAGACCTAGCTGTACTGCTCTGCTGTGCCCACATGTGTAAATCTTGTGAAATCAGAGACATCACCAAATTCCGGAAGTAGTTCAGTTCACGGGAATTACCCCCCGAGTTCACTCACCCCATGGTGGGTCAGTAATAGTATACTTCCTAACACACCGAATACGTTCCTATTTCTGTATTGTCACCAGCCGTGCTCTTGGCTTTCAAAATCCCTACCGATTTAAAGCATAATTGGCAGAGAATTTACACTGCTTGGTAACTATATACTTTCTTCCTTCTCTGTTTTCATTTTGATGCCTGAAAATACTAAGAAAGTTGTAGCAGCTACCAACTGGTGGGAAAGTTCTTTCTTCCAAATTCCTATAAATTATCAACTCTATGACGCTGCAAAAAGGAAGACTTCATTATAGCAAAAAAAAAAAAAAAAAAATAGAAAATGTATGTATTTTAAAAAAATCAAATCTAAATTTAACTAGATAGTTGTACAAAATAAACATAGTAACACACAAACATTTTCATATTCTAAAGTAATTATTACTCAGTTTAAGCATACTTAGACATGTTATAAAATAAGTAGTTGAAGTTACAAATGCTGGCTAGGTATAGCAGCACACATTCTCAACACTAGGAGGGCTGAGGCAAGAGGATTGAGAGTTCAAGGCCAGCCTGGGCCATAATGAGACCAAGTCTCAAAAAAACGAAAACTAAGAAGCCAGGTGTGGTGGCTCACATTTGCAATCCCAGCATTCTTAGGGTTGAGGCAGTAGGATCACTCCGAGCTTGGGGCCAGCCTGGGCTACTTATTAAGATCTAGTCTCGAAAACATAAGACCAACAATAAGAACCCTGTAAGAAATAAATACATAAACATTTTTTTACGATTTTATTTATTATTATACATAAGTACACTGTAGCTGTCCTCAGACACACCCGAAAAGGGTGACAGTTCTCATTATGAGTGGTTGTGAGCCACCATGTGGTTGCTGGGAATTGAACTCAGGACCTTCGGAAGAGCAGTTAATGCTCTTACCTGCTGAGCCATCTCACCAGCCCCCACATATCAACATTTTAAACCCAAAGATGGTTTCAGCCTCTGCTCAACATACCTTTTAAGAAACCATTTGGATCGGTGGTAGTGGTGGCACACAATTTTAATCCCAGTACTCAGTCAGGAGGCAGAGGCAAGTGGATCTCTATGAGTTCAAAACCAGCCTGGTCTACAGAGTGAGTTCCAAGACAGTCGGGGCTACACAAAGAAACCCTGTCTCAAAAAACCAAAAATCTTGGGATTTTCATGAACTTAGACATTGTACACTACACACTCTGTTCCTCCTACTCTCCTGAGGAGTCAGACGTGAGCATTCGCAAGCGCTCAACCCAGGCTCATCAACGTACCAGAGACTCCCCTGACAGTGACTTGGCAAGGATGGAGGACACAAGCTGGAGCTTCCCTTTCAGCTGCATGCAGCACAGCACTGCCCGGAAGGCACGCTCTCCCTTGGCCAGTCCTTCCCCCAGCACTGCCAAGGAAGAAACACATCATTAGCCACAGGACACGCAGACACAATTTTCTTGCTTATAATAGAAAGACATCCTAAGTGTGCCTTTATACATGCTAAAACAGTAACTCCAGACAGAAGGAAAAAGCAGTAGGCACTTTCTAAGTCATACACGCAGGGACAAGAAGGAACACGGCAAAGAATGGGTGGGCCCTACTACAGCTTCCGGCATCAAAACCTAGGGAGATGCCCTCTAAAGCTCTCCAGTGGGCAGCTGGGTAAAAACTTGTCAAGTTCTGTGGCCAGCAGGAAAACTTTGTGGACTTCAAAACAGAGAGTAGAGAGGATCCAGGTGGTTTTCCAGCCACCCTGATCACTACACTCTCCACAGCCTCAGAAAACCATTCACACACGGGTGAACTGTCAATTAAGCAGGGAGAAAACAAGTAGTCGATGTGTTTTAAAGGGCTCTAGTAGGGGATGGCAGTGCACACCTATATCCAGTTAAGCAAGAGGCTGAGCAAATAGGATATATTGAGGGCAGCAAGCACTTGAGATAATCAGATGGCAGGAGTCAAGCATAAGAACAGAAGCAACAGAAACCAAGGTTACTTGGCATCATCAGAACCCAGTTCTCCCACCACAGTAAGCCCTAGATACCACAACACACCAGGAAAGCAAGACTCTGATTTTAAGTCACATCTCATGATGATGATGATAGAGGACTTTAAGATGGACATAAATTACTCCCTTAAAGAAATACAGGAAAACACAGGTGAACAGCTAGAAGCCCTTAAAGAGGAAACACAAAAATCCCTTAAAGTATTAAAGGAAAACACAACCAAAAAGGAGAAGGATTTAAATAAAACCATCCAGGGTCTAAAAATGGAAATAGAAACAATAAAGAAATCACAAAGGGAGACAACCCTGGAGTTAGAAAACCTAAGAAAGAGATCAGGAGTCATAGATGCAAGCATCACCAACAGACTACAAGAGATAGAAGAGAGAATCTCAGGGGCTGAAATATCACAGAAAACATTGACACAACAGTCAAAGAAAATGCAAAATGCAAAAAGCTCCTAACCCAAAACATCCAGGAAATCCAGAACACAATGAGAAGACCAAGCCTAAGGATAATATGTATAGAAAAGAGCAGAGATTCCCAACTTAAAGGGCCAGAAAATATCTTCAACAAAATTATAGAAGAAAACTTACCTAACCTAAAGAAAGAGATGCCAATAAACATACAAGAGGCTGGGATTAAAGGCATGTGCCACCACAAAATATTTTATGAGGCTGAACTGCTGCCTACTGAGTGCCTCTTGTGGATCTCAGAGCTTGCACAAACTTGCAACTCTTACTTCCTAAGACCCTTCCATTGCATTAGTGTGTGAATGTCTCAGAATTTATCAAAATCACGTTTCCTTCCTTCCATCATGCAGACAAGTAGCTGTACCAGCTTTTCTTCCTACTGTTTATCCTAAATGCAATTTAGTTTCTGTCTGCTAAGACATAATGAGGGCCGAAACAAAGAGAAAAGCCGATAGCACAGAGCGCTGCTTCTGTGCCCTGTAACACCGCCAAACTGTGGTGCTGCCAGCAGGTTTACCTTGGCTCTCTGAATATATATAATCTTTGGGATTATAAAAAAAAAATCTTTTGAGTTAAAATTCCATGTAGATAAATTCTTTTCCCACCAACTCCGGGTGAGGCACAGAGCACGCCGCCCCTGCTGAACAGGAAGGGGCAGGCTGCTGCACACCTCACCTCGGCCAACAGCCAACCAAGCTCCTAGCCCCTTTCTGTCAGAGCCCTGGGTTGCTCTCAAATCCTTCCAGATACAGGGGATGCTCTGGACTGGAAACTGGGTAATTCTAAAGGAACACCCATTTCCCTTTCAACAAGAACAGTCATGTTAGGGCTGGCAGCCTTCAACTGTTCACAAGGACACTGGACTCCCCTGCAAGAGTCACCTGCAAAGAGAAACATTATCTGAAGCTTAAGGGACAATAAAAGTTGGACTTTTTCTGCAACAGGATAATAATAATTTTTGACAAAAGAAATAATTATTTCCTTAATTAATTTCTTTTATTAATAATAAAATAAATAAAAATAATAAAATAAAATAAGAAATAATTATTTCCTTAATTAATTTCTTTTATTAATAAGGAGCTTGGCCTAATAAAAGCACTGACCTAAAAATTCTTTAGAAAAATAAAAATGCCAAAAAAGCTAAATTAATAAAATAATCTGTACATTATTTTATTTATAAATCTAGATACAACCACTTTAGAATCACTGCTTCAAGGACAGGAGTCAAAAAATTTTTAAGGGCTGGTGAGATGGCTCAGTGGGTAAGAGCACCCGACTGCTCTTCTGAAGGTCCAGAGTTCAACTCCCGGCAACCACATGGTGGCTCACAACCATCCGTAACGAGATCTGGCGCCCTCTTCTGGAGTGTCTGAAGACAGCTAAAGTGTACTTATATATAATAAATAAATAAATCTTAAAAAAAAAAAAAATTTTAAAATCCTAAGGAAGGCAAGATGGATCAGCTGGGGAAAATCTCTAGCTACACAACTGCCTGGAAACCGCAGTTTGACTTGGAACACGCTAAGGTGTAGGGAAAAAACTTCACAAGCTGTCCCCTGACTTCCACAGAGCACCGTAGAACATGCCCACACGCATCGATCCTACACAGGCACAGCAATAAACTTTTTAGTTCTAAGTCCAGCATAGTGGCCCAGATCTGTAATTTGAGCACTCAGGAAGCTGAGGCAGGAGAATTATAATAATCTTGAGGCCAGTATAAACTACACAGTAAGTACTAGTCATGCTGCAAGACAAGACCTACTATGTCTCAAAAATATTAAACAGGGCTGGAGAGATGGCTCAGCAGTTAAGAGCACTGACTGCTCTTCCAGAGGTCCTGAGTTCAATTCCCAGCATCCATGGTGGCTCACAGCCATCTATAAAGGGATCTGATGCCCTCTTCTGGTGCATCTGAAGAGAGTGACAGTATACTCACAAACATAAAATAAATAAATCTTTTTAAAAAAATACTAAGCTATTCTAAACATGCATGTGTGTGTTTATTATGTTCTGAGCGCTCTACCAAGGGCTGCAAAGATGGCTTAGCAGGTCACCGAGCTTACTTGTCACCGAGCCTGACAACTGTTTTATGCCCTGGAACCACATTGTGAAAAGGGAAAAGCAAGTCCTGCCTGTTGTCCTCTGATTTCTACCTCCACACAATGCCACGGCAATCACTTTATCTACAGTTCAAGGTCAGCCTGCTCTACATGGTACGTTCTAGGCCAGCCAGGGCTACATATTGAAGCCCTGCCTCAAAATAAATCAAATAAATAATCATAAGACTCTTCCTAAATATCAGTCATTTAGTCATTTAGGTTTGGACAATTCACTTGCCACACAACTCACAGAGACTTGTGAAAAGGACAGTGTATAGAAACAGATGCAGGGTGCGGGCGAGATGGCTCCTCGGTCTGAAGGACTGACCGTTTCCACAGAGGACCCAGGACCAGGTATGCTTCCCAGAAGCCACATGGCAGCTCACAACCGTGTATAATTTCAGTTTCAGTGGATCCACTACCTTTTTCTGGCCTCGGTGGGATCCTGCACACACGTAGTGTACATAAACTTGCACAGGTACACACACACACACACACACATAAAAATTAATTTTAAAAAAACACAAATTCAGCTGGCATTTGAATGCCTTTAATGCCAACATTTGGGAGGCAGAGGCACGCAGGTCTCTATGTTTAAGGCCCAGCCTTGTCTATATAATAAGTACTAGTCTGGCTAAGGCTACAAGTAAGATAAATAAATAAATAAATAAATGACAACTGAAGGGTTTCCCAGAGACACTGGTCATCAGGTAACATCACTGTTTGCTCTTCCAAAGGACCAGGGTTCCGTTCCCATGAGCCAATGGTGGTTCACAGCCATGTCTAACTCCAGTTCCAGGGACTCTGATCCGCCTTCTGACTTAGTGAGCACTAGGCATGCACATGCTACACATTCATACGTGCTACACATTCATACGTGCTACACATTCATACGTGCTACACATTCATACGTGCTACACATTCATACGTGCTACACATTCATACGTGCTACACATTCATACGTGCTACACATTCATACGTGCTACACATTCATACGTGCTACACATTCATACGTGCTACACATTCATACATGCTACACATTCATACGTGCTTGAATAAAGCTTTTACTCTTAGCATGGTTAAAACTTTATGTGCAAAAAACTGTATGTGCACGGTTAAAAATATATGTGCGTAAGCTGGACTGTGGTGGCGCACGCACGCCTTTAATCACAGCACTTGGGAAGCAGAGGCAGGCGGATCTCCATGAGTTCCAGGACAGCCTGTCTATAGAGCAAGTTCCAGAACTGCCAGGGCTACACAGAGAAATCTTGTCTGGAAAAAACAAAAACAAACAAACAAACAAACAAACAAGCTTGTGTATGTGCACAGGACAGGAAACAACTCCATTGCTTTTAGTGTCTTCAACTCCCTCTTCATTAAAGACCCTAAACTTCCAGAGATGCACCTGCCATATGACCACAGCAAAATTGTGACAGTTAGTGACGACTTACCAAATGAAAACACTCTGAAGAAAAGCTGAGTTTAAAAGGGGCTTTTTCTATCCTGAAACTCCCTTCTCTCCTCCTCAGTTTCAGAAGTCAGAATCTTGAGATCTCTGTTGCAAGCCTTTTACTGTTCTTACTAGCTGGCTCACCAAAGAAGACTGCAGACACCCTGCCTCTCTTTGGAAGTGGAAACTTAAAAGGTTCTTTGGCAGTTGGATGGTGTTTTGCTGGGGCAAACACGTAAAGGAGTGTTTTCCTACAGTGGACACAGGTGTAAAACGAAGGCAGACTTGTAAAGAACTTTTAGCTGAAGCAGACACAGGAGAGAGGCTATTCTGCTCGAGTGGCTCAAGCTACCGCTGTTAACCTGTGAACTGAGCTGCTGGTTTCCAGACAACACAGATGGAAGTTTCTCCAAGGAGCCTTTCTAAACAGGTCCACTTGCCTCCCCCCACCAGCACCCCTACCCCCACATCCTTTCTTCCTCCCTACCTCTGGTGGGTGGTGGGCTACAAGGGAGGTTAAAGCAGTTAAGAACCATCATTAAAAATAAGGTTTGAAATGACTAAAGTTACACTCTTCTCTGTCTGCCCTATGACAGAAAGTTCTGTTTCAAGTGCTAACAGGTACTTTCTTTCTCTTGTCACTGTGGCACAAGACTTACTGAGATTTCACAAGGCAAGGTATATACTCTGCTTATCTTAAATCTCTGCTTATGTACAAATACAATTTCAGGTCTGAGGCTATAGCCCACAGTCAAGAGCAACATGCACCAGGCCCTGGTTATACTCACGCTCAAGTAATACAGGGTTAGTACTAGTAAGTACCCAGTCAGCGCGGACATGACATTTCTTTGACAGCATCCCTCCTAACTAAGCACAAGTGGCTCAGACCTGTAACTGCATCCACAGTGCACCCTAGATAGAGTTCAAGGCCTTCCTTGGCAAGACAGCAAATTTAATGCCAACCTGGGCAGCTTGGCAAGAACTTCTCTCCAAAAATAAAGCTGAAGATTTATGTACAACTACAGTTGGTTTTTTTATTTTTGTTTTTTTTGTTTGTTTGTTTGTTTTGAGACAGGGTTTCTCTGTGTAGCCCTGGCTGTCCTGGAACTCACTTTGTAGACCAGGCTGGCCTCGAACTCAGAAATCTGCCTGCCTCAGCCTCCCGAGTGCTGGGATTAAAGGCGTGTGCCATCACGCCCGGCATTACAGTTGTTTAATTAGTAAATCCTCTGAGAATAGTCACTACAAACGAGAATCCTACAACTGAGTTCACCCTGGTTCACAGTTCATTTCCTCTACATCAATTCACACTAAGCAACAACAAAAGACCCGCAATTTTAAACACTAAGCTTTCATGTATTCATAATTTAAACACAAGTCCTATACATCAGGCTGTGGAGGTGGCTCAGTGGGGAAAGGAGCTGTCACCGAGCCTGACAGCCTGAGTCTGACCCTCAGGATGGAAGGAGAAAACCACATCCCACAAGTTATTCTCTGCCATACACACACACACACACACTATACGTGCACACACAAAACAAATACAGATAAATGGAACAGAACTTTTAAAATGAGCTTTATGTACAAGTGTAAATAAACATTTGAGGGAAATCAGACTGAAAGTCAAAATCCAATTCCGTAAAGCCTTCAATTCCTATTATATTAAGAGATCAAAGCTGAACTTCTGATTGTCCCAGCTTGGACCGATCTCATGGGCACTGAGTGAATGAACACAACCATTTCAGGTCAAACATGCTACATCTCTGCTTGGACAGCAGCTACAAGGTGACACGTGACGGATGACAGTGGCTTGTGGTTGGCAGGGGTCCGGAATGGTAGCAAGCGTTGGGTGTGGGACAGACAGCACGGTGAGGTCTTATGGTAACAGAACACTGTGCTGAGGTTGTTGGTGGCTACACAAATCAACCCAAGTGGCACATGCTATCCACACTCGTACTAACACTAATTTATTGGGTTTGACACAGTACTAGAGTAACAGAAGTCAAAACCATCATGGAAAAGGATTCAAAGCACACATGTGACCTCTCCTTACAACTTACCAACCTGTAACTGTTTCAAACTAGAACAACTCAAATTCTAAACCCCTACTGGAGAGAAGAAAAAAAAAGCTGTGTCTAAAAAACGTCTTTTTTAAAAGACAGCTGGAGAAGTAGGACAGCAGATAAGAACACCTGATGGCAGCCGGGCGTGGTGGCGCACGCCTTTAATCCCAGCACTCCACATTTCTGAGTTCGAAGCCAGCGTGCTCTACAAAGTGAGTTCCAGGACAGCCAGGGCTATACAGAGAAGCCCTGTCTCGAAAAAAAAAAATAAACAAACAAAAAACAGGCAAACCACACTTAATGTGACAGCAAGAGGACCTGAGGTTGAATCCCCAGCACCCACATAAAAGCCAGGCAGGGCCGGGCGTGGTGGCGCACCCCTTTAATCCCAGCACTCGGGAGGCAGAGGCAGGTGGATTTCTGAGTTCGAAGCCAGCCTGCTCTACAAAGTGAGTTCCAGGACAGCCAGGGCTACACAGATAAACCCTATCTCGAAAAACAAAACAAAACAAAAAAAACACACTTGATGTGACAACAAGAGGACCTGAGGTTGAATCCCCAGCACCCACATAAAAGCCAGACAGGGCTACACATGCCAGTAACCCTGCGGCTGAGGCAGAAGAAAGAAAATCCCAGGACCTCAGCAGCAGGACAGACTAGCCAAACAGCGAGGTGCAGTCAGGGAGCTGGCTCCAGGGTTAAGGACACTTGTTCTTCACTTGCTGTGCGTGCAGAGGACCCAAATTTGGTTCCCAACATGTTGTCAGGCAAGCAGATAACTGCCTGCAACTATAGAACCAGGGGATCTAGCATTTCAGGCCTCCACGACATGCATGAGATCAGCATTCAGGTAACATACCCACATACAAGCACATAAACACTGTAGTCATCTGAGGAAGAATGGCCCCCATAGGTTCATAGATTTGAATGCTTGGTCACCAGGGAGTGGCACTACTTGCAAGATTAGAAAGTACTGGAGGAAGCGTGCCACTGGGGGTGGGCACGCCTAGCACAGAATCTCTTTCTGAGCCAGCAAATCAGGGTGCAGCTCTCGGTTACTTCTCCTGTACTATTTCTGTCTGTGTGCCACAGCACCTCGACAATAATGAAGTCTAACCTCTGAAACTATAAGCAAGTCCTCAATTAAATGCTTTCTTTTCTAATAGGAGCCTTGGTCAGGATGTCTCTTCACAGCAACAGAACACTGACCAAGACAAACATAACTGAAGATAACAAAATATATATCAAAAAATAATAATAATAATAGAGCCTCCAGCTTATTTCTAGAATAAAAGACTGGCTTTTCTTTCTCTGTGTTCTTTTCCTGGTTGTTCAGAATGTAAAGCCCTGAAGTAGAGAACATAACAGATGTGGCTCCACAGCAGCATGGCTTCCCACCAGTCTCACATCAAAGCCACAGTGCTGCTCACAACTGCGCTGTGCCTTCAACAAGCTGACGCACACAGCCTGTTTCCACATCTAGAAAACTGAGAAGACAACAGGATTAAATAAAACAATGGATTTCAGAGGCCCTGACCTGAGATATTGTGACTAAACACTATTATCCTATCAACTAAATATATTTCCAACAAAGCCTTTTAATTACTGTAAAAACTACAGATTCTCCTTGACTTACAATGTTGTCCCAGCCTGATAAACTCAGTGCAAACTGCAAATAATGTAAACCAAAGTGCATTTAACTTTTCTCCACTCTGGTAAATTGCCCGTGCTTCTGTGCACCCTAATTAAACTCACTGAGTCAACCGAAAGGAAAAGGGAAATAGCAGGAGCGTGGAAGGGAACGTAGTCAGTCAAATGGAAAGGATCAGCTGGGAGAAGACAAGAGTGTAATGGGGTTAATACGATCAGAATACATCAGGTACATGTGAGGATGCCATGATGAAAGCCATTACTTTGTGTGGTTAATAGATGCTAATACAACACGTCTTCTGAAGTACATTTAAAGACTGGAGAGAGGGCTCGGGTGTCACGAGCACACACTGCTTGTCTGAGGCACCTGAGTTCAGTTACCAGCCCTGGGTTAGGCAGCTCACCACCTCCTGCAGTTCCCGTTCCAGGGGAGTTGAGACCCCCTTCCAGGTTCAGCAGACACCTGCACTCAACTCACAGACCCACACACAGACACATACATATACACATAATTAGAAATAAAATTAATATTTTAAGTGCCTTTAGGAGCTGGAATAAAGCTCAGCTTAAAAATGCCTGCCTAACACTCGGCCCTGGGGAGGTAGTCTGCCACCACAACCAAAAAATTAAATAAAATAAAAGCCCCAATTTTCCCAAATACCCCAACTAGCAATGCTAGCAACATAATGCACTTGCTGCAGGGGACTGGTTATTTGGCCTCTTGATCCTGGAGCTAACTGGGATCTGTAACTCACTGTAGCTGCCCAGTATGATTAGAGAGCATCAAATCACACTTCAGTAGCCCCCAAAAAGGCCAAAATCAAAGCTTACTGCTTTTCACAACCATAACACCAAAACATCATAAAAGGATCATTTTAACTCCAGGGTTATGTACCTATATCTAATCTAAATTGTACTGAGAAGAAAGGTCATTAAAGATGTCAGCACCTCCCTTAGGAAAACCACCCAAGGCTCATTCAGTAACCTGCCAATTCCTAACAAGGGTTGCTGGCTGCACCATCGCGTGCTTCACAGGTCAAGTCTCACTAACATGAACTTGTGGCGATGGCTTTTTTTTTTTTTTTGGTTTTTGAGACAGGGTTTCTCGTGTAGCCCTGGCTGTCCTGGAACTCACTCTGTAGACCAGGCTGGCCTCGAACTCAGAAATTCGCCTGCCTCTGCCTCCCAAGTGCTGGGATTAAAGGGTGGCGATGACTTTTTAACTTGACAAAACTCTTGGCTAGGGTTTCAGAACTGTACACCTCACAATGTTTATAATAATCAAGGTTCATCTAAAACATCACAAATCACGAATTCATTGAATTTGTGAGTATACAAAGTCCTACGGTACTAGCAAGGTGACTGACTCTGTGGATCAAAGTACTTAATGCCAAACCTGGTCATCTGGGCTCCATACCTAAAACTCACATGGTGGAAGAACAAGCCCTACTAAGTTGTCCTTTGACAGGCCCTACCACACACAGGAGCACCCATATACCCACATTACACATATACACATACATATATACACACACACACACATACACACACACACATACATACACACACACACACAGTAGCACCCATATACCTACATGTACAAGTGTGCACACACACACAAACACACACACAGGAATAAATAAACAAACACATTTAACACAATTCTAAGTTTCCTGTATAATGAAAATTTCAAAAGCATTAGAATCGTTTAATTACGTGTTCCTACCCTGTTTTATACTCAAATAATGAAAACTGATTTAAGCACATCACTTAACCAGTGGTCACCAACATCAAAACCGGAACCCAACAGCACCCTGAGTCTGTTTCTAAAAGCCATAAGCTCAAGTCCTTGTACTTTATGTTCTACCCAAGACATATTACATACCCATCTTTATAAGGAATTGACAGCTATTTTCTAAAGTTGAATTCCACCTTCAAAACTTTATAATTCTTTGTTGAGTTTCAATTAAAGTCAGCTATAAAAATATAGTAAGAGCAACCAAGTAAAACAGATTATGGACTGGGTCTCATAATATTTTTAAAAACCACTGTCTAATACAAAATATTGTGTTTATGCACAATGGCCTCTGTGTTTTAAAGATACATGCTGAAACACCTAGAGGTCCTTTTCTCCTTGTCTATAGTTACTTTAAAACATTTCAAAACACAAGGCCAGGAAGACTGCTCAACAGGTAAAGGTGCTTGCAGCTGAGCCTGATGACCTGAGTTCACTCAGTCCCACATCCCCCATAAGAGAATGAGAGAAAAAATATAATAAATGTATTATAAATATATTAAGACTTGTTTCAGGAAAGAACATTCTGCACTTCCTCCAGATGCCAGTTACTAATGGACTGTGGGCCCACGCAAAAGATACCTATTCTACAGCTCCCATGGGATCAAACAGAATTTCAGAAGAACATATGGATTGGGAGGAAAAACCCAAAGCAACTGTGAAGGCCCTGACACCACAGATGCCAAATTAGTATCTTCTGAGGGGCATCAAGTTACTCTAAAAAGAGAACACACGCTAGCATGAGTTTGCTGAGAATGAAAGCAATCTTAGAGAGATCCTTCCGCACGTGCTAGGGAAGTATTTACCTACAGGTACACTACACTAACAACCTCACAGAGCGTAACTAATTCCCGGTTGCTCTTGAAATTGCATTAGAACTGCTGATGGAGGCAAACTTCCTAGATATTAAATAAAATAAATTATAATAAGCTTTCAATTTTATATGTATACATATATCTAAGAATTATTTAAGAAGGGCCAGGCATAGTGGCACACACCTAATCCCAGCCCTCAGATCCCCATGAGTTCCAAGTCAGCCTGGTCTACATAGGACGCTCCAGGCCAGCCAGAGACTAACTCAGATAGATAGATAGATAGATAGATAGATAGATAGATACATACATACATACATACATACATACATACATACATAGAATTGTTTTTTGATTTAGTGATATTCTGTGATGTTTCAAGAAAGTAGGAATTAAATTTGAAGGTCACCATCACCTGCTTCTTGGCACTGGTATTTAATGCAACATAATGTATCAAAATCAATGTGGTTTGGCTAATGAGCTGTTTACTTTTAAAATGGCACACACATACATATACAAGAAAATGCAAACTGACCCCACAATAGAAAAGTGAGCGTCAGACTCTATAAAATATACACAAGAAGGCACTGTCTGGGGCACTCGTGATAGCTCTCCAGGCCTGTCCTCAGAGCATCTCTGTGTAACTATGCTGTGTAACAGATTAACAGGAACCCAGCAAGAGCTTTCTCCTGCTTGTTAGCCAACTGACTGGTCTAGCCATACCAGTTACATTACACAGAAATAACATCATTACTGAGTACTGAAAAAATTATATGTGAAATCAGAATTCTACAACTGCATGAGTACTGTAGGCAACAGTGTCTGATGTCTACTTGAACTGATCAACACCGTAGAGATGCCTTTGTGCAGACTTTGTAACGGGGGTAGGAAGACGACTCTTTCTAGATAATGTGGTTAAGAGTGGGTGCACAAACATGAGAAGCTGAGCCAAGATCCCCAACATACATGTAGAAGCAGGGCACAGCAGTACAAGTCTGTACCCCCAGTGCTGGGGGACAAGGGAAGCACAGACAGGAGACTCTCAGGAGCCTGTTGGCGTCAGCCTCACCAAGCAAGGAGCTCCAGGTCCAGTGAAATACCGTGTCCCCTAAATAAGAAAAGTTAGAGAAAGGCAGAGGCCACCCGTTATCAACCTCTGGCCCCATGCATGATGCTCACACACACTTGCACATACAAAAGGACCACTTCCAGCAGGCAGTGGTGGTGCACTGCCTTTAATACTAACTAACACGTGGGATACAGAGTGGCTCTCGGAGGCCAGCCTGCTCCACAGAGTAAGTTCCAGGACAGCCAGGGCTGTTAGGCAGAAAAACCTTGTCTCAAAAAAAAAAAAAAAGACCACTTCCGAGTTCCTTGGTGTCACCTAAAAGAAGTAGGGAACACGAAGACTATAATAAATGAAGCTCTTCCTTGTTGAGAGCCAACTACCTCTCACTTTAACACACAGCAAGCACCAGAGTGAACTCCAGTGTGGATACAATTTCCCCCTTCATTTGTATTATTTCCTTGGGAGAGGATCCTAGACATGAGATTAGAGGATCGGGGTCAGAATGAATGTCCAACCTGCACTCCACTGCCATCATGTGTCACAACAGCTTCCTCTTTGCAATAGTTAAATTTTTATCCTGGTAATTCATCTGGGTTTTGTTTTGTTTTGTCTGTTTTTGAACAAGGTCTCCCTATGTAGCTCTGGCTGTCCTAGAACTCTATTCTATAAACCAGGCTGGTAGTGAACACAGAGATCCGCCTGCCTCTGCCTCCAGAGTGCCGGGATTAAAGGTGTGTGCTACTATGCCTGGCTATTGAATTCATTTGTTTTAAAATGTGTGTAATTTAAAATGCTAAGTAGTTGAGCAAGCCTGCTCTACATAGTGAGTCCCAGGAGAGCCAGAGCTATGTAGAGCGAGACGCTGTCTTTATATTAAAATAAGAAAAAAAAAACTAAATAAAACAGAAAAATGAAAATTTCCCCTCACCAACATTTATTCTTCAATGACTTTTCACAACTCTTATAATCTCCTGGGACATCTTTATGCACATTCCCCAAATGAGATGACTGTATCAACTTCTCAAGCACTCAGGAAAGTGAAAATTAAAGAGACAGGGCCAATTCTTTTACATGAGATAGGCAAAGTTTCAAAACTTCCGGGTTTTGGCATCAGGAGTGCAAGGAACATCTGTACATATTGCAGAGGGCAAGAACATGTCACACTATACTCGGCCGGCATCTATAAAAACACTACCAGTACGAAATCAGCCCAGAAAGTGAGGCTCAAGACTAGGTACGAAACAATGGCAACAATAAACAAGAATGTGTTTATCATCAGGTGGCTTGTAGAGGACCAACCAGAACCTGCTGGAGGCTCATCAGTTTCGGAAATGACGGGCTCAAGGGACTGCACATCATGAATGCAGGCACTGCATTAACACTGGAAAGACAGCCATGCCACAGTGTGGCAAGCAACGCTGTGATAAGCATGTTCAAGGTCTTGTTTTGTTTTTTAATGCTTTTAAATGTTATTTTATGTGTGTAGAGTGCTTTGCCTACGTGTATGTGTATGAACCATGCTTGTGCCTGGTGGCACAGACATCAGAAGAAGTGATTGGATCCCCTAGGACTGGAGTCACAGAAGTTTGTGAGCCACCACGTTAAGTGCTGGGCTGGAATCGAACCTGGATCCTCTCCAAGGACAAGTGTTCTCATAGCTGCTAAGCCATCTCTCCAGCCCCACTTTAAAACTGTTTGCTAACGGGTGGAAAAAAAAAAAACAATTTATGTATTATAAGTGTCTGTGAGGGCTGGAGAGATGGCTCAGCGGTTCAGAGCACTGACTGCTCTTCTCGAGGTCCCGAGTTCAATTCCCAACAATCACATGGTGGCTCACAGCCAAGAGGGATCCGATGCCCTCTTCTGGTGTGTGTTTGAAGACAGCTACGGTGTACTCGTATAAATAATAATAAGCATCTGTGTTTCTCAGACCAGTAAAAGGCAGGCTTACTAAGCACACCATTTCTCCAGATGAGAGAGAGACATCACATTTCTCTAGATGGCACTGTATCTGCTTAGTGAACGTTTTTTCAATGTCCAAAGATGACAGGAATATCTCTAATTCTAATTTAAGTCCCAAACCACTATAATTCTATTGCAAGGTTCACAGAGAGGCAATTGACCATTAATAACTAATGTCTAAAATATGCCCCATGTACCACAGAAATATGTAGCAAGGCTTGGTAAGGTATAAAATAAATATTTAATTCTTTTAAAAGTTTTGACACAAAGAAAGGAGGAGGCAAAAAAACAAACAAACAAAGGGAAAAAAAAAAAAAACTAGTGTCAAATTCCCTCAGCCTGAACCCCAGTTCTGGATAAATGAAACATGACTTACATTATCCAAGCCACTGAGCTGTGTGAAGAGCCCAGCAGGAGAGCGTGGGAAGGCACACTGAACCCTTCACCCTCAGGACCCTGGACCCGCCACTGAGATGCAGCAATGGCCGGGAAAAGGACTTCCACACAATGAGCGAGCACTCAGAGAATGTGGATCTTATTGCTCTCTACTTCCGGCCACAAGAAAACAGGAAAGAGAACTCCAAAACATTCCAGACATACTACTAAGGCACATAGTCTGACTCCTTTAAAAGAAAGGACGGACAGATATTTTCAACGTTTTAAGTTTAGCACGATTACCAACATGTGATGACACATTGCTTAAACATGGCACTTACAGGCTATAACTGTTTGCTAGAGCTTAAAGAACTCACTCTAAAAGCTCCTTGAGGGAATGAAGGGGCATGTGAGACAGAATTGTCAACAGTCATGCTCACATGCTCGCCTGGTACGCCTGTCACACAGCAGGAAAGACAGCAACCCAATTCCTCACTAGGCACGTCAGTAAGATAGGATTTTTAACATTATAATTGCTTTTGAAATTGGCAGATGAAGATGTTTTTTTAAAAAGCCAAACCTTAAACTTTGTTCACTTTAATAATTTTTAAAAATCTTCAAATCAGAAAAGGGTCCCATTTTTTAAACATACCATGCCTACAATCTTCATCAGCTTGCCCGTAGTTTTTCTACAAAAAGAAAAGAAAAGACACAGGTAAACTGGCATGCTTAAAGGCTGCTTTTAAGACCCGGCAGCACAGAGGAGAACAGCGAGTGGCGTCTGTCTACCACTCACAGGGATGGCCCATGCTCTCTGAGGGTCACCTCCTCCACACCACAGTGCGCTTGCCCTGCTCCCACCCCCACAGCATTCTCACCTCCTCCAGCTTCCGAGCTAACACAACCTCCTCCCACACCTGGCCAGGCCAATGACTGAGAATCCCCACTGTCCCCGGCTGTGTCTATCTCCTTCCCAGAAGCCTCTCCTCACACCTACTCCTTTCTAAACCGACCAACCACCCACTTCCGAGCTTCTTCGGCTCTACCACACCGTTTCATGGCTCCTCTCCACTGCTTCATTCCTAAACAAACATGCTATTATTTTTCCCAACTTAAACAACATTCTGACTGAGCCAGGAGTGGTGGCGCACACCTTTAGTCCCAGCATGCAAGTAGAGACAGGCAGATCTCTGAGTTCGAGGCCAGCCTGGTCTACAGAGCAAATCCCAAAACAGCCAGGGATACACAGAGAAACCCTAAACCCTGTCTTGCAAGGGGAAGGGGGAACTTAACAGAGATGGCTCAGTGGTTAAGAGCACTGGCTACTCTTCCAGAGGACCTAGGTTCAATTCCCAGCACCCACATGGTGGCTGACAACTGTCTGTAACTCTAGTTCCAGATGATCTGATGCCCTCACACAGATACAAATGCAGGCAAAATATCAATGCACATAAAGTAAAAATAACTATGATTTCAAAAAATAAAATTAAAATTAAAACTAAACTTGTGACTTTACTTCTCTATATTTTCCACGTGCTCCTTTTTTGGTGCTTGTGGCAGAACTCACAGAGTTGGCTCTGCAAGCTTGTAAACCGTCATCCCAGAGGCAGAAGCGGGGGATCACCAACTGGAGAGCAGCCTGTTCTACACAGGGAGGCTCAGACCAGCCAGGGCTACACAGTGAGACTGTCTGAAGGAAGAAAAAAAAAAGAGCTCCTGCGTTGACTCTCTGGGGTTCTCTTTCAGTCAGACTGTTTAAGGAAGTTACTCCCATCATGGCCAACAGCGACTCACACTGCATCCAGTGTGAGCCACACCTGCCCCGTCCCCAGAGGCAGCCAGTGACCCAGTGACCCAGTGACCCGAGTGAATGACATCATCTTCTGCACACCGTGCATGGCCTAGGGCTCTCTCACCTTCCTTTTACTAGTCCTCGATGCTCTCGGCTCCTTCTCCCCAACCAGTCCCACCATCACACCAGGTCTGCAGCCTGCTGCTTCTCCCTGGTGACCTGAACCAAGCCCTGGATGCTAACTAACATCCTAATCTCTCTCCAAAGCCCCTCCCTGCGCCCGCTCCTCGTCACCAGTCAATGCTCAATGAGGCATCAGATCTGAAGGCACAAAGCTAAACTCACAGCCATGCTCCCTACATAGGACTTCCTCACCCCAGCTCCAGCAAACCACATTCTTCTAAGCACTCAGCCGAAAAAACACAGGGTAAGTGACTTCACACCACAGAGCCCCCCCATTACCCACACCTGCTGTCAGGAAATCTGTTCCTACACAGAACAGGCTGCACGGCCATTTATAAACTGAACATTGAGTTTGGGGTCATCCCCACAGTCCCCAATGGTCCCCTTACATACATCATATCCCTTTATAGTCTGTTTCGTTTCTTTTTTGAGACAAGGTCTCTCTGCATAGCCTTCGCTGCCCTCGATCTCAGAGATCCTCCTACCTCTGCCTCCTGAGTGCTAGGCATGCTCTACTATACCCACCACTCTTATTTTTCTTTTTTCATTTTTTTGGGGGGACAGGGTTATTCTGTGTAGCCCTGGCTATCCTGAAACCCTCTCTGTAGTCCAGGCTGGCCTCAACTGCTGGGATCAAAGGTGTGTGCTACCACCACTGGGCTTTTAAATAGACTATTTTGAAAACCAGTCTAAGGGTTCCTGGTGAATCAAATCTCACCCCTCCTTGCTGTGCCCCAGCTGTAGCAGCCCCAACCATTCCTGTGAATGCCTCAGAAGGCCTGACAGACCACACTGCTCTACCCTTACCTTTTCCCTTTCCCCTCACTCACTCTGCCCTGGTCACACCGGCCCAGCTATTGCTCACATTTGACCATGATGCCTCTGCCTCAGGGTCTCTGCACTGGCTGCCTGTTTCCTTTCCTCCAGATCTCCGAAGGCTCACCCTCATTACCCCTTCCTAGCACCTTCTCACTGGCTGGCCCCGAGCAGCCTGGGTAAATGCCCATCTCCAGCACAGCTGCTCCCTGCTTCCTGGGCTCTCTCCTTTCAGCATGCTGTCAACCTAGTGTGCAGCCACCTGCAGCAGCCACTGCTTCTATCTCTTCCCTTACTAGACTGTGACAGGAAGAAGGCCTCTCTCTCTTACCAGTGTACGTGGGAAGGTCCTAGAACAGTGTCTATCAGACAGATGTGCTCGATAAACACGTCTTGAGTGAGTGAGTGCCATAACAGAGTTTGTAAAGTTTTAAAATATAGTTGTTTGCAGCTGAGAATATTCAGCAATCACCAGGTATTTCCCTCGTATCTGTTCAGGCCCAGGCTAGCTCCTTTGTATAGAAGGTGTCCAGCATACAGTCCTTGTAATTCCTGGTCCACCAACAGCACATCACTGGTTTACCAACAGCATTCACTCACCAACTGCAAGAATGAGGCGATTCTGTAAAGAAGACTCTCGATTCTGATGCGCTCAACCTCCACTGGGCACGGCCCTGTGAAGTCTGCCATGGCGTACTGGCCAAGAGAGAGCAGGGCGTCTGTGCAGTGCTGGAGGGCCATGTCATAGTCCTGCCTCTGCAGTGACGCGCACGCTTGTTCACATGACCTTTCAGCTCTTCTGTCTTCCATGACTCAGGGACAAAAATCCTAAACATGAGAAAAGAATGATGTGACTCAAAGACTCAGCACAGGGCTGGAGACATGGCTCAGCAGCTAAGAGCACTTGCTGCTCTTGTAGAGAACCCAGATTAGGGACCCAGGTTCAGCTCCTGGCTACTCACAGCCAACTCGAATGCCAGTTCCAGAGGATCTGATGGCCTCCTAGGTACCTGCATGCATACAGTGAACATACACTGGGAGGCACACACAGGCAAAAATTGTTTTCAAATAATGAAAGATCTTAAGGGTATTTGTTTTTTAAAAATGAGACACAGATAGACAGATACACTTATAAACTCCATCCCCATGCCCACCCCAGCAGCTGAACGTCCTTGTTGAGGGCCTCCTCCAACAGGCACCCTGGCTGCTGCGGCCGCCACAGTGTAAGATCTAACAAAGATCCATGCTAAACTACTCACCATAGCCACCAGGATTGAATTCTTCATAAGTGAAACATAAATGAATGCTACAAAGTACAGATTAAGACAAGATTCCACTTTTTTGACCAAAGGAGCAAAAGAAAGTTTTCCTGTCTAAACCTTTAAGTTTCAGCCTCTCTTTAGTCTTACACTTCTGCTGTCATTGTGAAAATAAAAATCTAAAAAAAGAAAAAAAAGAAAATCAAGCCGGGCGTGGTGGCGCACGCCTTTAATCCCAGCACTCGGGAGGCAGAGGCAGGCGGATTTCTGAGTTCGAGGCCAGCCCAGTCTACAAAGTGAGTTCCAGGACAGCCAAGGCTACACAGAGAAACCCTGTCTCGAAAAACCAAAAAAAAAAAAAAAAAAAAAAAAAAAAAAAGAAAATCAAAATCCTCATCGTGTAGGACTTTTTCCTCACACCCTTAAAAAAAGCTAGCCAAAGTCCGAGCTGGGCATTACTTCAACTCCGCCCACATTCCCAGAAGGCCAGGCCATGTGCGAGCAGCCTCACAGAGATAGCACATGAGGTCACTGCTTTCCAGGATCTCAGAGGTTAGCAGAGGAGCCAAAGCACAGGCTCCCAATAACCAGAAAGACTCATTCCATCGGAGGCGTGAGCTGGCTCAAGAGGTGAACGAGAGTTCACCATACAGACCAAAGCGGGAACAAAGGCCAGCTTTGCAGAGCCAAGAGTTCAGCTGCACTACAGGGCAAGGTGGGTAAAGGTGCTGGCCACCCAGCCTGGCAGCCCGCTGATCCCTGACAAGCACGAGGTGGAAGAAGCAACTCCTGCAAGTTTTCCTCTGACCTCTACACATGCGCCCACACACGGACACACAAGGACACCTAAAAATGTGTAAAAAAGGAAATCAATGTTCAGCTGAACTCAGCAAGAGGAGATGAACCACACGTTAAACTCAAGATGCCAAAAAGCAGTAGGGTATGGTAGGGAGAACTATGGGTCAAATGCCATGAGAAAAAGAGGCTCTTCCCACCAGTAACAGCACAGGAAGGACAGACAGGCTGTAAACAACGTCTAAGTGGTAGAGCCCTGGCCTGCATGCACAGGGTTGAGTCTGGCTCCCAGGGCTATGAAAGGGGAGGGAAGAAGAGGTAATCTATCAATGCCAGCCCTCCGAAGGGAGGAGGGTCAGTAGGCGGGAATGGCAGCTCTGATCACTAAGGGCACACTAGAGCCAGCGAGCCGGCTTGGGGAGAGAGATGCTGCTGCCAAACTGGCAACTGGAGCGGATCCCAGGGAACCACACAGTAGGAGCGAACCAACTTGTCTGACCACATGTGTGCTCTGTGGCAGGTGTGCAACACCTTCATTCACACAAAAGTAAAGACTTTTTCAAAATGCATCTTTGATAGTAACTAAAACCCAAGCAGACGGGCACAGCTGTGAGGGCTTTTTCTGGGCTGGATTATCTGAGGAGGGAGACCCACACTAAATCTGGATGGTGTGAAGTCAGAGCAAGCGTACTGTGGTCCACACTTCCTGGTGATGGCCTACATAAAGGGACAGGGGAGAAGGCTGCTTTGCTCTTTGCCGGCTTGCCCCCACTCACACAGGAGGGTTCAGCTGTCCTGTTGCTGAAGTATTCCTTTGCCAGTGTTAGACCCTACTTCTCCAGGATTCCAACAGATGGAAGACAGGCAGCTCTCAAGACTAGGACTGACTGGGACTGCATGGAACACCTACTGGACCCCTCACATTTCCATGGAGACAGCCACATCCTGTAAGCCACTCTAATAAATCCATGCATACTAGTTCACTCTATCAGAGAGAGAAACCCCAGTCAAAGAGTTCAAGGAGACAATAAGAGGGCCCAGCCCCCAAGATGGCGCAGTAAAGGTGCTTCCTGGAAGAGGCCCCCAGCTTGTTTGACTCACATATCCCAGTGGAAGGAGCACCATCTGACCACACACACACACACACACACACATATATATACACATACACACACATACACGCTCTGCGTCATGTGCTCACACTGGTGTAATAATCATTAAAACAGACTGCAGAAATTCAAGCCTGCTTCTCCCCATACCTTTACTGGGAACAGAGCCTGGCAGAGACGACCGGGCTGTAAGAAGTGACAGCTTCGGTACTGCTTCAGGGCCAGCTCTTACCAACCCTCCTCCCCACCTGCATCAAGGCCTGCTTCGCTTGGTCAATTAATTCTCTTAGTCTTTCTTCTGCCCTAACAACCTCCATGCTCCCTGCTGGCCTTATGGAAGTCATCTGTCCCGCCACCTCCTCAGCCTACAGAGGCAGTTTCCAACCTGTGGGTCGCAGCCCCTTTGGGGTTGAATGACCCTTTCACAGGGACTGCCTAAGACCATCAGGAGACCCAGACACTTGCATTATGATTCAGAAGCATAATTACAGTTATGAAGTAGCAACAAAAATAATTTCATGGTTGGGGGTCACCCACATGAGGTACTGTATGAAAGGGTCACAGCATTAGGAAGGTGGAGAAGCACTGGCCTACAAGAATGCTCTTGGCTGACATCCCCGGCTCCAGCCTTGCTTGACATCCCTAGCTCTGCCCTCACTAAGCTGTTCTGCTGCCATAAACTGCAGTGCAGGATGAGAGGCATCAGGATTGAGCACAGCCCTTCAGCTTCCCATACTGTTGATACTGCAGAAGACACAGACACCCTGAAGGAACAGGACAAGAGGGGTCGAAAGGGACACAGCATCACTGTACGTCAGCAGTTAGCAAATACAAGAAGTATATGAGATGCAATACAGTATTCTCTAACTTTCTCAATATGGAGAAAGAGACACACAGAGACGGAGACAGGGGTGTGTGTGTGTGTGTGTGTGTGTGTGTGTGTGTATACACAAAAGCACATGAAGGCTAAAGGCCAACACAAGCATCTTCCTCAATCACTCTCAACCTTGAGACAGTATCTCACCATGTAAACCAGGCTGGCCTTAAACTCACCTCTGTTGAATTTAAGAGATCCATCTGCCTATTTTATTTTTATTATTATTATTATTATAGGCTTATGGGAGTTTCTCCTAAACCTGGTGTCCACAAAGGCCAAAAGAGAACATCTGCTCCCTGGGACTGGAGTTACAGTTTTGACCACTATGTGGGTGCTGGGGATCAAACCAGGGTCCTCTGGGAAAGCAGCCTCACCGCCATCACACCAGCCCCTACCTCTCCCTCTTAAATGGTGGGACTAAAAGCATGCACCAGAGCAGCCTGGTGCCACATGCTTCAATCCCAGCACCCAAGAGGCAAAACGAAGTGGATCTGAGTTCGAGGGCAACTTGACCTATGACAATGCCTGGTACACCATAAGGCCCTGTACACAAAGCTATGCCTCACTACATCCAGGTTCCTTGTTTTTTTTTTTTAAGCTAAGGTCTCTTACTGAATCTGGAGTTTATCAATTTGGTGAGGCTGGCTGCCTAAAACCTCCGAGGATCTGCCTGTCTGTTTTCCCAACACTGGATAACAAGTATCAATACCATAACTGGCTTCTCCTTGGATGCCACCATGTGAACTCAGAACCACCCTCAGGCTAAATGACCTCCCTCGGGCCTTACCAATGGAGCTGCTTCCCCCAGCTCCGGGAATGTTTAACTAAAAACAAAATATGGCTTAAAATGTTTATACTTACCATGTTAAGTGTTAAGACTTTTTAACTTTTTTGGTTTTTTTTTTAGTTTTTCAAGACAAGATTTCCCTGTGTATCCCTGGCTGTATTAGAACTTACTCTGTTAGACCAGGCGCCTGCCTCTGCCTCTCAAGTGCTAGGATTAAAGGCATGTTTCTTTGTTTTAATTTTCTTTTTTTTAAACAAATTAATAATTTAACATAAAAAAATAAGAACTGTGTTATTAACTAACTAGATAATTCAACAAATAGACAACATCTCTTCAGTTCATTTCTTTTTTAAACTCCCTCAGCTTCACCTTCGCATGCTGTATAACTAACTCCCAGTCAGGTTTCAAAAGAGTTTAAACATTTCATTTATGGTTTGAATTTATGTCCTTAATATAAACATGTATTGACTTGGTAAAATCAATTATCAAACAAAAATGAAAACACTCCTCATTTCTGGATTCTGCAGTGACTCTGCCACCACACCTAAGACCAGCATAAGGGGCTGGGGTGACAGCTCAGCTCTTAAGAGCACTTTGCTGCTCTCCCAGAGGACTGGGGTTCAGTTCCCAGCACAGCCATGGTGGCTCACAGTCCTCTAGTTCCCAGGATCCAATGCCCTGGCTGGATCTCCATGAGCACTGTGCGCCTATGACACACACACACACACACACACATGCAGGTAAAACACCTATAAGCATGAAAAATTTAAAACTAAACCTTTAAAAAAAAAAAAAAAAAGAACGTCACGACAAACAATCACTACTTCACGGCACACGCCACAGATATCCCCAGAAACGCTTGGGACGAGATCCCTCTGTGCTGTAGAGAGCTGTCCTGTGTACAGTAGTAGTCTGTTGAACAGCAGCCTGGCCTCTACCTCCTAGACACCGCAGCTCGTCTGCCAGTTTGTAATAATGAAAACCGTCTCTAGGCATTAACAAAATGAGCCTCAGTCAGGAACTGATAGATAAGAACGTAAATAACAAAGGCACCCTATGGCAGGTCCAGCTACCAGGAAGATCCCACACTCACAGCCTGCCTGGGCTAAGAAGCAAGTTCAAGGACAGCCTGGACAGAACCAAAGACCCTGTCCCAAATAATTAAGAGTCCACCAAGCCGGCTCAGAGGTAAAGATGCTTGAGGCAAGGCTGGGCCCCACAGTGAGCTGTCTCTAACAAGTACCACTTTTACTTCTAATTATGTGCATATGTGAGGATCGATCATGTGCACACATGAGTGCAGGTGTCCTTCTAATTATGTGCATATATAAGGATCGATCATGTGCACACATGAGCGCAGGCGCCCTTGGAGGCCAGAGGTCAGTTACAGGAAGCAGCGAGATAGATGCCCAATGGAGGTTCCAGGAACTGAACTCAGGTCTTCTGGAAGCGCGGCAGAAGCTCTTCACCACCGAGCCAGCTCTCAGCCCCAGTTTTTAGGCTTGAGACAGAATCTGGCTTAAACTCAAGAGCCATCTCTCCACCCCACCCCTTTTTTTAAAGATTTATTTTATTTTTTTAATTGTGTGTGTACCTGTGTATGTATTAAAAACAAAGGTTTAAAGAACAAGAGGGTTGGGTTACACCCAGTGCCCTTAATAAAGTCCTAGAATAAACTCCAAAAGCCACAGGAAAGAAAAGACAAATCAGGTACCAAAACGCCAAGCATCCCACAAAACTCACAGCCTGTACCTAGCTAGACAAATACTATAAACACAAGTAGCAATAAAAACAAACTAGTACTGCTCAAACTATGTGTCCTCGGGAAGTAATACAGTGTCCTGAGGCAGAGCACAGACTAAGGCAGAGGCCCCACCTTGAAAGCTCACCAGCTTGGCACTCGCCAGCTCTGTGGCCTGGAGCAAGTGACTTAACCTGAGTTTCTCAATTTACCATCTGGAAATGGACAGTAAGACCGCTAATACTTCCCTCCTTTGGTTACTCTGTGAGGAGCTTAAAATGATACTTGGCAGTGGTAACTCCCCTAAACTTGCAAATTTTCACTTATGTAAAGTGGAAATCACTTAACACTCAGTACTTTCCAGCTGGAACTGGTTCAGAGGTTAAGAGCACCCAGGTTCAGTGTCCCAGTGCCCACATGGCAGTTTATAACCGTGCATAACTCTACTACATGCTGGCAAAACACTCACATGCTAAAATAAATATATCTTTAAAAAGAAATTCAGGGGCTAGAGAGATGGCTCAGCGGTTAAGAGGACGACTGATCTTTCTGAGGACCCAGGTTCAATTCCCAGCACCCACATGGCAGTTCACTACTGTTTATAATTCCAAGATCCGATGATCTCACATAGACATACATGCAGGCAAAACACCAATGCACATGAAATAAAAAATAAAATATTTTTAAAAAACAAAATAGAAATTCAGATTTTCATCACTTGAAAGGCAGAGGCAGGTGGACTTTTATGAGTTCAAGGCAAGCCAGAACTACTGTCGCAAACAAACCAACACCCAATAATATAAAATAAATTCAGTACTATTGTTTTTTTTTAATATTTATCTATTGTATGTAAGTACACTGTAGCTGTCTTCAGGTACGCCAGAAGAGGGCATCAGATTTCATTACAGATGGTTGTGAGCCACCATGTGGTTGCTGGGATTTGAACTCAGGACCTTTGGAAGAGCAGTCGGCGCTCTTAACCACTGAACCATCTCACCAGCCCTCAGTACTATTGTTAAAGAAAATGAAATACCACTCTATGTGACAACTTCACCTACTTGACAAAGGAATGATTTCATCTCAGTAAACAGTAATGACTGTGTGAGCAGTCACAGCTTCCATGGACACCATACCATACTTACATGCACAAACACACATGTGAGCACATACATACACAAACAATTAAATATATAACAAGAAGAGCAGGTATGATGCCGCATGCCTTTAATCCAGCACTCGGGAGGCAGAGACAGGTGGACCTCTGCAGTTCAAGGCCAGCCTGGTCTACAGACAGTTCCAGGACAGCCAGGGCTACACAGAGAAACCCTATCTCGGAAAAACAAACAAACAAACAAAGACAAAAACAAAACAAAAAACAAAAAAAGAATGAAAGTGGAAAAAATAGATGCAAAATAAGTGGGTTATTAGTAAACAAAAATGCTTGCATTTCCCTTCCTCCTCCTTAGGCTGAAAAGCAAGCACACAGCCTCAGAAGGAGCAATTTCCAATAAGCCAACTGTTGGAGGTCATCTGGCACAAAACATAGGTTGCTTTTGAAGAATGCCATCATAGCTGGACAGACGGCTGGTCTGGGTCCAAAGTAAATGCTGGAGAAAATGAACTCAATGGTGTAGCAGAGGGCGGTAGGCAGACTGGCTGCAACCAAGCACCTCTGTCTGTGACCACCTTAAATCAAGTCCTGAAATCCACTCTTGTTTCTTTGAGAATCCTTGGAACTTGCTGCTCTGTTGACCAGGTTGGCCTCCAATCACAGAGACCTGCCTGGTGGGATTAAAGCCATGCGCCCCCATGCCCAGCCTGTTTTTATTTGAAAACGAAAACATTACTAGGTGTGGTAGCATAATTCTAGTAATCCCAGAATTTAGGAGACTGAAGCAGAAAGATGCCACAAGTCCAGAGCCGTCTCCGAAAACAACTCAACCCAAGAGGGGGGCAAAGGAGAGTGCTCATTCTGCTCATTCTTGCATTTGAAACACAAGTGTGAAGACCCGAGTGCCCGGCATTCATGTAAAACTTACGCACATTGATAGGCAGCTGTATTCGTGAGTTCCAGGTCTGTGAGACTTTGTCTCAGAAAAAAAATGTAGAAAGCAACTAAGGAGGGGCTCCAACAGCAGCCTCTGCCTTCACACATGTGCACACACACACACACACACACACACACACACACACACACACCACCAACCGGTTGCATTCCTTACACTAACCTCTGCTGTCAGTGTGGCCAGTGCTCTTTCATCTCAAAACCTCTAGGATTTAAAGAGCAAAAAACAGCGACTGGGATCAAATCTCAGGGGCAACAGTAATCACCAAAAGTCATCACTCGAAAGTCAGGACGACTCCACATCTCTATCAACACAAAACTGCCTACTTCACAATTAACATAAAGGACCCATATGCATTTGCAAAGGTTTAGAAGACTAATAGCCGTATTCAATCTCCTCTCTTCTTTCACTGAAATTACTAACAGCCCTCACTGAGTCTTTTTTCTTCGTTGGGGGACAGGAGTGTCATGTCAGTACTGGGAGTTGAACCCAGGGCCACACATATGCCAGAAAAGCACTCTATCCATGAGCTGTATCCCAGACCTATAACTGATCCTTGATCAGAACCCCCGAGACATCTTCCTTTTGGACTATACATCCTATGTAGACATAAACAATGAAGTCATAGAAGAACTTAAAAGACTAAGTTCTATACAAAGTTCTTAGAGCTAGCTGATGGATGTAACTCGGTGACCTGCCTAGCATTCATGGGTTTGATTTCCAACATCATACAAACTGGGCAAGATAACACACACCTGTAATCCCAGCACTCAGGAGGGAGAGGCAGGAAGATGAGAAGTTCAAACACACTCTCAGCTGCAGAGCAGAATTCAAGACCATCCAGTCCCAAGTAGGGCTGGTAAGGCTGGCTCAACAGCGTTTGCTGCCAAACCTAAGACGTGAGTTCAAACTCTGGGCCTCACATGGTGAAGAGAGAGAACTACCTCCTCCAAGTTGTCCTCTGGCCTCCATGTGCATGCCATGGCCTGCATGTTCCCACATACATGCATACAGGCATGTCCACTCACACATATATACATACACACACATAAACAATAAATGTAAGAAACCTATTAATAGTTGGACTTTGGTCAGAGTAAATAAAAGTTTAATAGGTTTGGTCATATTAAATATGTTTAAGTTTCTTTACAAAACGAAGAATATAAACATTTTAAAGAGAAGAACTACTGGAAAAATTTGAAATCCACATCTTTTAAGCTAGCCATGTGGCTCTATTTTGCCCATAGGATTTCCACTATTACCCTACAATAAGGCTATACTACAAAGTCAGTCAGTGTGCTATGAGCACAGGAAGAAATCAGACTGACCCACATGACCTCTCACCCTCCCGCAGGGCCCAGCAGACACAGCAGGAAGCATCAGGTCTGCCAAAGACACAATGCACTGGGGCAACCCTGTCCTGGAACTCACTACAGAGTGCAACTGTCACAATTCCTCTGAGAGAAAAAAATTAAGAGCATTGCCCGCGCCCAGGGGGGCACAAGATTCTAAGATGTCCACCTAGTAATGTCCAAGCTCACTCCTCGGCACCTGAGTCACTCACAATCTGGCACAACCTTAACATTCTCAACCCCACACACAACACACAGACCCCAAACACAGTCAGGCCTCGGCAACACCACTGTCCTACCCACAGCATCCTCCCCAGCTTCTCTCTCGACCTATCGATAACCAGCCCTGCTTTCAGTGACCACCTCAAACCAGCCTGCCTCTGGTATCTATTACCTTGGATTATATGTAAAATACTTAAATGCCCAATACACCTCTTATGTATATAAATAGGTGTCGTGTTTCTGCCATTTTTATCTCCAGAATAACCACCACATTCACTAAAACTATTCAGTAAGAACTTTAGTTGAGGGGGCTGGAGAGATGGCTCAGCGGTTAAGAGCACCGAGTGCTCTTCCGAAGGTCCTGAGTTCAAATCCCAGCAACCACATGGTGGTTCACACAACCATCTGTAATGAGATCCGATGTCCTCTTCTGGTGTGTCTGAAGACATCTATAGTGTACTTATGTATAATAAATAAATCTTAAAAAAAAAAAAAAAGAAAGAAAAGGAAAAAGAAAAAGAACTTTAGTTGAACTGTCGAAAGAAATGACCTAGAGTAACTAAAATACCAGGCATTCCCAGCACTGTCGTGTTTGCATTCAGTTGTCACTAGAATGCCAGCCCTAAGAAGGACTGCAGTATCAGCTTCTCTATCATCTGTTTTGCCCAGACTGGAATCTGTAATGGTTTTATGGAATACACGGGCAAAACAAAATTTTATTTACAGTAATATACTTACTATTCAACTAGGCTTGCATTTTTCTCTAAAACATAAAAATCACTGAGCACACATACACATACATGGAAGGAAAGAAAGAAGGAAGGAGGGAGGAGGGAGGAGAGAGAAGGAGAGGAAGGGAAGAAGAAAGGGAAAAAAAAAACAAAGAAAATGCAAGGACCAGTGATAGCTCAGTCCTGATGATCTGAGTTCTATCCCCTGGATCCACATGGCAGAATAAGTTCTCAGCAAATTGTCCATTGATTATGTGTGTTTGTGCATGCACACAAACTCACATGTACGCACAATAATTAATATAAAAAGAATTTTTTAGCTGCTAACCATACAAGAGGCACTGGGAGAGATTAAGCCTCTGGGAGAGTATTAGAAGAAATCAAGTTTATCAACCACATTCTAGTTTAAACTCCTTCTTTCACAGAGATAATGCTCGTAAACTCCAAATGGATTAAGTACAGCAAAGAAAACTACTTTAGGGCTGGAGAGATGGCTCAGCCGTTAGAGTACTGCCTGCTCTTCCAGAGGTCTTGAGTTAAATTCCCAGCAGCCACATTGTGGCTCACAAGCATCTATCCTGGGATCTGATGCTCTCTTCTGGCATATAGATAGAGGACTCATTTACATAAAATAAATCTTTTAAAATATACGTTTTATTTTTTGTGTGTTTCATTTATTTTAAAGATAGGCTCTCATATGCCATAGCTCAGGCTAGCCAAGAACTCATTGTGTAGCACAGGATAATATACTCTCACAGCAATCTTCCTGTCTTAGCCTCTTGATTACAGGCATAAACCACAACATCAGGACCACAAAAAATCTTTTACATATAGGAAAGAAACCCGAAGGCCCTTCTCTGATCTGTTCTGGTAAGGATTGGGTTTATTTGCGAGCTAAAACTGAGATTCTTTTTTCTACCCATCACTGACTTTTCCTTAGCTCAATTTTCAAAATTTCTAGCACCTTTAAAGATAACCTTGTTTCAGTAATTCCAAATTATTTCCTAAAGAGTCTGAGTCTCCTCCGAAACCACGTAACATGGCTGTTGGTGAATAAAAACACACCCATACTGAGAAGCAAGAAAGCTCAACAAGGAGCTCTCGGGCTAGCAAGATGGACGCTGAAGGCCTGGTAGCACCAATTTGATTCCACATAAATGTGGAGAGGAAACCAAAGGCAAAGTTGTCCTTTCACCTCCGCTCAGCACAACACAAGCACCCACACACACATTTAAAGAATGAACTCTAGCAAAGATGGCTACTTTTCTGATGGGGTCTGTAGCCCAGGATAACCTGGAACTTACTATGTCACCCAGGCTAGCTCCAAATTCCAGATAATCCTGCCTTAGGCTCCTGAGAGCTGGAATTACTGGGGTGTACTAACCTACCTCAATGACATTTTTACAGTAACACAAACTTTTCTGGCTGGCTATGGTAGGCCACACCAGCAGACAATTGCCAAGGAGATCATGGGTGGGAGGCCAACCCGGGATTTCTCACTAAACCCCTTTCTATAGCATTACCTAGTATTTCTGCATTTTACTGTTATAAAACCCATTCCTTTGAAGTTTTTCCTTTCAGATTATCCATATAGGCATGCAACTAAGGTAGTCCAAAGTAGCTGAGCTTCTTAAACACCAAAGCAAAATGAAAGAGCCAACTTCCTCATTAAAACAAGAATGCTGGCAGGCATTGTGGAGCACACATTAATCCCAGCACTCAGGAGGCAAAGGCAGGCAGATCTCTGAGTTGCAGGCCAGTCTGGTCTACACAGAATTCCAGGCCAGCCACAGTGGCATATCAAGACTCTTATCTCACAAACAAACAAGAAGAGTGTATTGGAGGCAGGAGTGACAGCTCAGTGGTTAAGAGCGAGAGGTGCTCTCCCAGAGGTCCCAGGTTCTATTCTCGGTCCCAGGTTCTATTCTCAGACCCACACAGTGGCACATCTGGCAGTTAACTTCATTTCTAAGGGACCCAATTCTCTCCTCTGGCTATGTGAGCATTATACGTACATGATGCACAGACATACGTGCAGGCAAAACACCTAGTCACATAAAATAAAAATAAATAAACCTTCAATTAAGAAGGAATAGTGCAGGCTGGTGAGATGGCTCAGTGGGTAAGAGCACCCGACTGTTCTTCCGAAGGTCCGGAGTTCAAATCCCAGCAACCACATGGTGGCTCACAACCATCCTTAATGAGATCTGACTCCCTCTTCTGGAGTGTCTGAAGACAGCTACAGTGTACTTACATATAATAAATAAATAAATCTTTAAAAAAAAAAAAAAGAAGAAGGAATAGTGCATTGGGATGGATGTGGTGGTATGCACCTTTAATGCCAGCACTTGAGAGGCAAAGACAGGAGGATCTGTGAATTTAGAGCCAGTCTAGTTTATATAGTGAATTTCAGGTCAGCCAGGGACACATGAAAAGACCCTGTCAAAAAAAGAAAGAAAGAAAGAAAGAAAGAAAGAAAGAAAGAAAGAAAGAAAGAAAGAAAGAAAGAAAGAAAGAAAAAGGTGAGGGGAGAGGAGAAGGGAAAGGAAGAAGGGAAGGGAAGGAATGGGAGGGAAGGAAGGGGAGGGAAGGGGAGGGAAGGGAGGAAGGAAGGGAGGAAGGGAAGGGAAGAGAAGGGAAGAAGGGGAGGGGAGGAGAGGGGAGGGGAGGGGAGGGGAAACTGCTGAATGGAAATGGAAGCAACTTTCCTCAGGTCTGACAAAGGTGCCGTGGAAACTGGAGCCATTCACGGGGGGGGGGGGGGGGGGGGGGGATATGTTAGTGAAGCTTACAAGAGAACTGTGCTCTACATCTGCCCCTCCTCTGTAAGTATGAAATTACTCCAAATGTTTATTAAACGTAAAAAAATGGGAAGCTCTGGGTGGTACTATTGTAGTTTCTCTCAATTCATCTATCCTTTATACTTTTCAACAAGGAACAAGTTTTATTGTGGCAAAAATAAAAGGGCCTGGAGTCTCGAGAGACTTGGCTCAAGACAAAGCTGAAGCAACCAGGAATTCTGTGTGTCTTCTCCTGGCCTGCACCCAGGTTCCTCCCCTCTGTAGCGCCTCTACTCAGGTGCTCTCTCACTTGCACTTAATACATCTAAGACCGGGGCTGCAGTGATAGCCCAGTGGTTAAGAGAACTTGCAGAAGACCTGAGTTCAGTCCCTAGCACCCTCATAGTGGCTCAAAACCTCTATAACTCCAGTTCCGGGGGACCTGATGCCCTCTTCTGACCTCTGTGGGCACCAAGCACACACGTGGTACACAGATATAAATGCAATCAAAACACTAGACACATAAAGTAAATAAACTCTGTGTGTGTGTGTATGTGTGTGTGTGTGTGTGCATGTGCATGTGCGTGTGCCTGTGTGTGTGTGTGTAGTCTGGGGCCATGGAATCACTTCCAGCGCATGGCTTACTGTGGGTGACAGAGAAGCAAAGATTGAAGAGCTGGGCACTCATGCACTCCTCTCCCCACATCTCTATGTCCACAGCTTTACATAATAAGAATGTCGAAGCCAGGCGTGGTGGCACACGCCTTTAATCCTAGCACTTGAGAGGCAGAGGCAGGCGGATATCTGAGTTCGAGGCCAGCCTGGTCTACAGAGTGAGTTCCAGGACAGCCAGGGCTACACAGAGAAACCCTGTCTCGAAAAACCAAAAAAAAAAAGAATGTGGAGATTAAAAACCCATCATTCTCTCTGCACCGTGTCACCACCAGCCCCCCACGCACCGACACTGGGTTGAGGGCCTTCTGCATTTTTAGGGTGAGGAAGAGAAGGAAATGTTCCATGGAATCTATGCCCATGTCTACTTCTTGAGGCTCCCAACATAACCAGTGTCACCTGACTTAGGACCTACTGGACCGCCTTCCCTCCCCCACCTACCAGTCACCTCTCTCTCCTCCATCAGTCTCCAAAACACTTCTTTACACCGCTACTTTCCAAAACCACCGACTTAATCCAAGCCCTCATCAGCCTCCTTCAACTGCCACGAATCCAACTAGTCTCTAATGCCCTCCTCCTCCCCCTTCCAGTCCATCGCCCAATCCCAACCACGGACAGCATCACTTATCACTCCGCTCCATTTCTATCCCACAATGCATGCGATTAGGCTATGCATCCCAAGCCACCCCATTCCCACTCTACCAGGCTTCCTTCCACACCTTCCTCTTTCTGTTTCTCTCCGGCTGCATATGACTTACATATGACCCCCTCAGGCTGGAATGTCCCCCAGTATCCCAAGAAGGCTGCACCAAGTCCCCAAGCAGTTCACCCAATGTCCCACTGGAAGCCCCACCTCATCCATCCTTTCATTCCTTGGCGCTCGTATCCTCTTAACAAGACGGTTAGTTCCTTCCAGCAGGACTCAGAGTACGCTGAGGCACAGGCCAGCACCTCATAGATGAGTTAGGGATGTCCCACCACAGTGCTCTCCTCAGCCACAAGGGGCATCAGAAGCTCAAGCCCTCCTGCTTCAGCCACCCTACCCTCAGGCACCACCCACCCCACCCCCACGCATGCCTCCAGGATAGCTGAAGTCTGCATACATGTGTCCAGTAAGTGCTTGTAGCTGAATCTTGGAATCACCGACCATCCCCTCCGACCACAATCCCCACTACCTCTCACGAACTCAGGCTGTATCCTCATTACAAGCTTTTTCACTCAGCTCAGCCTGGCTATCCTCCCAACAATCATCTACTAGCTGGTTATACTTGCCTTTCCAAGCAAAGCCACATCAATTTTGATTGTGTAACAATGCAACAGAACAGGACAAAGATGACTCGAATAGGTAAACACAACAGTAAAGGTCACTGAGCTCCAAGAGCCCTTCTATACTACTACCAGAAAACACAGTTACAAGACCCTGGGCTTCTATCAAACTTACACTGCCACTGGAAAGTCTGTATTTGCTAACTATATAAACTGGCATGACACCCTTGGTGTTACTGTAAAACAATATACATCAAAATCTATAAAACACTCATTAATATAATTTGTTGTTGTTGTTGGTTGGTTGGATGGTTTGGTTTGGTTTTTTGAGACAGGGTTTCTCTGTATAGTCCTGGCTGTCCTGGAGCTCACTCTGACCAGGCTGGCCTCAAACTCAGAAATCTTCCTGCCTCTGCCTCCCAAGTGCTGGGATTAAAGGCGTGTGCCAACACACTCAGCTTAAAATTATGAAATTTATAACATGAAATGTTCATCAACACCCAGTAAGTTTTCAAAGCATCAAATTATTACATATTAATACAATATTAAATAACAATTAATTTAAAGTATGAACATTTCGAAACAGAATGTCAAGAAGAAAAACAACTATTTATGGGTAATAAACCCAAACACTGAACAATTTCAACACTAAGAAAGCTCCGGGGGCTGGAAAGATGGCTCAGAAGTTCAGAGCATGCTCTGCTTGCAGACGACCAGAGTTCTAATCCCAGCACCAATGTCAGGTAGCTGACAAGGACCTGCAACTCCAGCTAAAGAGGATCTGTCTCTCTCTCTCTCTCTCTCACACACACACACACACACACACTCTAAATGTAAAAGAAAAAGCCAGCTGCAGTCCCCCCAGGAAACAAGGGCCTGAGTGAGAGCCAGGCAGCCACAAGAGCAGAGCTGTCCGCTCCCCTGCTGTGCGCTCACCCAGAGCTTGTGTGCTCTCCTGGTCGAGATCACCACGACTACCTCCACCTCAGTTTTCCATTTTTCCTGTTTTTAAAACAGGGTCAATCCTCCTGCCTCAGCCTTTCTAGTGGCAGCTTTTTATTAGATTATGAAACAGCATCTCAGGGTAGCTCGAGATTCCATTGACAGCTCAAGGGGCTTCAGCTAATAACTCTCTACTCTAGTTAACTCTAGTTACTCTACTCTAGTTAACTCTAGTTACTCTAGTTACTCTAACTCTAGTAACTCTAGTTACTCTAGTTACTCTACTCTAGTAACTAGTTACTCTAGTAACTCTACTCTAGTAACTAGTTACTCTAGTAACTCTACACTAGTTAACTCTAGTTACTCTACTCTAACTCTAGTAACTCTAGTTACTCTAGTTTCTCTACTCTAGTAACTCTAGTTACTCTAGTTACTCTAGTTACTCTAGTAACTCTACTCTAGTTAACTCTAGTTACTCTAGTTACTCTACTCTAGTAACTCTAGTTACTCTATTAACACTCTAGTCTCCCCAAATCCCAAGGTTATGGTCAGGACCTCCGTGCCCTTCTCCATCTTAGTCTGTCTGTCTTTCTTTTTTTTCTTAAGTTGTGTTGTTTTGTTTTTTTAGTTTTTTGAGATAGGTTTTCTCTGTGTTGACTTGGCGGTTGCTTTGTAAACCAGGCCTGCCTCAAACTCACAGAGATCCCCCTGCTCCTGGCTCTGAGTGCTAGGATTAAGTCAGATGTCACCACTGCCTGGCTACCATAGTTCTTCAATGGCCAATAATTCATGCCACATAGACTTCCAACCATCTCCACAGCAGAGAAACCACACTAAATGCACACATACTCAAGACAACTATGTGTTAATGCCACACGTTACTGTAAACTTCACAAGTATCCACGCTGTGTTCATGTCTCCAGGAGTCAGGAGAACACTGTTCTGACTCAGTGGTGGACTGCTGAAGGTAAAGGACAGACATGGGAACACATCGGAGAACCAAGGGCCAGGAAGCCTGAGGACAATGACACAGAGAGAAAAAGCCAGTGTAGCAGAGCGCTCTGTAATCCCAGTAATACTCAGGAGAGGTAGAGGAGGAGGGGCCGCAGTCTGAAGGCAGCCTGGGCTTTACTGCAAAAGTCTCTCTTAAAACAAAACTAAAAACCCCTCAAGCTTCTGCCTACCAGAAGACGACTGTTGAAAAGCCATGAAAAAGAAAGAAAGAAAAGCCATGAAAAGTAAGTTCAGCGCCCAGTGACAGAGATGAGTCCTGTGTGCTCACAGCCCAAGAACATCCCAAAGCCAAAATCAAAGTCCATAGTGCTAGTGACCTCCTGGAGAACACAGGAGCTAGAGGTACAGTTACAGTAAAGCCCTTGATGGGCATGCACAAGGCTTGCGTTTAATCCCCAGCAATGCATGAGAAAAAAAGGAAACGCAACAGTGGCACAGAGATATAAAGATATATAGATTTGGAGATTTTTGAAATGGAGTTTCATATAGCCTACACTAGCTTAGAACTTGCTATACAGTCAAAGCTAGCCTTGAATTCCCACCCTCCTGCCTCAACCTCCTGATTGTTGACATTAAGATATAAACCAGGGTCTGGGGAGATAACTCAGCAGTTAAGAGCACTAACTGCTCTTCCAGAGGTCCTGAGTTCAATTCCCAGCAACCACATGGTGGCTCACAACCATCTGTAATGGGATCTGACACCCTCTTTTGACATGCTGGCATACATGTAGTTAGAGCACTCATAGACAATCAATCAATCAATCAATCAATAAATACATAGGTAAATAAGATATATACCTGGCTCTGTAGCATTCCTATTTTAACATCAAAGACCAAGATAATAGACCCAAAAAAATTGTCCAACTGTCTTTAAGAAATAGTCATTTCAGCAAAACATAAATAATTTGAAAGGCTGATAGTACCATAAAAAGTGTAAGCCGGGTGTGGTGGCGCACGCCTTTAATCCCAGCAACTGGAAGACAGAGGCAGGCGGATTTTTGAGTTCAAGGCCAGCCTGTCCTACAGAGTGAGCTCCAGGACAGCCAGGACTATACAGAGAAACCCTGTCTTGAAAAAACAAAAAAAAGGCGGAGCTAGAGAAATGGCTCAGTGGTTAAGAGCACTGACTGCTCTTCTGAAGGTCCTGAGTTCAAATCCTAGCAACCACATGGTGGCTCACAACCATCCTTAATGAGATCTGACGCCCTCTTCTGGTGTGTCTGAAGACAGCTACAGTGTACTTAGATATAATAGACAGGGTTTCTCTTTTAAAAAAAAAAAACAGCCGGGCGTGGTGGCGCACGCCTTTAGTCCCAGCACTCGGGAGGCAGAGGCAGGCGGATTTCTGAGTTCGAGGCCAGCCTGGTCTACAAAGTGAGTTCCAGGACAGCCAGGGCTACACAGAGAAACCCTGTCTCGAAAAACCAAAAAAAAAAAAAAAAAAAAAAAAAAAAAAAAAACAGTGTAACATTTAGGAAGAAAAGTCCCACCTTTTCTTTCTTTTTTTAATATTTTTTAAACTTTTTTTTTAAGATTTGTTTATTTTATGTATATGAGTACACCACTGCTCTCTTCAGACCCCATTACAGATGGTTGTAAGCTACCATGTGGTTGCTAGGAATTGAACTCAGAACCTCTGGAAGAGCAGTCAGTGCTCTTAACCTCTGAGCCATCTCTAGCCCCACCTTTTGTTTCTTTTGGTATATTCTCAGTATCTAAATCCTCCAGACTGAGCATGTACAGAATATATATTATGCATTGTATACAAGTGTGTATATGTATGGGTGTATATGCACACAGTCATGATCCAACATAAAGAGAAAGCAATTCAATATTTGGCCTTCAGAACACGGGGCAGTTAGCACTTAAGAACGCTGACATATGCCGGGCGTGGTGGCGCACGCCTTTAATCCCAGCACTTGGGAGGCAGAGGCAGGCGGATTTCTGAGTTCGAGGCCAGCCTGGTCTACAAAGTGAGTTCCAGGACAGCCAGGGCTACACAGAGAAACCCTGTCTCAAAAAACCAAAAAAAAAAAAAAAAAGAACGCTGACATAGAAGCTGGTACATCTCTCCGGTTCTGATCACGAGACAAAACTGAGCCTCTGGGCCATAACTCATTCAGAATACAAGTCCAAGAACCCCATTCCTTGCCGTCGCCACACAACACTGACAGAGCGGCAAGAGCTGGCTCTGTCCAATCTATTCTGAAGCAGCCAGGTCCATTAGGCCCTCCAACCCCAGGTCATCTGTCTGACCCAGTTGTGCATCGCTCCACCTTGCCCCATGCCATCTTTCTAGCCAGACACTCTTATCAAGTCTCCAAACATGGCCAAGGTACAATGACACATAGGTATAAAAAAATGTCAAAAAAAATGTCACCATGAGCTTTTTAAGCTTTCACCTTATACTCTCATCTCTAGCCCTCCTTCTCTCTCTCACTTCCCCCCCTTCTCTCCACGTGGCCATTGCCGGCCTCTCTCTTTCTACCTTCTCTCCTTCTCTTCCCTGCCTTTCTACAATAAAACTCTAAAACCATAAAAAAAAAAAAAAAGAAAAGGAAAAGAAAAAGGAAAACAATGTCACCATGAAACCCATCCCTTTGTACATTAAAAATGAACAAAAGGAAAAGATGAGCTAAGCGCCTCTCCCGCATCCCTTCCTCAGGCAGCGCTGAGCCTCGTCTCTCGGGAATGCTCTCCTAAGCCATCTCTACTCACCTGCAGTTCACTGCACTGGGTAACACCCAAATAGCCCATCAGAGCTCTTTATAATTTCTGAAAGAGAGAGAACAGCTTTTAAATATCACAGATTGCCAGCTGTGCTGCCTGGCACACACCTGTAACCCCCCTCGAGTGACGGAGGCACTCTGACTTAAGGCCCGATTTGATCTGGGCCATACATCACTACCCTGTCTCCAAAACATACATGACAAACAAAATCACAAGAACAAATTAGCAATTGCTATATCACTGCAGAAGTGTCTGAGTCCTATTCACAGCATCTGGTAACTCAATCAGACAGAGCCATAGACCACATGGCCTGACCGGAGCCTCTGGAGACTAAGGCTTTCACACTACCACTGAGTCACAGAACCTGGGGCGAGGCAGTTTCTCCAGGCCTACACTTCCTCATCTGGGAAATGGGAAACTTGGGAGTAGAGTGCCTGCCTGGCATTCATCAAGGCCTGAGTTCAATACCTAGAACCGACATGGAGACACATGTCTGTAACTCCAGTACCCAAGAAGCAGAGGCAGGAGGATCAAAGGTTCAAGGCTAGGGATGGAGAGATGATTCAGCATTCAATGCCCCTGCAGAGGATGGGGCTCCCAACACACACAGCAGCTCACACCATCTGTAACTCCAACTCCAGGGATCCAGAGACCTCCTCTGTCTCCAAAAGCGTCAGACATGCATGCAGTGCACAGACAGATAAAACAGTCACATACATAAGACAAAATAAATCTAAGTCAACCTGTTCTCTAGGCAGCGGCACATGCCTATGACCCCAACCTCAGAAGCAGACAGTCTGGTGGTTTTCTGTGAGTTCAAGGATAGCCAGGACTACATAGAAAAGCCCTGCCTCAAAAAAAAAAAAAAAAAAGTTCAAGGTTTCCCGCAGCTACAGTTCAAAGCCAGCCTAGATTACATGAAATTCTGTCTCAAAAATAAGGAAAGAAAAAGAAAATGAGAAAATAAAACTAACCAGAGATAAAAGAGCAAAGTTTAGCCAAGCAGTAGTAACGCACACCTCAGACCCCAGAAGAAGCAGAGACAGGCAGTTTTCTGTTGAGTACGAGGCTAGCCTGGTCTACAAAGTGAGCTCCAGGACAGCCAGAGCCACACAGAGAAACCGTGTCTCAAACACACACACAATAAATAAACAAAACATAAAATAAAAGATCAGCAAACTGGGGCTGGAGAGATGGCTGAGTGGTTAAGAGCACTGTCTGCTCTTCCAGAGGTCCTGAGTTCAATTCCCAGCAACCACATGGTGGTTCACAACCCTTTGTAATATCATCTGATGCCCTCTTCTGGTGTGTGTCTGAAGATAGCTACAGTGTACTCGTATAAATAAAAATAAATAATATAGCCGGGCGTGGTGGCGCACGCCTTTAATCCCAGCACTCGGGAGGCAGAGGCAGGCAGATTTCTGAGTTCGAGGCCAGCCTGGTCTACAAAGTGAGTGCCAGGACAGCCAGGGCTACACAGAGAAACCCTGTCTCGAAAAACCAAAAAAAATAAAAAAATAAAATAAAATAAATAAATAATATTTAAAAAAAGAAAACCAAAAAAAAAAAAGTTAAAGCCGGGCGTGGTGGCGCACGCCTTTAATCCCAGCACTTGGGAGGCAGAGGCAGGCGGATTACTGAGTTCGAGGCCAGCCTGGTCTACAGAGTGAGTTCCAGGACAGCCAGGGCTATACAGAGAAACGCTGTCTCGAAAAACCAAAAAAAAAAAAAAAAGAAAACAACAAACCAAAACTTTCTCCAGCCTGACCATAAGACTAAACGTCTGGGGGGTGGAGAGATGGCTTAGAGGTTTTAAGAGCACTGACTGCTCTTTCAGAGGTCCTCAGTTCAATTCCCAGCAACCACATGGTGGTTCACAACCATCTATCTGTTAATGGGATTCGATGCCCTCTTCTGGTGTGTCTGAAGACAGCTACATACAATGTACTCATATACATAAAATACATAAACCTGGGCTGGTGAGATGGCTCAGTGGGTAAGAGCAACCGACTGCTCTTCCGAAGGTCCAGAGTTCAAATCCCAGCAATCACATGGTGGCTCACAACCATCCCTAACGAGATCTGACTCCCTTTTCTGGAGTGTGTGAGGACAGCTACATTGTACTTACATATAATAAATAAATAATTAAATAAATAAATAAAAAACCATAAACCTTTAAAAAAAAAAAGACTAAGACTAATGTCTAAGACTGCTAATCTACAGTTGGACAGTAGCTTGTCACTAATGCTTCTGGTCACTGCAGAGCAGAACAGGTGTCCAAAATCTACTTCACCTGCTGTGCCTGCTGAACTCCCCCCTCCATTTCTACTTACACTTTAGGATCAGAGGCCTTCCAAAACTAAATGGCACATGTAATTTGTCTGTGTAAATGCCTGCCACACGTGTGCAGTTACCCACAGAAGCTGTTCTCTAGGCTGTGCGCCACCCAATGTGGGAGCTAGGTACCAAACTCAGGTCCTCCTGGAGAGAAACAAATGCGCTTAACCACTGAGCCAGCTAGCCATATATAAATATACACACACACAGATATATATGTATATGTATATATACATACACACACACACACTCAAGTGTTGCTCAATTTAACTTACCATATGCATGCGTGATTTTTTAAAATGTATCATTTATAAATACACCTGACAGGCTGTGTTTACAAGAACACTTCCACCATAAGGTGTATTTCCACAAAGCAGGGTGAAAAGTGAAAAGGCCAATTCAGATGTGATAACACAACCGAAAGTGTGGCACAGAGATAAACTCAGCCATTCACACTTCAGGGCAGGGTCAGTGTAAGAGACGATGAAGGCGGGAGAGGGCTCAGTGGGTAACTGTACTCACTGCACAGGCCTGCCGGCCTGAGGTCGCTCTGCAGGGCCCACGCAAAGGTAGAACAAGAGAGTCAACTTCCACAAAGGTGTCCTTTGACCTCTGCACATGCACATGCATACACACACTTAAAACTTTTAGTTAGATATACATGTGTGTGATGTGTGTGTGTGTGTGTGTGTGTGTGTGTGTGTGTGTGTAATGAATCAGGTTTTTTTATTCAAAAGCAAGACAAATTTCTGTTTCACCAGACTTCCTGATCTTAGAGAAAGGAATCCAGTATGTCTACAAGCATGAACAAGTTGATAAGGCTTTTGATTTAAATTGGAAACTTGCAATTTCTTTCAGGTAACTGAAAGCATAACAAATATATATAGAAAAATATAACGTAAGTGTTTACATATATGTACGTATATCATACAACATGAATGTAACATATATGCAAGCAGTCTTCAAGCTATACCAGTGGTAGTCAAAAAGAACAGTGATCATCAGATTCCGATTCTTATCTCAGGCAGCCCTGCGGTGGCAGTGGCCAGAGCAGGGAATTGTGCTGCGCTGCGGGGAGCTCATGATCCGGAAGCCATCGGGACGCACCCACACACTGAAGGGACCAGCAAGCTCGTGTGGCCACTCTCTCCACATTACACTTCTCTTCCAGAAAACATTTCAAAATACGACTTAGCAATCTAATTACATTTGCAAGTATGTTTACCTAAGTTTATGAAAATAGACAACTCTATGAATCTTATTTCTTGCACTGGGCCTGCATTTGGATTTGAGTGGCAGATAATTACAGGCTGATTTGCATTCAGGATTAATGTCAAATCTACCTAAACAGAGAACACAGGTGCATTTATAAAACTTAGACAACTTCCCTGAGAATTCCTGTGTGCTCGTCTCAGCTTTTCATGAAAACACTGTAGCTTAAAAAAAATTTTCTAAGCCGGGCGGTGGTGGCGCACGCCTTTAATCCCAGCACTTGGGAGGCAGAGGCAGGCGAATTTCTGAGTTGGAGGCCAGCCTGGTCTACAGAGTGAGTTCCAGGACAGCCAGGGCTATACAGAGAAACCCTATCTCAAAATAAATAAATAAATAAATAAATAAATAAATAAATAAATAAATAAAATAAATTTTGTAGACTTTTTTATTTTATGTGTAGGAGTATATGTCTGTGTGTCACATACATGCCTAGTGACCAGAAGTCAGAAGAGAGTGTTGGATCCCCTGGAACAGATGACTCTAAGTGGCCATGTAGATGCTGAGACCTGAACCCAGGTCCTCTGCAGGATATTTTAACCACTGAACCAGCTCTCCAGCACGTGTGCTGCCGACTTTAGAGTTTCCCAAGGCCCTCCACAAGCAGGATTGGCTTCGCATGGTCTTTAGCATTGTTCCCCAAGGCACTGAAACTGGACAGTCTGGATATATGTGCAGGCTTTAAAGACAGTGATGACTGAATTCATTCAAGCTATCTGAAGATGAAATTTCTTACTAACAATGGCAAAAGGTAATAGCCAATAGAGAGCTACCAGACTGTATTAACTGACTCCTCCACAATACAACCTTACCTAAAAATAGAACCCAAGCTTATCAGCCAAAAGACAGCCAAAAAAGCCATGTCTTCACTCGGCTCAAAGACAGTCTTCTCCTCTATAGTAACCTTCGAGCCCGTGGTATTTCCCATTTTAGAATACTTCGTGTGCCGAGCTGCTTGGTGGCCAACCAGCAGCTTCACTTTGAACAATAATACTTGTCTGCATGTGTGGAGACTGTGGAAAAAATGTCTCCACCCGATTCAGGCTGAGGAACAGTAGCCCCACAAGATCACCTACTCTGTAAGACTCGCGTTTTAAACTACAAGTAAACACTTCTGGGGCAGAAAACAGACAGATCTGTGGCTCCGACCCACAGAGCTACCTATTTGTTTCGAACAAGAGGAGAGTTCAAACTGAGAGGTCTGAGACAAGAATATGCCTCCATCCACACGCTGCAAACAAATTTAAAACTCTATATTTGCTCTGCCAAAAATTAAAATTAAAATAGGCACTGCTGAGTTTCAACCCAAGTGGAAGTGCTGTGTGTCAGAAGACTGGAGCTCTGTCCACCTCCCTTTCCCAAGTTCCCACCTCCTTATTGTATTTTAAGGGCAAAGTGGCCACTGTATATTTCACGCGTGAAGGGCTGGGGAGTATAGTTTATTCTGAAAAAGATGTACTAGATACGAAAAGCTGATGAGAACTTCAAAATCTAAATGCCCAAATGTGTTGGGGGTAAATAAATATACAATAAGCCAATTGACCATAATTACTTATATTTCTCTAAAGCAACCACAATAAAGTATCATTAAGTTGAGAAAATGGTTGAAAACCATAACAAGTTTCTCTCTCCCTGGTACACAGCACAAACTGTTCACAAATAATAAATGTCCTTTAGCGGGGCAGTGGTGGCGCAAGCCTTTAATCCTAGCACTTGGGAGGTAGAGGCAGGCAGAGTTCTGAGTTCGAGGCCAGCCTGGTCTACAGAGTGAGTTCCAGGACTGCCAGGGCTACACAGAGAAACCCTGTCTCAAAAAAAACAAAAACAAAAACAATACAAAAAAAATCCTTTAAATCCAAGGCATTACACCAGACTTAAGTTTAATCACAGCAATCAGGAGTTCAAGGCCAGCCTTGCCTACTTAGCCAGCCAAAGAAACTATAGTGATACCCTTCCTGCCACCACCCCCCCACTCTGTCTCTCTGTCTCTGTCTCTCTCAGGCACACACACAAATCCAAAGTATTACATGGGATAAATAAAACAATAATCTAAATTTACACACCATATATGATGGGAAGTGATGACAGAGTAGTCATATCCCGAGCAACACAGAACTTAGCACTATCATTTTTGTTCTAAAGTACTATCAGGCATTTACTATTCGGCTTTGGAAAAATAGAAGGGGGCTGGAGAGATGGCTCAGCAGTTAAGAACACTGATTGCCCTTCCAAAGGTCGTGAGTTCAAATCCCAGCAACCACATGATGGCTCACAACCATCCATAATGAGGATCTGATGCTCTCCTCTGGAGTGTCTGAAGACAGCTACCGTGTACTTACATATAATTAATAAATAAGTCTTTAAAAAAAAAAAAAAGAGCCGGGCGTGGTGGCGCACGCCTTTAATCCCAGCACTTAGGAGGCAGAGGCAGGCCAGCCTGGTCTACAGAGTGAGTTCCAGGACAGCCAGAGCTACACAGAGAAACCCTGTCTTGAAAAAAACCAAAAAAAAAAAAAAGAAAGAAAAAGAAAACTAGAAGGGACTAAGGATGTGGCTCAATGGTTCTGCACTTTCCCTAGGATGTGTGAGGCCATTAGGTCTTAAACATACCAGCACCACAAAACCAAAAACTAAGAAAAATAAAAATAGAGGCGATTGCTTGCTGGAAAATATTATTCGTAATGGAAAAGAATATACTTCATATACATCCCAGAAAGTGTGGGTGTGCAAACTTCATCTACCCAATTTCTTATACTCAGTGTAGGGCAAGCAATGGACGTGAAAGCAGATCCAATCCAGACCATCCCGTTAAAGTTACACAAGGAAATGCGAAGAGGCAAACTATAGTTACTCCTGGGAAAGACGTTGATCGAGTGTAGCCACAACTAACATTCGGCGCTAGAAAAGCTTCACTCCGTACGAATAAGTTGGAGCCACTCAGAAGGATGGTATGTCTTTCCTAAATCTCGCCTTACCTGTATCCCAGTTGGCTGACTGATCTATTTGGAAAGTAGCTTTCCCTGACCCTTGAGTTGGATACAAGAAAGAGGGGAAACAGGGTGTAATATTGAACTTCAGTCTCACCTTGCACATCTCACCGGCTCTGTAGTTCTTTAGTGATCAATGACTTCATCCAATTCCTGGAACAAACAGAAAAAGAATATGGTATGCAACACCAGTTGGAGCTGTTACCAGTTACAAGCATTTTATAGTCCTTTAGTAAAAGAATATGGATACACTTCAAGTGGAAAAAGTTATTAAAAAAAAAAAAAAGTTACAGGATGAAGCTTTGGAGGAGGGAAAAAATTTGCTTCTTTTACCTAAAATTGAAAATATTTTCTTTCAGCAACAGATTAGAAAATAGTCTTCAACCTTAAACATAATAAACTCATCTATTCTACACTGATAAGTTTTACTTTCAAAAATCAAAGAAGGAAGAAAAAAAAAATCAAGGAGGGGTGTAAAAAAGCTATTCATATGAGTGAAGAGAGAGGAAAATCAAGAACAAACTAGGCCAGATAACGTCTCCCTCTTCCCCCGGCTGCTCCCAGCATCCACTATCTCTGGAGTTACACTTTTGATTATACTAATGGCTTGCCTAAAAAGTGTAACTTTGCATGGGAGAAAGGATGCCAATTTCGGAGCTCAACAACAACAAAAAAAAAAACTTACAAGGTTCCCAACCCAAAAGGAATCTGAAGGCTTTTGGCTTCCAGCCCTGTCTGAGAGGACCCTCGGCAAAGGCCAGGGGGCAGAAGACTCAATTCATTTTAGGGCGAGAAATCAGTTCCTACTTAGGACTATGTGTCTGAGCCCTTGAGGGTAAAAGAGAGAGAGAAGGAAAGAAAGGGGCCTTTGGAGACACCTCCAGGAAGAGACTGTGCATTTGTTTTTGTAGATGTGCTCACGGGCCACGCATGTCCCAGGGAGGGGGGGCGGGGAGAGGGGGACCACAGTGAATCTTGGGCAGAGCCCTTTGCTGGGGAGGGGCGCCCCCTGACCCACTTTTCGTGCTGTCCCCTGCCCTGGGGTCGCCGCCCCACCCAGGGTGGAAATGCTAACCCGGAGGGCTGCACCGCGCGCGGCGTGGGAGGCCGCCCGCTCCCCACCCTAAGCCGCGACCCTGGGGCGCGGGGCGTGCGGGGACCCCAGGGTCGGCCCGTGCCGGAGCAGCCTCGCGCGGGCTCCCGGGTCCCCCCGAACCTCGGGCGTGTGCAAGGACCCTCGGGCCACCGCCTGGGTCCCTGGCACCTCAGCCCCCCAGCGGAGGGAAAAGGAGATTGAGGAGGGGAAGAAGCAGTAAACAGCTCCAGCGTCCGGGCCTCGCCTCTGAGAGAGCCCCGCTCCCCAGGCCCTGCCGGCGGCCGGCGGGATCCCCCGCTGTCCCCGGGGCCGCGCTGTCCCGGACCCGGAGCACCGGAGGAGAGTCCGGGCCTCTCCCCGGATGGCTCTGGAGGCTCCTGAAGCGACCCGGGCAGCGGAGAACGGGGAAGTCAGGACTTACCTGTCATTACTTTCTACGCCATCTTGGATCCACTTGTCAACGTCCCCACAAAGCATTATGGGTAAGAAAGAGCCTTTAAAGTGACTCCCCCCCCCTCGGCCCCCGACTCCCGCCTCCCGCCGCCGGCGCCGCCCCCTCCGGCTGCACCTCCCTCCGGAAAGTTGGCCCCAGAGGCCCGCCCGGCCCCCTTCAGCGCCGGCGGGACTTCTCAAGGAACACCCCTACTCACACACCCAGTTTTCCAACTGTGCCTTTGGGGTGCTCTCTCTTCCCCCCACCCCCGTTCCTATCTCCCCCATTCCTTACGCGAGCTGCTGTCTGCCCCGCCGCGATCCTGCCCTAGTAGCCAGATACCCTACTCTTGCATTCAATCGGCGTGTCCCGGACGCGGGTGGTGTGCGAGCCGGCTAGCGGATGCATAGATGTATGCAGGGATGCATGAGCGCATGAATGCGCACGCCTGCGAGCGGTCCCCCCAGCTCCAGGTCCTTGCTACCGCTCGCGCTTCCCGCCCCGGGGCATCCGCCAGGCATGTCGCACCCGCGCGCGGGGACGGTGTCGGTATCCTAAGAAGCTACTCTGGAGCCCTAGGATCCCAGGAACTCGGTGAAACGCCGAGTCAATCCGCCCGCAAAGCCCAATTGGGATCTGGAAAGGTTAAGCTAAATGCAACTTTTACCCCAGTTTACTCGCGCGGTCCCCTCCTCTCGGCCGGTAACGTGATCTGCGACCCTCTAGGTCGGAGGACCCCTCCCCTAGGAATGTGGCTTTAGAATTCAGCCGGGTTAGAGTCCAAATTGTGGACTGTGACTTCCCCATGCAGGTAACTCAAGAGAACCCGGCTGCAGAGTCCGGGTGGGGCGTGGATGCGCGCCTGGGCCGGGAGGGGGTCCCCCGGGTGGGTTGGGGGGCAGTGCCTACCGCGTTTCAACTGTCCTGTTCCCACAAGGCGGCGACCCCAGGCGGCGGGACAAGGTAGAGGGCGGGCGCCACGCTGGCTCTGGGCAGAGAGAGGAGGGGGATGTCCAGAGTGGCTTGAAGGCGACCAGGACGCAGGAAGTAGGAGGCGACCGTGCGCCGGCAACAGACCTTTGCGAGCATCCCGCGGGCATCTGCTTTCTGGTTGCAAGACAAGCCCAGCGCTTTCCCCGCCCCTCCCGCGTTGCTTCAGGCGAGCGACACCTAGCTCAGGTGACCACCCCCTTTGCTCCCTGAAGTACCAGCTCCTTGCAGCCCTAGTCCTGCCAGAAATGTAGGTCTGTTCATTAACTCCCCACCCCCACCCTATACGTTCTCTTCCTCCAGTGTCAGCACTGCTGAGTTTGAGGACCTCTAGATGCTCGCCTCCCCGGAGCAAGATTTGTGTCCAAAAGAAAATGCTCCGAGACTTCCGGGTAGATCCTGTTATTTAGCTTTAGCGAGGGTTTAATCCCCAGTAATAAATCTCCAATACACCAAAGCTTGCTGTTAAATGGTTCTGTAAATTCAAAGATACTGAGGCAACAGGCATTATCGCGCAAACACACACTCTTTTCGGTGCAAGGGTCTTAGATCTACCTTTTTTAGTCACCTCTGGATCCCACCAGAGCCCTCTTTAGCTACCTGGGTGATTGCTGACAACCTCTGCCCTCAGGGAGCCAAAAGCTCCACCATTCTATTGTCTCTGACTGAAGAGACGGGTGAGGTGTGGACTCATTAAGGGATTGGCCCCGGGGTCACTCTTGAGGGAGGGAGCAGGTGAGTCATTCCAACGGACTAGGAAGAGGCTTTCCAGGGAGGAACCTCCCCTGAGTCACCACTTTTCAGAGCTTCTGAGAGGCTCCAGTTGGGTAGGAGAAGAGAGCTCTGGGCACCTCTCAGGTGGTCAAGGTGTCCACTACCGGTACCTTTGCTCTCCCTGCTGAGGAAAGCTCCCACGTCTTGTTTTCAGGGTATCCTAGTTGTTCCTCCTCCAGTTCCTGCATTTCTTTAGCCACTAGGATGCACTAATTTAATGATTGGCAACTTCAAGTGGGCGATCTGAGCTTCCTTGTAAGTAAGTAATCAACCGAAGCACACGGGCTATGCCTGCCAAGCTGCCTCTTTGGTAGGTAGCCTTTCTTTGCTTTAGAAAAGCTTTGGCCCAAAGACAGGCTCCATTTATGTCACTGCCTCTGGTGTGTGTTCTGGCAGGTTCTTGTCCTAGATGCCACCTGTTACCTGTGCTAAAAGAACCTCCTCCGGGAGGTACTCCCGCTCCAGGCCTGCCCTTCCATTCTGACCAAGACAGTCGTAGTTCACATTTGTGAAATACACATCTGACGCCTTCACATCACAATTGAGATGAGCCTAAGTTCCCAGTCATAGCCTACAAGATCAATATGAGATTGCCCCATCTTCCCTTCCTCCATAATGAGTCCAGTGTGGCCTCCCTCTTCCCTACATCACCCCACGATCTTCCCCTGAGAAAAATATTTCCCTTGATCTATCTGCCAGTCATCAGCTCATCATCCAGGTCTCTGTTTGTGTCACTCCTCCAGAAGGACATCTGCCATCCCCTAAAATGAAACAGGCCAACGGGCTTAGTGGCACACGCCTTTAGTCTCAGCACTCGGGAGGCAGAGGCAGGAGGATTTCTAAGTTGGAGGCCAGTCTGGTCTACAAAGTGAGTTCCAGGACAGCCAGGGCTATACAGAGAAACCCTGTCTTGAAAAACCAAAAAAAGAAAGAAAGAAAGAAAGAAAGAAAGAAAGAAGGAAGGAAGGAAGGAAGGAAGGAAGGAAGGAAGGAAGGAAGGAAGGAAGGAAGGAAGGAAGGAAGGAAAAAAGAAAAAAAAGGAACAGGCCACTTGATCCTGCTACCATTATTAGAAATCCTCTTATCGTCTGCCCCACTCCCATAGATGCTTAGCAGATGTTTGCTGGCAAGCTTTTATCAGTACAAGGGGGTAAGGAGAAGGTACTGATGGCTGAAGGGGACTAACCATCTTTTCAGATGGCTCTGATCACATTCAGCTAGGGACAACTCAGCTGCTGTTAACTTGGCTCTGTTCTGCTTCTGAGCTGATAGACACCAGCAGCCCTGATTCCCTCTTCCTTCCCCATCTTCTCTCTCTCCCATCACCCATGACCACACCTTCTTAGTTTGAAGACTGCCAGGACTTGGACTCTAGGTCTCTGTTCTTCAGGTATACTGTCTAGTCACATCTTTCCTGGATTTAAGTGTTCCTGTCAGAAAGGGATTCCTGAGTGTATTGTACTGTTCTCATGCTTCCTCCTGAGTGTGAAACTTCCTTGTATCTCTCATAGACACTTCAAACCTAATGTTCTTATAACAGGAAGGCCAGAAGCTTGCTATGTAGCCAATAATAACCCTGACTCCTGACCTTTCTGCCTCTGCCTCCCAAGTGGCGAGATTACAAGTAGTCCCCTGACTACATACAGTTCAGTTGGGGTTTTTTTGGTTTTGTTTGTTTGGTTTTTTTTTTTTTTTAAGATTTATTTATTTATTATATGTAAGTACAGTGTAGCTGTCTTCAGACACACCAGAAGAGGGAGTCAGATCTCGTTACAGATGGTTGTGAGCCACCATGTGGTTGCTGGGATTTGAACTTAGGACCTTCGGAAGAGCAGTCGGGTGCTCTTACCTGCTGAGCCATCGCACCAGCCCCTGGCTTTGGTTTTTTGGTTTGTTTCTTAGTGTGTGTGTGTGTGTTTGGGGGGTGGGGGGGGGGCGTTGAGACAGGGTTTCTCTTTATAGCCCTGGTGTCCTGGAACTCACTTTGTAGACCAGGCTGACCTCGAACTCAGGAATCCGCCTGCCTCTGCCTCCCAAGTGCTGGGATAAAAGGCGTGCGCCACCACGCCCAGCTTGTGTGTATGTGTCTTGATTTGTATGTGTGGTATATGTGTGTGTGCACATCTGTACATACATGTGATTAGGGGCCAGAGGAGGGTATCAGCTGTCATACTCTCTTGGGGACCCTTTAGGTCTCTGTTTCAGTTAGACTGGCTGGAGAGGAAGCTTTCAGAATCTGCATGTCTCTGCTCTCCAATGACAGGGTTATAAGCACACCTCAGGCACCTTTACCCACTGAGCCATCTTGCCAGCCCTCTTTTGTCAGGTTGGCCTAAATCTCTCTCTCTCTCTCTCTCTCTCTCTCTCTCTCTCTCTCTCTCTCTCTCTCTCTCTCAGCTCTTCAGTCTCTGTTTTTGAGAATCTACATGGCTCACGACGACTTTGTCTCCAGCAGTTTGGATTCTCCACTTGCTTCTGACAGTCATTCCCATTTTGCTAACAACTCCAGGGAGTTGCTGCTGTCTCTCTGTCTTATTTTAAATTGCAGGATTCTTACACATAAGCCATATTTCTTTTTCTGTTTTTTTTTTTTTTTTTTTTTTTTTTTTTATACATAAGTACACTGTAGCTGTCCTCAGACACACCAGAAGAGGGTGTCAGGTCTCATTATGAGTGATTGTGAGCCACCATGTGGTTGCTGAGAATTGAACTCAGGACCTTCAGAAGAGCAGTCAGAGCCGGGCGTGGTGGTGCACGCCTTTAATCCCAGCACTCGGGAGGCAGAGGCAGGCGGATTTCTGAGTTCGAGGCCAGCCTGGTCTACAAAGTGAGCTCCAGGACAGCCAGGGCTACACAGAGAAACCCTGTCTCGGGAAAAAAAAAAAAAAAAAAAAAACAGAAGTCGGTGCTCTTACCTGCTGAGCCATCTCACCAGTCCTCTTTCTCTGTTTTGTTTTGTTTAACAAAGCCTTTTCACCTAACATAATTGGCCTTTGCTTACACCTGCAGTGGAAGATAACATCATTATAGCCCTAATCTGCAAATAGAGACTGAGATGGCTCAGCAGTTAAAGCAAGCATGGAGAATGGGGTTCAGATCCCCAGGAACTTAGAAAATGCCCAGTAGGAATGGTGGCCTCAGAAGGTAGAGACAGGACAAGTATGAAGAAATAATAAAGCCAACATGATGGTGGCACATACCTTTGATCCCAGCACTTGGGAGGCAGAGGCAGGCGGATTTCTAAGTTTGAAGCCAGCCTGATCTACAGAGTGAGTTCCAGGACAGCCAGGGCTACACAGAGAAACCCTGTCTCAAAAAAAAAAACAAAAAAGCAAACAACAAACAAACAAACAAACAAAAAAAAAAAACCCAGATAATCCAGGCAAGGTTGGCACACATCTTTAATCCCAGTGTTCAGGTAACAGAGGCAGGTGGATCTCTATACATTCCAGGCCAGACTGGTCTACAGGTAGAGTTCCAGGACAGCCAAGGCTTCATAGAGAGACCCTGTTTCAAACATACACACACACACACACACACACACACACACACACGATAAAATAAGTAGGATTTAAACTAAATGGCATTAACAGTTTCTCTACTTAAGCCAGAGTAGTCAATCAGTGAGTTCCTTTTGTCAAAAAAAATAGGCAGGAGAGTCACTGAGCAAAGACACCAGATAGTGACCTCTGGTCTCCACATGCAATAAGTGTGCACATGTGCACACACACACATACACTCATACATACACCACACACATGCACACATGCACACACACAAAGAAAAGCAACCCTGCATGATGGTATGCACCTTTACTCGCAACACTCTAGAGGCAGAGGCAGGTAGATTTCCGAGTTCAAGGCCAGTCTGATCTACAGAGTGAGTTCCAGGACAGCCAGGGCTACACAGAGAAACCCTGTCCTTAAAAAAAAAAAAAGAAGAAGAAGGAGGAGGAGGAGAGGGAGAGAGAGAAAGAGAGGGAAGGAAGAAGGGAGGGAGGGAGGGAGAGAGGGGGAGAGAAAGGGAGGAAGATAGAACAAAAAAAAAAAAAAAAAAAGAAAGAGATCGGGCGGTGGTGGTGCACGCCTTTAATCCCAGCACTTCGGAGGCAGAGGCAGGCAGATTTCTGAGTTCGAGGCCAACCTGGTCTATAGAGTGAGTTCCAGGACAGCTAGGGCTATACAGAGAAACCCTGTCTCTGAAAAGAAAGAAAGAAAGAAAGAAAGAAAGAAAGAAAGAAAGAAAGAAAGAAAGAAAGAAAGAAAGAAAGAGGAAGAAAAGGGACAAAAGAATAACAACAGGCTGGAGTGTGGCTCAGGCTCCTGAAGAAAGGAAGGAAGGAAGGAAGGAAGGAAGGAAGGAAGGAAGGAAGGAAGGAAGAAAGAAAGAAAGAAAGAAAGAAAGAAAGAAAGAAAGAAAGAAAGAGAGAAAGAAAGAAAGAGAGGGAGGGAGGAAGAAAAGGGACAAAAGAATAACAACAGGCTGGAGTGTGGCTCAGGCTCCTGGGGTGTGGCTCAGGCTCCTGGGGTGTGGCTCAGGGCTCCGGGTGAGCTTTAGGAGGATTCACACCAAGTTCCATTGCCAGTACCTCAGAAACAGATGTGGTGGTTACCAGCACTTGGGAGGTGAAGCCAGCCTGGGATACAGGAGACCCTGCCCCCCCAAAAAAGAATGTGAAACTGTAAGGATGATAATATACTCAATTCTAACATATAACAATTCCAAGTTTTGTGCACTTCTACAGATAACCTCAAATACATCAACGAAGAGTATAGAACTGTGAGGAGATACTGAAAAATCTGCAGTTAGGATAGAAGTTATCTTTATCCTTAACTATTAGGACAAAATTAATGAGAAAGAAGCGTAAACATAAGGACCAGCACGCTTCGGCCAACTGGACATACATAGGACAGGGTACCCGCCACTGCAGCTCACGCGTTCTTCTCAAGTACACACGGAATGTCTCTGAAATGCTACAGATAGAACAAGTCCCAACAAATTTCAAACGATTCAAATAGAGTACATTCTCAGACAATGATGCAACCCAGGCAGAAAATAAGAATTTTTAGAGATGTAAATAGAAAATATCTGGGTCCTAGTTTGCTCTCTGTGATAAAACACTATGACCAAAAACAACTTGGAGAGGAAAGGGTTTCTTTAGCTTATGCTTATCTTCAGTCAATTGAGAGACAGTAAGGCAGAGAGAAACCTGAAGGAGAAGCCATAGTCGGAATGCTGCTTACTGGCTTGATCTTTATAGCTTGCTCACCCTGCTTGCTTATACAATCCAGGATCACCTACCAGCCTAGAAATGGTACCTCCCACTGTGCCCTGGGTCTTCCCATATTAACCATAATCTCTAAAAAAGCCCTACAAGCCAGGCATGGTAGCACACACCTTTAACTCAACACTGGGTAGGCAGAGGCAGGCTGATGTCTATGAGTTTGAGGCCAACCTCCTCTGCATAGTTAAGTTCCAGAAACAGCCAGGGCTACATAGTGGGATCCTATCCTCACCACGAAAAAAAGGAAAGGAAAGGAAAGGAAAGGAAAGGAAAGGAAAGGAAAGGAAAGGAAAGGAAAGGAAAGGAAAGGAAAGGAAAGGAAAGGAAAGGAAAGGAAGAGAAAATGTCTTGCAGGCAACTGCGATGGAGGTATTTCTCGTCTCAAATAACTCTCACTTGTGTCAAATTGACAAAAAAAAAGAGGCAAAAGCTGTGCATAATTTTAAGTAACACAATTTTTTAAAAAATAGCAAGTTAATGAAAACAGGACAGCTGGAGAAATGGCTTAGTAACTGTAGTTCCGACTGCTTTTCCAGAGGACCAGGTTTGATTCCAAGCCACCACATGGCAACTTACAACTGTTTTTAACTCCAGTTACAGGGCATTTGATTCCCTCTTCTGTCTGCCCTTCATGAACACCAGGCAAAATATCCATACAAATAAAATAAAAAGAATGAATAAATCTTTTGGGGGGTTTTTTGTTTGTTTATTTGTTTGTTTTGGTTTTGTTTTTGGGTTTTTTTGGTTGGTTGGTTGGTTGGTTTGTTTGTTTGTTTTTTGGTTTTTCGAGACAGCCCTGTGTGCAGCCCTGGCTGACCTGGAACTCACTCTGTAGACCAGGCTGGCCTCAAACTCAGAAATTCGCCTGCCTCTGCCTCCAGGAGTCCTGGAATTAAACTGTGCACCACCACGCCCAGCGAATAAATCTTTTAAAATGTAAATATTACATCAAGGTAGATCAGTGGTAGGACACTCATCTTGAATGTACAAGGCGTGGCTGCATCCCTTGGACCACAGTCAATCATACATGAAATATGACATCCTAAAGTTGAGATGTAGCTTCAGTAGAATTTGGTTTGTTTTTTGTTTTTTGGGTTTTGGGGTTTTGTTTTGTTTTTTCAGTGCTGGCAACCAAACCCAGTGCCACACACATTCGAGGCAAAATCCTCTACCCCTAGCTACATATCAAAGCTCCTTTTCAATTTTTTGAATAGGTAATGAGTTAAGAGTTCACATTTTGCCAGGCAGTGGTGGCGCATGCCTTTAATCCCAGCACTTGGGAAGCAGAGGCAGATGGATCTCTGAATTTGAGGCTAGCTTGGTCTACATAGTAAGTTTCAGGACAGCCAGGACTACACAGAGAAACCCTGTCTTAAACCACGCCCCTCCACCTAGAGTAGGGGTGAGTATGACTGCAATACATTTGAAAGTGAAAGCAATGTACTAGAAAACAAGTATTTCTTGTGGTACCTTTGACCTTCAGCGCTTCCTAAAGCACAGTTACTAATGAACATTCTGGGGCTGGGAACTGGCTCAGGAGTAAGAGTGCTTGGTATGGAAGCAAGAGGATTTGGGTTTGAAGGTCTAGCAGCCACATAAAAACAAGGCATGGGCATGCATGCCCTTAGCATTTAGAGGCAGAGACAGGCAGGCCCTTGGAGCCTGCCTAGCTCAAATAGTGAGCTTCAGGTTCCAGGAGAAACCCTGTGTCAAAAAAAAAAGGTGGAGCTGGGTGTGGTGGCTTAGGTCTTTAATCCTAGAATTTGGGAGGCAGAGGCAGAGGCAGGCAGATTTCTGAGTTCAAGGGAGACCTTGTTCAATAACAGACAAAACAGCGGATTTTTTGAGAGGCCAGCCTGGTCTACAGAGTGAGTTCCAGAACAGCCAGGACTACACAGAGAAACCCTGTCTCGAAAAATAAATAAATAAATAAATAATAAGTAAGTAAGTAAATAATAATAATAAGGTGGAGAGTGACAGAGGAAGACACTGGCATTTGTATGTGCACACACAAGTGCACTAATCCCCACACATACACACATGGATGCATGGACACAAACAACACAAACACATACGTTTTTCCACAGAGCTTTTTTTTTTTTTTTTTTTTGGTTTTTTGAGACAGGGTTTCTCTGTGTAGCCCTGGCTGTCCTGGAACTCACTTTGTAGACCAGGCTGGCCTCGAACTCAGAAATCCGCCTGCCTCTGCCTCCCAAGTGCTGGGATTAAAGGCGTGCGCCATCACGCCCGGCCACAGAGCTTTTTTTAATGGTTATTTTTATTTATATGTGTATATATAAGTGTATGCCCTGTGTGTGTGTGTGTGTGTGTGCCCACAGAGACACCGGAGCTGGAATTACAGGCAGTTATGTGATCCTGTCATGGATGTTGAGAACAAAACTTGGATCCTCTCAAAGAGCAATGCTTGCTTTGTCTCCCTCTCCATTTCCCTGCCTCCTCCCTCCCCACCCTGAATATGCACTTATGTGCAAGAGAGAGAAGAGGAGAGGCTCTCACTATGGAACCCTGACTGGCCCACCAGTCTCTCTGTAGACCAGGCTGGCCTCAAACTCAGAGATTCATTCACCTGCCTTGCTTTATGAGTGCTGGAATTAAAGGTATCTATGACCCATGCCTGGTGCAGTGTACCCTCTTAGCCACTGAGCCATCTCTGCGGCCACTCAGGAAGATGTTAGGGCCCAGTGATCAGGGGATGCTGGGAAGATAAACCACTATACTGTAACCTGCATCTAAGCTGTTGCAAATGTAAGTAGTAGAAAGAAATGCCAGGCACTTAATCTTACTCTCTTACTCTTGCCTCTCTCTCTCTTGCCCTCTTGCTCCCCCTCTCCCTATTCCCTTCTCCCCTCTCTCCACATGGCCATGGCTGGCCTCTACTTCCCTTCCCTTCCCTTTCTTTCCCTTCCCTTCCTCTCTCTCTCTGTCTTTCTCTGCCTCTACTACCCTCTTACCTCCCCTTCCTGCTATGACAATAAACACCTTAAAAACATTAAAAAAAAAGAAGAAGAAGAAAGAAAGGAAGGATGGAAGGAAGAAAGCCAGCCAGCCAGGTAAAATTCTTAGAGATTCTTGTTCCCACAGGGTATATACTGTTCCCAGGGGACATAAAAAGAGTCCCATTGAGCCAGGTAGAGGTAGGTGGGTACATGGCTTTAATCCTACTACATGGGAAGCATAGGCAGGTAGATCTCTTTGAGTTCGAGGCCAGCCTGGTCTACAGAGCAGAGTCCAGGAAACCCAAGGGTACACAGCGAGACCCTATCTCAAAAAACAAAAACAAACAGAAAAAACCCACAAGACAAAATACACACACATGCACACACACACACAAACAACAACAAAAAAGGGTCCCATTGAATTAAAACTATGGACCCGTGGTGGTGCAAACCTTTAATCCCAGCACTCTGGAGGCAGAGACAGGAGGATTTCTGAGTTCCTGGCCAGCCTGGTCTACAAAGTGAGTTCCAGGACAGCCAGGGCTATACAGAGAAACCCTGACTCGAAAAAACAAACAAGCCGGGGCGTGGTGGCGCACGCCTTTAATCCCAGCACTTGGGAGGCAGAGGCAGGCGGATTTCTGAGTTCGAGGCCAGCCTGGTCTACAAAGTGAGTGCCAGGACAGCCAGGGCTACACAGAGAAATCCTGCCTCGAAAAACCAAAAAAAAAAAAAAAAGAAAAAAAAAAAAAGAAAAAACAAACAAAACTGTGACTGCTTAGGTTATTCATGCTATGCCTGGGATAGTGCCCTATGATTTGCTTGTCAGGAAAGCCTACAAGCCCCTCTTATACACACACACACACACACACACACACACACTACAATGCAATACACACACTATCATTATTGGTCTTGGTTGTCCTCTAGAACTAGATTGTAAGACCCTGTTGGTTAAGAACACACTTAAGGACAACATACAAAATTCAAGCTAGAACTGAGCTGGAAGCTTCTTCCCCAATGATTCGTTTTTTATAGTGTGGGGCCACAAACCACCATGTAATGCAGTAGGTGAGAAAAATGACTCGTCGTCTCACCCAGCAATGGACCCTAAGAACTTGACAGTTGAGTATGTGCCCACACATGAAAGACTGGCATGTCCTTGTGGGGATAACCAACTAGTGCCTGACTAAGTCTGTAGCATGAGCCACTGCTGGCAGTTCATGCCTGCTGCCTTAAACCTGTTCAAAAGCCCAGGCCCTAGCATGTTCATGAACATGCTAAACGTTCATGCCAAAATCATGAGAAAGATGGGAACCAACCCCCACAAGTTGTCCTCTGACTTTCACTTGCTTGGGTCACCCATTTCTCCAACCCCTGCACATGCACAAAATAGAATATATACACACATGTTTTGTTTTGTTTTGTTTTTTCCTGAGACAGGTTTTCTCTGTATAGCCCTGGCTGTCTTGGAACTCACTTTGTAGACCAGGTTGGCCTTGAACTCAGAAATCCGCCTGCCTCTGCCTCCCAAGTGCTGGGATTAAAGGCATGCACCACCACCACACAGCTCAAAATACATACATTTTTAAATACTAAAAAATAAATAAATAAATAAAAGCTCAGATTTAGAACGTAGAGAAATGCTATATGCCACGTGGTGGTGGTGCAGTGGGGAGAGGCAGAGGCAAGAAGAACTCTGCAAGTTCAAGGCCAGCCAGGGAGGTTACACAAAGAAACCCTGTCTTGGGCTGGTGAGATGGCTCAGTGGGTAAGAGCACCCGACTGTTCTTCCAAAGGTCCAGAGTTCAAATCCCAGCAACCACATGGTGGCTCACAACCATCCGTAATGAGATCTGGTGCCGTCTGAAGACAGCTACAGTGTACTTACATATAATAAATAAATAAATCTTTAAAAAAAAAAATACCATCTTTTAAAAAAAAAAAAGAAACCCTGTCTTGAAAAAAACAAAGGGGGGGGAGGGGAATTCTACCGATCAATGAAGAGGGAAGAAAAATAGGTAAAAGTCTTTAACAGGCAATTTATCAGAAAGATAAGCAGAATGACCAGTAGCTGTTTGAGTGTTCAACTTCACAAATCAGCCACAGAAAAACCTAAAGTCGTCACCAGCCATACTGCACCCACACACACAAGGTCTAGAATGTAAAAGACTGGCTCTTGTCTAGCTGTAACTGGAGGTGTTTGGGTCAGAGCCCTAAGAGCCAGACTCAACCTCCCCCCACCCCCTCGACAGTGTGAACAGCAGAGAGAGGGGGTGTGCTGAGTGTGGGAAGAGCCACACACAAAGGAGCCCACTGACCCCCAGTCCTTCTTCAGAGTCTTGACAGAAGGCTTAGGTTTCAATAGAGGATAAAAGGCATGCATGACCAAGCAGTCTTGGTCAAGGTGTGGACCCACCTCCTACAGGTGGTCTGATGATGTTAAAATTTAGAAATCTTCCTGGGAGGCAAGTTTCCCTCTGGCTGGCAGCAGGAGCCTTCTTCACCCAGCATGGGATCCTAATTCCTTGAGGGCCTTTAACTTATCTGATAGCCAGAGAGAGGGGAATGCACATTTCCAGAATAACTTTGCTCCTGCCTGGACAGTCAGTCCCAAACTGAGTGGTACTGGGAAAGTAAAACAAGGAATCTTTCAGATCTAACCGGTGAGAGCAGAAATGGGTGAAGGGACTTTAGCAAACCATTGGCCAGTGTCTTCTTTTTTTTTTTTTTTTTTTTTGGTTTTTTCGAGACAGGGTTTCTCTGTGTAGCCCTGGCTGTCCTGGCACTCATTCTGTAGACCAGGCTGGCCTCGAACTCAGAAATCTGCCTGCCTCTGCCTCCCCAGTGCTGGGTTTAAAAGGCGTGCGCCACCACGCCCGGCTCAGTGTCTTCTAAAGGTAACACAAACCTAGAGGGGTGCCCATTGGAAAGACACACCAACCCTGTGCGTCACAAGACAGACATGTTTAAGCCTGGAGCCCTGCTCCTCACTAGTGGACCCCTTACCCAGAATGGGTGAGGCTTTGGGAGAGGTTTCCCAGCATCAACAGAGAAAAAGAGGAAAATTACCCATCAAGTTGGCTCACTGAGTAGAGGCACTGGCCACCACAATGACCTGAGTTTCTTCCCAAGAAATCACATGGCAGAAGAAAAAACTGTTTTATCCAAGTTGTCTCACACACACACACACACACACACACAATTTTATTTATTTATTTATTTATTTATTTATTTATTTTGGTTTTTCTTTTTTTTTGTTTTTTTGTTTTTTCGAGACAGGGTTTCTCTGGAATTCACTTTGTAGACCAGGCTGGCCTCAAAACTCAGATATCCACCTGCCTCTGCCTCCCGAGTACTGGGATTAAAGACCTGTGCTGCGCCACCATGCCCGGCACAATTTTATTATTAATTAATTTACTTATTTATTTTAGAAAGAGAAAAGGTATTTACAGAGGCCAGCTGCTAAAAAATTAACCGCTGCCAAGCCTGAGGACCTGGGTTCTATCCCTGTGACCCACATGGTAGACTAAGAACCAATTCCCGGAAGCTGTCCTCTGACTTCTATATGCACACAACAGAGCATGTACACACACACATACACTCTTTTTGAAATTAAAAAAAAAAAAAGATATTCACAGCCGGGCAGTGGTGGTGTACCCCTTTAATCCCAGCACTCGGGAGGCAGAGGCAGGTGGATTTCTGAGTTCGTGGCCAGCCTGGTCTACAGAGTGTGTTCCAGGACAGCCAGGGCTACACAGAGAAACCCTGTCTAAAAAAACAAACAAGCAAAAAAGATATTTACAAATGTCCACAGCAGTGTTATTTGTATCTCCTTCTACCAGGTGGGTCCCAGGGATCCAACTCAAGTCCTCAGGCTTGGGCACAGGTGCCAAGTTGAAGGAATAACAGACATACACATCAGGAGCGGACTTCGTAAATGGCCAAACACATACCATGCAGCCTTAGGAAAGCATGAGAGGTCAGTTCACATTCAGCAAACATGAAAGACGTTCCCAAACAGTTGAGGCAAATACAACACTGGAATCCAGACAGTAAGTCCTTTTAGAGAAAGTTCAGAATGCGACCAAAACCAAATTACAACAGCAGTAGATGGCACGTGCTTAGCAAAAAGACAGTGTTGCAAAAACCAAGGTCATGGCTGCCCCCAGGACAAGTCAGGGGATGGGTAAGGAATCTTCATCCTTGCAAGTATCTTGTTTCTGACACCAAGCTCTTGTTTTGTTTTCTTTTGTTTGTTTATTCTAGTTTTTTCCTTTAGGGTTTTGTTTTGTTTTTGTTTTTGAGACAAGATCTATCTAGATTATCCAGGCTGGTCTTGAGACCCTCCCATCTTAGCCTCCCAGGGTCTGAGATAATTGGCTTGTACCTCCTCCACACTCGGTGATGGTGTTGTTCTCGAACAGAAGTTTTGTAGCGTGGCTCTCTACTTTGTAATAAAACAGCGCGCTGTGTCTCCCACACTTTTTATTAAGAGATTGGATTTCACAGTAGAAAAGGTTTAAAGTGGAGCTGAGCATGGCAGCGTATGCCTTTAATGCCAGCACTAGGGAGGTAAAAGTAGGTGGGTCTCAGAGTTCGAGACCAGCCTGATATACAGAGCGAGTTCCAGGACAGCTAGGGCTACACAGAGAAACCCTGTCTCAAATAACAAAAAAAAAAAAGGGGGGGGGGTTAAAACGCTGGACTCAGTGTGGGCAGAGTCACATAGTTTCCCCATCTGTGATCATACAGAACCATTACCAAGCTCATGCTTTGACACAGGTTATCTTTGTGGATTTGGAAAGGTACTGCAGGGAGGTTTGTGGCTGACTTACTGCTTTCCTAACAGATTACTGTTCTGGGGGTGGGGGGGTGGGGGGTGATGATCTGTGAGATGAGATACCTGCCTACTGCAGTAAAAGACCTACTGTGAGCAAGGTCTGCTCTCTCTTGCCTCTCACCAGGAGGGCACCTCCTGGAGTGAAAGAAGCAGTTTGTAAGGAGCCAGCCCCAGAGCAGTCAGGAGGGGCTGTCATCTTAAGAAGTTACTGTGGGACAGGTGCTAAACTTCCTGAACCTGGAGCTGTAGGCCATGGAGGGTAAAGCCTGATCTAGCCTTCCCTGAAGTCTGGCTCCTTGTCAGAAATTATGATGGGAACCCTCGTAACCCATAAAGACCCCCCCACCCCCACCCCGTGGGTGAAAGTTCCTGAAGACCTGAAAGATCCAGAAGTCCAGGTCCAGTCGCCAGTGCTAAAATCTCTGTTTGGCCCACAGGGATCTCGAATGCCTCACATCAAGCAGGTGAGCCAAGCCATATTTGAGCTGAAGAATCTGGAATCTTCCAAAGAACTTGCCCAGGTCTTAATTTATGGCTCTCAAAACAACAAGGTTCGGGCTAAATGGATGTTTCAGTCCATGGCTGAGAGGTACCGCCTGCACCAGCAAAGAGGAATGAATGCTGAAGCTAAAGGAAGCCATGAAGACTCTGGAGCTAGGCCAGTGTACTGAGTGAAGCCAGTTTCCAGTCACTGTGTCTCCCACCTGGACACAGGTTAAGCTGTGACCAGTGTTTGGTTCTGGTGTGATTTTTAACTTTGTTACATCCTAACAAAATATTCCTGGATCCCTGCTGTGCATTCTGAAGTGAAAACCTCTTTCCTCTTTTCCAAGATTACTATTCTAACTAAATAATAAAATTTAAATGATTAAAAGCGCGTCATCATAGCCGGGCGTGGTGGCGCACGCCTTTAATCCCAGCACTCGGGAGGCAGAGGCAGGCGGATTTCTGAGTTCGAGGCCAGCCTGGTCTACAAAGTAAGTTCCAGGACAGCCAGGGCTACACAGAGAAACCCTGTCTCGAAAAAAAAAAAAAAAGAAAGAAAATATCCAGAAAAAAAAAAAAATCACTGTGGTATCAGGGGCTGGGGCAGGGAGGAGGCAGCCCTGCTGGCTGGGAACAGGACCTTCCCTTCGGTGATAAGAGTGTTTTAGAATTAGATAGGGTGATGGTTGTATTCTGATAACTGTGGATGTGCCCGAAATACTTCTGAGCTGCAACATTAACAGTAGCTAAGTGTTCTTGTTTCAAGACAGAGTCTTTACCTGTAACACTGGCTGGACTGGAACTCACTATGTAGACCAGGCTGGCCTTGAACTCACTAGCCGGCCTGCCTCTATTTCCCTCTTCAATATCATGTGCCCAGCCTAAAAATAGCCAGGTTCAACCCCTAGCATTACAAGAGATTACTTGGTTAGTTAAGTGAAATTCCTAATTTTTTGTCAGGTAGTACATGCCTTAGTTAATTAAGTGAAATTCCTAAATTTGAGTCTTGGTAATAGCACATGCCTGGCACACATTCTGGCACTTCAAAGATGAAGGCAGGAGGATTGGGAGTTCAAGACCAGCCTGGGCGCAAAACAAAACAAAAACAAAACATGCAACAATAAAAGCTGAAATTTTATCTCAATTTAAACATTTTTAAACTCAGAAGATATGTTTAAGAAACAAAAGGATTTTCTCTTTGCTACTAACTCTATCTAGTATTTGGCTGTGGGTCTCTGCATCTGTTTTTATTGGTGGCTGGGTGAAACCTCTCAAAGGTCAGTTATGCTAGGCTCCTGTTTGCAGAATATCATTAATAATGTCAGGGCTCTTGAATTCATTGTAAAAGGTGATCACTTCCTGAACAGAGCATCCATAGCTCAGGTGCTAAGATCAACAGTTAATAAGTGAGACATCATGAATCTGAAAATCCTTGGGAAGGCAGAGGACAGCATCAGGAGATCAACACAGTATCCTAAGAATGGGAAAAATATCTCCACCAACTGTACATTACCTTAGTTAAGTGAAATTCCTCATTTTGAGTCTTCCTAGCACATGCCTTGCACATTCTGGCACTTCAAAGATGAAGGCAGGAGGTTCGGGAGTTCGAGACCAGTCTGGGCTCAAAACAAACAAACAAAACCTGCAACGATAAAAGCTGGACTTCTCTCTCTCTCTCTCTCTCTCTCTCTCTCTCTCTCTCTCTCTCTCTCTCTCTCTCTTTTCAAGTTTTCAAGACAGGGTTTCTCTGTGTAGCCCTAGCCGTCTCTGTAGACCAGGCTGGCCTCGAATTGAGAAATCCATCTGGCTCTGCCTCCCAAGTGCTGGGATTAAAGGCGTGCACCACCACTGCCCAGCTCAATTTAAACATTTTTAAACTCAGAAGATAGGTTTCAAAAACAAAAAGATTTTTCTCTTTGCCCACTGAGACAGAAATCATGAAGCAAGAATTTACAGAATTTTTGCTGTGCCTAAACCTACCCACGGTTCCCGTTTCTTGCTTTCAGGTTCTTCTTTGTGTCTATTACGCCCTTCTCTCTGTGACTCAGGTGTGTATCTGTCTGTCTGTCTGTCTGTGTACCTATATGTATTTCTTGTGTACTTGTTTATGAAGCATTGCATACCCATGCCCAGGGTGCTCACTGTATAGGTGTATGTGCTTAGTATGTGGGTGTGTCGCAGTGTATGTGTGCACAGCACATGTGTGGTGCATATGTGCACACAGCTGCCTCCAACCCTCTGCAGGCTTTTGCTCCCACAACCCTGCACTGCTGAGTCGGCATCTCTGCAGCCTGCCCTCTAGCTGTCCCTGACAGGAAGCCAGCCTTCCTGGGGTCTTGAATCAGCAGCACAGGAAGGAAATGGAGGCCGCAGAACTGTCAGATAGGACGCAGCTGACTCCAAGGCGCCATCCATCCCTCCCAGAACAAGTCTGGAGCAGGTTTCCAGACCTGGGACCTGAAACCTTGGCATCAGAAACAGAAGCATAGCCTCTGCTTTGTGCTGTCCCCGCAGATCTGAGCGACACTCCCCAAGGTCAGTCCTCAGCTTTTCAGCTGTAGTTTCCTCCCCGCGAGGCAGAAATAATAAAACAGCCTTTCCCTCAATTGTTGTGGCATTCAAAGTCTTTAAAAACAACAACAAAAACACTGTCCAGGTGTGGTGGCACATACCTTTAATCCCAGCTCTCTCTCTCTGAAGAAGGCAGAAGCAAACAAAGCCAAGCCCTGTGAGTTCCAGGCCAGTCTGACAGCAAGTTCAAAGCAAACCGGGGTTACATGGTGGGACCTGGTTTCAAAAAATTCAAGAATACAAACGACATCCTGTATGCCTTGTATGTGTGTGTGTGTGTGTGTGTGTGTACATGTGTCCTACAGCATGTGTATGTGTGTGCAGGTCAGTCTTTGGGAGTTGATTCTCATGGGACCCAGGAATCAAACTCATGTTGTCACACTTTGTAACAAGTGCCCTTACCCAGTGCCATCTCACTATCTCGCCTGTCCTTGTTTATGTTTTTGAGGGTTTTTTGTTTGTTTGTTGTTGGGTTTTTTTTTTTTTTTTTCCTTTGGTTTTTCGAGACAGGGTTTCTCTGTATAGCCCTGGCTGTCCTGGAACTCACTCTGTAGACCAGGCTGGCCTCGAACTCAGAAATCTACCTGCCTCTGCCTCCCAAGTGCTGGGATTAAAGGTGTGCGCCACCATGCCAGGCTTTATGTTTAGTTTTCTAATGTGTATGGGTGTTTAGCTGCATGTATGTGTGAGGGCCAGGTACATGCCTCATTGTCAGAGAAGGCCAGGAAAAAGACATCAGATGTCCTGCAGGTATTGGAGTTATATTTGGTTGTAAGACACCATGTGGGTGCTGGGAACTGAACCCAGGTCCTCTGTAAGAGCAGCCAGTGGACTATACAATGAACCATCTCTCTACCCCTCACCCCTGTTCTTAAAAGATCTCACCCTAGCCCAGCATTTTTGAGATAAAACTCTCTCTGTAGTCCTGGATGTTCTGGACCATGTAGGTCTATGTAGACCAAGTTGGCAAAGCAGGATATTAAAACAACAACAACAACAACACAAATAATCAGTTCGTGTGAGAGTGGGTGGGTGGGGTGTTAACCTGTTTGTGTGGGTGTGTTCATGTAGGACACACATGGATGAGAGCCTTGGGAGGGGGAGGCGGAGGCTGATGCTCAGGGCCTTCCTCTATTGCCCTCTAGTTACTTTTGGCAATAAGGTTTCTCCCTAAACCCTAAATGTACTAATTCAGCTAAAGTAGGTGACCAGAAAGCTCCAGGAATCTTCCTCAGATGTGAGATTTCAGAGGACAGCCATGTTCGACTTTATAGGTGGGCACTGGAGATCTGAACCCAGGTCCTCACAAATATGCCACAAATGCTTTACACAAGGAGTCTTGGGTAAAATTTTTGTCTCCCAGACCAAAAAATTTTGAAAAGAAAAGAAAAAGAAGAAGAAAAAAAAGAAACAAATGCAAACAAAATTAGTGACACAAAAGCCTTGTGACCAGTTTGCACAGCGGGTCGCCAGACCTCCTCTGCACCATAACAATAGGCCATGTAAGAGTGAATCCTCCTGCATCAGACGACAGACTAGAACCGCTGGCTGATTTATCAGTAGTTATTAACATTCCTCCTTGCCCACAATTAGTTTTCTTCTCAGTCCAGCCTTCCCCCACCCCCAACGCCCAGCCCTTGAAGTGTGTTCACGAGCCTGATTGAGGTTTTTTTTTTTTTTTTTTTTTTTGATTTTTCGAGACAGGGTTTCTCTGTGTAGCCCTGGCTGTCCTGGAACTCACTTTGTAGACCAGGCTGGCCTCGAACTCAGAAATCCGCCTGCCTCTGCCTCCCGAGTGCTGGGATTAAAGGCATGCGCCACCACGCCCGGCTGCCTGATTGAGTTATATGAAGGCTTTATTTGAACTCTCAAGAGTTCCTAACCCTGCAAATAACAATGAGGAGTGGATGGTATTCTTCTTTTTTCTTTTGCATCAAATAAAGCTGCCCTTGCCAGAACTCTTAGAGATGAGGAAGAGGATCCGGCCCGGGGATCCGGACCGGCACAGAGCGAACCAGAGCAGCCCTTAAGCCTTCCTGCTTCTCCTGGCATTTCTGGTCTGCCCCCCACCACACACTCACACACCCCAACCCCCCCCCCCAACACACATCCCCCATCCCCTCCCCCACACATGGCCCCTAGGATGGTTAGACTTTACACAGCCTAGAATTAGGCAGAAAGGAAGCCTCCATGAGGAGCTATCAAGATGAGGTTGGACTGTGGATGTATCTGGGAGGATTAATAGATGGGAGAAGGCCCAACCTGCCAGTGGGCAGCACCAGTGCCTGGTTTTGGCTCCTGGACTGTAGAGTAGAGAGCTAGCTGAGCACTAAGCATGCGCACATTCATTTTCTCTCTGATTCTGGCTGAGGATGTCCGGTGGCTGCCACTGAAGTTCCTCCCGCCTCCGCTCGCATCCCTTCAGTGATGGGCTGGATGGAGCCTGGGGTTTGGGGTTTGTCTTTCTCCCAGAACTTGCTTCTTGTTGGGAGTATTGTTGTCATAGCAACAGCAATGAAACTTCTTTCTCTTAGTGACTTTTTTTTCTTTTTTTCGAGACAGGGTTGGCTGTCCTGGAACTCACTTTTATAGACTAGACTGGCCTCGAACTCAGAAATCCGCCTGGAGTGCTGGGATTACAGGCATGCACCACCACACCCGTCTCTTAGTGACGTCTGTTTACTTCCCTTAACGCTTTTCTCGGAGAGTTTCAAGAACTTGGGGGAAAAAAACCAACCCTGTTCTTACATATTGTTTTATTTTTTAACATTGATAAATTAAATCATATTAACGTTAATCGATTGACATTTGTTAATGATATTTATTGGTGAGTATGAACTATTAATTATTATTAATTAATATTAATTTTTGTTCTCACTAGGTGCCTCAGGCTGCCTCCCACCCATGATCCTGAGGACTGGAGTTAGAGGTATTGTGATGGTTTGTATATCCTTGGATCAGGGAGTGGCACCATCTGAAGGTGTGGCCTTGATGGAATAGGTGTGACCTGGTTGGAATGGGTGTGTCACTGTAGGTGTGGATATAAGATCCTCACCCTAGTTGCCTGGAAGTCAGTCTTCCACTAGCAGCCTTTGGATGAAGACATAGAACTCTCAGCTCCTCCTGTGCCATGCCTGCCTGGATACTGCCATGCTCCCACCTTGATGATAATGGACTGAACCTCTGAACCTGTAAGCCAGCCCCAATTAAATGTTGTTTTTTATAAGACTTGCCTTGGTCATGGTGTCTGTTCACAGCAGTAAAACCCTAACTAAGACAGAAGTTGGTACCAGAAGTGGGGTATTGCTGTGATAGGCCTGACCATGCTTTTATTTGAAAGAATGTGGATTTTGGGACTTTGGATTTGGAAAGCAGTGGAATGCTTTAAATGGGGCTTTATGGGTCATCCTAGTAGGAATATGGAAGACTTTGTTGCTGTGAGTAATTTGAACTGTGTTGACCTGGCCCAAGAGATTTCAAAGGAGAAGAATTTCAGAATGTGGCATAAAGACTGGTTTTCTGGTATTTTGGTGAAGAATGTGGCTACTTTTTGCCCTTGTCTGAAAAGTTTGCCTGAGGCTAAGGTGAAGAGACTTGGATTAATTGCATTGACAAAAGAAGTTTCAAAAAAGCCCAGCAGAGACTTTGTTCTCTGGTTAAGTCTTATGAAGAGAAGTTTGAACAAGCATAGCAAGCTTAGAAAGGAAAAATATAAAATATATGGTTTGAGTATTAAAGGAGTACCAGGAAGTGAAATGGAGCAAAATCTTGTGTTCTAGGAGATAAAGATTAAGGGAGTGGGACCTTGGGGCAAGATCCTACCCAGCTAAATTAGATCCAGGCATGGTGGTACACACCTTTAATCCCATGAGACAAGCATGCTGATTTCTACATTCAAGGTCAATCTACAGAGCAAGAACCAGGATAGCCAAGCTTAGGCAGTGAAGGATTTAGAAAACATAAAGCTAGTGATAATGTAATAATACAAGGGGATCATGTTCTAGTTCCTGTAAGCAGCAGAACTCGGCAGCTTCAGCCATGTGCCTCTGGCTCTAGAGTTAAGAATGGAAGGAACTACTGGGAAAATTGATGCTGGTTAGCTGGAGCTAAGGAATTAGCGGTGATTAAGAAGAGACCAGCATCGTTGAGGTGAAATCTTCTGGAAATTGTTTTCTGGGAGCACAAAGAAGCTGTGTTCCAGAGATACCCACGGTTGTACCTCATGCTGCTGCTGGACTTGATAATGTGTACGAGTCACTCAGGTGGTACTGCTTGTGAATGAATGAAGGGATCATGGAGAGAAGCTGAGGCTTAGCACTGTGAAAGGCCAGGGAAGCCCATTGGAGAAGGTGAAGCCTCAGCTATAGTTGATGGCCCAGGATTGAAGGCGTCATGCAAAGGATTTGAGGCTTGGCACCCTGAAGAGAGCCTATGAGAGGCTATTGGTGAAGCCTAGTTGGAGTGGAACACCCCAGTGTATTGGAGATGTCAGTACCATGGGATGATCACCAAGAACAGCAGCCATAATGGAGTGGATCAACCTGAGCATAGAGTGCTACAGAGGACAGAGATGGAAAAGTGATGCCAGCCCTTAGGAGGAGTCCAAAAGATCAAGTGGAATCCCAGACACTGAAAGAAGAAGCTGTAACATTGAAATTGCCTTGGAGACTCAAAGATGTTAAAGATGCCAGAACCATGGGATACATGCTGAGGAAAGCTGCTAACAGGGAGTGGAACCAGCCCAGGAGGAAGCAGTTTGTTGCAGTCAAAAAAGATGAAAAAGGAGTGGAGATCTGAACCACTTTGACATCAGCCATGGAGATGCAGAGTTGGAGTTTGCCCAGCTGGTTTCCTGCCTTGCTTTGGGGATTACAGTTAATTAAGTTGAATGAATCTCAGAAGAGACCTTGAACTTTGGACTTTTAACATTGTTGCAACTGCTATAGACTATGAGGACTTTGAAAGTTGCACTAAATGCATTTTGCATTATGCTATGTTTAAGTATGGCCCCCATAGACTCATGTTTTTGAACAAGTCTATGGGGACCAGGGAGTGGAATGTGATGGTTTGTATATCCTTGGATCAGGGAGTGGCACCATCTGAAGGTGTGGCCTTGATGGAATAGGTGTGACCTGGTTGGAATGGGTGTGTCACTGTAGGTGTGGATATAAGATCCTCACCCTAGTTGCCTGGAAGTCAGTCTTCCACTAGCAGCCTTTGGATGAAGACATAGAACTCTCAGCTCCTCCTGTGCCATGCCTGCCTGGATACTGCCATGCTCCCACCTTGATGATAATGGACTGAACCTCTGAACCTGTAAGCCAGCCCCAATTAAATGTTGTTTTTTATAAGACTTGCCTTGGTCATGGTGTCTGTTCACAGCAGTAAAACCCTAACTAAGACAGGTATGTATCACCAACCTTTACCCAAGATTCTTATCTCTCATTCCTACTTTCCAGAGCCCCATTTCCTCCTCCTCGCTGAACACACCTCTTTTTTTTTTTTAAGATTTATTTATTTATTACATGTAAATACACTGTAGTTGTCTTCAGACACACCAGAAGAGGGCATCAGATCTTGTTACAGATGGTTGTGAGCCACCATGTGTTGCTGGGATTTGAACTCAGGACCTTGGAAGAGCAGTCAGTGCTCTTAACCACTGAACCACCTCACCAAGCCCCCTGAATACATCTCTCGTCTCCCAGGCTCTCCAGCCCCAGACTTAACATCCTTTATGCCATCAGATGGTCCCCATACTGTCACTTAGGTCACAACTGAGACTGTCCCAATGAAAGGGCTCTGGGACAGCCCAACTGTGCAAGCCTGGAGACTTGATCCCTGGCACCCAGGAGATAAGCTGTGGGTGGAAGCTGATGCCCGTAACCTTTGGGGTATTCAGAGGTAGAGTCAAGCAGAACCCAGGCGCTTACTAGTCAGTCACTCAGACCAGAGCGCAAGCTCCAGGTTCAGTGAGAGAAAGTCTCAAAAATTAGACCCAGAAACCAGGGAATGGTAGCCAACACGTTTGATCGCAACACTCAGTAGGCAGAAGGAGATGGAGTTCTGCAAGTTTGAGGCCAGCCTGGTCTACAGAGAGAGAATTCCAGGATAGCCAGGACTACACAGAGAAACCCTGTCTGGGGGAAAAAAAAAAAAGACGAAAGGACCCAGGTTCCATTTGCAGTATCTACAGGACAGTTCACAACCACCTGCAACTCCAGTCCCAGAAGAGCTGATGCCTTTTCTGGTTTCCACCAGCACCAGGTACACACAGGGTGCACAAATATACAGGGTGCTAGCAAAACACTTACAGAAATAAAATAAAAATAACAGTAAGGTGGGACTATCAAGATGACTCAGTGGGTAAGGGCACCTGGAGCCAGAGCCGACAATTTAAGTTCTATCCCAGGGGGAAGAAGAGAACTAATTCCATTAACTTGCTCCCTGACCTCTAGGTTGCACGGAATTGTAAGGCCCTACCCCATAAAAAAGGAAACAAATGTTTAAAAACAGAAAAGGTAGAAATTGATTGAAGACGACACTGGGCAATGACACCTGACTTCTGGCCTACACACACACACACACACACACACATCTGGGCAATGACACCTGACTTCTGGCCTACACACACACACACACACACACACACACACACACACACATCTGTAGACAGACAGGAAGACCATACACACAGATTACCCTAATTTAATTGGCATTACAACCCAAGTTTGTTAAGCACCTCAATATCCATTCTCTTCCTGTTTTTCAGCTAGAATTCAGGCCACAGGTTTGGAGTAGGAAATAAAATGCCCTAGAACAGAGAGTTGTTACAAAAGGTAGTGTGGGGGCAGGGAGGGGTGCAAGTGAGTGGCAGGAGTGCTCATCTGGCTTGCTGAAAGCCTGGCTTCCAGTCCCCCCTCATAAAAGCAGGTGTAACTAGATGAGGTGGCCCATGCTTAGGACACCAGCACTGAAACCTGGAGGCAGAGGATGAGTTTACTTACAAAGCCATGTGTGAGGCTGCCTAGGCTACATTAGAGCTTATCTTAAAAAAAAAAAAAGGAAGGAAGGAAGGAAGGAAAAGAAAAAGAAAGAAAAAAGATCAAGCGATCAAGCTATTACATTATTATTTGTGAAATGCATGCAGCTAATTAAAGAGGGAGACAAAACACCTCTGCAGCCAGATATACATTCTCAAATATGGAATTTATAAAAATCATTTCAAATACATATAAAATTTACCTAACCCAAATCCATAAGACCCAGGATGGTTTGGTAGGGAAGACAGAAATAAAGTAGGAATTTTTTTGTTTTCCATTTCTTTGCTTGTTTCTCTTTTTTTTTTTTTTTTTTTTTTTTTTTGGTTTTTCGAGACAGGGTTTCTCTGTATAGCCCGGGCTGTCCTGGAACTCACTTTGTAGACCAGGCTGGCCTCAAACTCAGAAATCCGCCTGCCTCTGCCTCCCGAGTGCTGGGATTAAAGGCGTGTGCCACCACGCCCGGCTGCTTGTTTCTCAATACCGGGTCCCACTGTGCAGCCTTGCTGGCGTGGAACTAACTGGGTAGAACAGGCTATTCTTACGATTAATCCCATCTTCCTGAGTGGCTGTGGTAATGAGAGAGCCACCATGCCTGGCTAAGGTAGGAAATTCTGAGGACTTTAATTTTTTTTTTTAAAGACAGGGTTTCAGCTATGTATCCCTGTCCAGCCTGGCATTCACCATGTATTCCAAGTTGACCTAGAACTCACGACAATCCACCTGCCTCTACTGCCGAAGACCCCCAAAGCCCTCATCACAATGAAGTCTTAAAATCAGGAAATGAATCCTGTTCATTCCAGTTCACTCACTCATAGGTGGGTTTCAGAATTTGCCGGTTGCTGTCTTAGCATCAATATCCTTTGCTGTGATTGGTCGTCCGTTCAGCTGTCCTGTTTGTGTTTCTGAAGATCAGACCCCAGGCTTGTGCATGTAGGTGAGGTCTCTCACTCAGACTCCAGGCTCTCCTATGTTGCCCCTCCCTCTCCTCCTGTGTCGCCTCCCCACCCCTCCCCCCCACCCCCCATCTAGAAGGCTTCTATTCCTCCCATTCCCAGCCTTGAGATTTCTGTTTCTTTTGTTTCCATTAGGAACAGCTGATACTTCTGTCCTGATTACCTTGGGTCTGTGCGTTGGGGACAGGGGTACTCCCTAAGGAACACCAAGCCAATCTCCAGGCATCCTAGGAGGAGGCAGCCTCTGTCAGTTTGTCCCGTGGGAACTTTGATCATGGTCACGAAGGTGTCTGCTCGCTTTTTATTTTCCTGCTGCAAAGTTGCTGTTTTTCTCTCTGTAAAATTAAATGGTTAGGGATGCAATTTGGTTAGGATGCTAGCCCAGCAAGCCTGAGGCCCTGGGTTCAATTCCTGGCATGATGAAAAGAAAGGGAAATAAAAATGTAACCACAAACCAGGCGTGGTGGCGCACGCCTTTCATCCCAGCACTCGGGAGGCAGAGGCAGGCGGATTTCTGAGTTCGAGGCCAGCCTGGTCTACAAAGTGAGTTCCAGGACAGCCAGGGTTATACAGAGAAACCCTGTCTTGAAATAAAAAAAGAAAAAAAGAAAACACATTGCAGAGAACCCGAGTATTTGGATTCCTACTCCCATGTGGCAGCTCACAACCACTTGTGATTCCAGATCCAGGGGATCTGGTGCCCTTTCTGACCTCCACAGAGACCAGGTACACAATACATACATGCAGGTAGAATATTCACCCACATAAAATACAATAAATAAACCTAAAGGAGGAGGAACTAAGGACACATAAACATAGCCGGGCTTAGTGGGTTAACGCTTTAATCAAGTGGTTCTCAACCTATGGGTCCACTACCCCTTTAGGATCACATATCAGATATCCTGTGTGTCAGATATTTGCATTATGAGTCATAACAGTAGCAAAGTTACAGTTATGAAGTACTAAGGAAACAATTGTATGGTTGAGAATCACTTCAACATAAGAAACTGTATTATTGGAGGTGGAGTGATGGATGGCTCAGTGGTTAAGAGCACTGACTGCTCTTCTGAAGGTCCTGAGTTCAAATCCATGCAAACGCATGGTGGCTCACAGCCATCCGTAATGAGATCTGATGCCCTCTTCTAGGGTGTCTGAAGACAGCTACAGTGTACTTACATATAGTAAATAAGTAAATGTTTAAAAAGAGAGAGAAGGAAAGAGAGAGAGAGAGAGAGAGGAACTGTTTTATTAGAGTCAAAACCTTAGGAAGGTTGATAACCACTGCTTTAATCCCACCAATCAGATGCAGAGGCAAGTGGATGTCTGCGAGTTCCAGACCTGACAGGGCTACATAGTGAGACTCTCTCTCCAAAACAAGCAAGGAAATGAAAAGGTATTAAACAGTGATCGACCAAGGAGAGGGTTCAATAGATCAAGTGTGTACCATGGAAGCCTAAGGCCCTGACTTGGATTCCCGGAGCCCTAGAAAGCTAGAGGCATTAATGCAAGGTCTTGTAATCACAAGATACCCTGCTGAGGGATGGGACCTGAGGGCCAGCTAGCCTGGTGTACAGCAGTAAACAGCAAGAGAGACTGTTTCCAACAGGGCAGGTGATGAGAATCAGCCCCTGGCTCTGTGAAAATACAACTCCTCATATATACACATATATATAGGTGTGTAAGTGTGTGGTTTTTTTTTGTTTTTTTGTTTTTTGGTTTTTTTTTGGTTTTTCGAGACAAGGTTGCTCTGTATAGCCCTGGCTGTCCTGGAACTCACTTTGTAGACCAGGCTGGCCTCGAACTCAGAAATCTGTCTGCCTCTGCCTCCCGAGTGCTGGGATTAAAGGCGTGGTGGCACATGGCGTGTGTGTGTGTGTGTGTGTGTGTGTGTGTGTGTGTGTATTTTTGTATGCATCATCCATCAGAATACTGGCAGGTATCCTGTTTACTATAGAAGCAGTTACAGATCAACTCCAAGTCCACCTTTTGAGGCCTCAAACTTAAAAGCTTTCTGTATGCTTCTGCAAAGCTCAGCAATCTCTAATGTCCCCAGTCTTTAAGTTGCAAACAGTTTCACTTACTTTATCTCAGAGACAAATGTTTTTTAGCTAATCAGACCTCCTTTTCCAAAGACAGATAAAGAAGACACACTGAGTGTTATACTGAATTCATATCCAGCCCTTTAAAGTACTCAATTCGGGCCAGTGAGATGGCCCAGTGGGTAAAGGTACTTGCAAGCAAACCTAATGACGTGAGTCTAATACCAGCCTGCGGCGTCATAGGGAATTTCAAGTCATCCTGACCTAGCAATTAAGATCTCGTGTTTAAAAAACAAAAACAAGGGCTGGTGAGATGGCTCAGTGGGTAAGAGCACCCGACTGCTCTTCCAAAGGTCCAGAGTTCAAATCCCAGCAACCACATGGTGGCTCACAACCATCCGCAACAAGATCTGGCGCCCTCTTCTGGAGTGTCTGAAGACAGCTATAGTGTACTTACATATAATAAATAAATAAATCTTTAAAAAAAAACAAAAACAAAAACAAACAAACAAAAAAAACAGAAAAAAATGGTAGGGAAGTGAGATAGTTCTGTGGATAAGGGTGCTTGCTGTCGACGACCTGAGTTCAATTCCTGTGGCCCACTGGGTATGCGAGAACTGACTCCTGACTCCCACAAGTTGTCCTCTGACCCCTCCACATGTGTAATGTAGCACCCATGTGCTGTGGAATATGTGTGCCTTCTCTCTCTCTCTTTCTCTCTCTCTCTCTCTGACACTCACATGCTCAAACTCACACATACACATATGTGCATATACACATACTCACATAAATATAGTAAATATAAAGCACTACTGATACTAGTATATTCAAAAGAAACCTCGTGCCTGTTTAAAGTCACTTCCATTCTTTCTGTGTCACCTGACAACCACTAATCTTCCAGTGTGCTTGGATCAACCCAAGGCCTTGGGAAGACTGGGCGGCCAGCCACCTCTGTGGTCTATCCTGCACCCTTGCTTGCTTTCTGTCTCTGCTCCCCTTCCTGAACAAATCCTAGAATGTGTGTCTTCAGTGAGCAGCTCCTTTCTCTGAGCCTAACATTTCATTTGTTGGTCTGTGATGATGGCAGGGCTAGCCCAGAACCTCTCACATGATAGGCACCCCCACCCAAGACTCCAGTCACTATGGTCCACCTATGTTGTAGCACCCCTCACGGAACAGTGCACCCTTGTAGAGGAGTGACACGTGTTTGTCCACTTCCAGTTGATGGCTGGCTGTTCCTCTCTGGCTGTGGTGGTGTGAACAGCCTCCACAAGGCTGCTATGAACACGCAGATTCAGTTCTCTGGGAGTGGAAGGGCTGGATAGTGTGGCAATTTATCTTTAACAATTAGAGAAATTGCCCAACTATTCTCTGCGGTGATTACACAACTTTTACGTTCCAACAGAGATTTCGGGTTCTACCTTTTCTACATGCACATCAATTTGTGCTTGCTTATTTATTTATTTATTTATTTATTTATTTATTTATTTATTTTTGAGACAGGGTTTCTCTATATAGCCCTGGCTGTCCTGGAACTCACTTTGTAGACCAGGCTGTCCTCGAACTCAGATATCTGCCAGCCTCTGCCTCCCAAGTGCTGAGATTAAAGGCCTGCAACACCATGCCCAGGTCTCCCCCAACCCTTAAACTTCCTCCCTTGTCAACTCCTTCCCCAGTGACCACCCTTACCGCACAGACATAGGCAACCCTCTATTTTCATCCTCTCTGTGTCCCGCAGATTTCCCAAGACTCTGAAGTCAAAGGTGGTTGCTCATGTTTCCAAGATAGGGAGATGTCTCAAGGTACAGGGGCATTCCTAGGGGTTGGGCGTATTTGCCCTAGAATGTTAGGATCAAATGTACTTTGCCTCAGTTCGTTTTCTTTGCAAACTGTCCTGTCTGGACAACAGAGAGGCATATATTCTTGTTATCCGCATGGCTTTGACTCTGCTTGCTGTAAACTGGAAGGTCTACCTCCCTCACAGCCTTACCTTGACCTGCAGTGTTCTCTGAAAAGTCCAGATTGCTACAGAAGTTCCCCCCACCCCCAGCTCGAACAGTTTGCTAGCACTGAGGTATACCCCCAGCTGGGAACTTGCCCACCCTTTCAGTTGGTGTGGAGTGAAAGTCCAGCTCAACAAAGCTAATGACAATTTTGATGTTCCTTCCAGCCTGCATGCCCCACCCAGGCTGGGAAAGCCCCGGGAAGTGAAGTTTGCTAATTTCTAGAAACTGGGGCACCATCTTAAGATTTTTACGCCAGTGGCTCTCAACCTTCCTACCTCTGTGACCCTTTCATACAGTTCTTCATGTTGTGGTAACCCCCAGCCATCAAATTTTTTCATTGCTACTACATAACTATAATTTTGCCACTGTTAACGAATTTTAAGGGGAGAACTATGTTTTCTGATGATCGTGGGGGGGGGGTTGTGACCCACACGTTGAGAACCATTGATTCATAGGCTGTTTCCTGGATGGAATGGTTAGCAAGAGCAGCTGCTTAACAATGTAAGGGCACCGGGCAGTGGTGGCGCACGCCTTTAATCCCAGCACTTGGGAGGCAGAGGCAGGTGGATTTCTGAGTTCGAGGCCAGCCTGGTCTACAGAGTAAGTTCCAGGACAGCCTAGGCTGTACAGAGAAACCTTGTCTCAAAAACCCAAAAGAAGAAAAAACAAAACAAAACAAAACAAAACAAAAACAAACAAACAAAAACCAACCAACCAAACAAACAAACAAAAAAAAACAAAACAATGTAAGGGCAAGAAGAGATGGCTCAGATGAAGACATGGCTCAGTGGTTAAGAGCACTGAGTGCTCTTCCAGAGGTCCTAAGTTCAAATCCCAGCAGCCATATTGTGGCTCACAACCATCTGTAATCGGATCTGACGACCTCTTCTGGTGTGTCTGAAGACAGCTACAGTGTATTCATAAACATAAGATAAATAAGTTTTTAAGAAAAAAAAATCAATGTAAGGGCAAAGAGACTGAGGAGAGTTGCTGCAAAAGCGTTTCACAGCTCTCTCTATCCTGCGGCCAGAGGCAGGCTCTAGAAGAATAGTAAGGATTTATCTAATCTAAAGGGATGGGAAGAATATTCAGAACAAATACCCCAAAACTGGGGATGGGGGTGGGGTGGGGGTGTGGAGCAAGCTCAAGGTCGCGGGAAACTGTAACAGGCCTGAGTAGCAGAAATGGAGACCTTCTAAAGAAATGGTGTATTCCTCCTGTGGCTGTCAGACAATTGAAAGAATTAGAATTTCCCCCTGGAGGCTCCTGCGGAGAAAAGAAAAGGCTCAAGCCTTGGGCGCCACTCCTGTCCTGGGGGGAAAACCGTTGTCACCTTGTTGGTGACCTTGCAGTTTTCAGGGGAGCTGAGACTTTGCAGGAGGATTGCCTCCTTACCTTATGCAGAGGCCTTGCTTGTGACTTCATCTCTCCCGCACTTGTCCCTGGTCACAACGCAGCCACACCCAAAAAGTCTCCATTTTCTTCTTTTGCTTTTTTTTTTTTTTTTTTTTTTTTTTGAAGCAGGGTCTCTCTATGTAGCCTGGCTGTCCTGGAATTCAGTATGTAGACCAGGCTGGTATTGAACTCATAGAGATCCACCTTCCTGTCTCCCAAATGCTAGGATTAAAGCACGTGCCACCATGCCTGACTCTTTTGTTTTTTTTCTTGTTATGAACTGTCTGATGTGTGTGTTAGAAAGTGAGCTAGGGTCTTTTGCATACCAAGGCTTGGTGGTTAGAGCACACATCCAATGTCCCAGCCCCTTCTTTTATCTCCCCCCCTTCCACTGAACCCCTTCTCCTTCCTGACAGATCCCCTCCTAATTGCATTTTTTTTTCCAAAAAAAAAAAAAAAATCAGCCGGGCGTGGTGGCGCACGCCTTTAATCCCAGCACTCGGGAGGCAGAGGCAGGCGGATTTCTGAGTTCGAGGCCAGCCTGGTCTACAAAGTGAGCTCCAGGACAGCCAGAGCTATAAAGAGAAACCCTGTCTCGAAAAACCAAAAAAAAAAAAAAAAAAAAAAAAAAAAAAAAAAAAAAATCATATTTTGTTTGTTTGATTTGTTGTTGTTGTTTTTTGAGACAGGGTTTCTCTTTGTAGCCCTGGCTATCCTGGAACTCACTCTGTAGACCAGGCTGGCCTCAAACTCAGAGATCCACCTGCCTCTGCTACCCCAGTGCTTGGATAAAAGACATACGCCACCACAAAATGATCTTTAATTGACATGGATCTCACATAGCTCAGCTTGGCTGAGCCTCTGCTTCCCAGGTGCTGAGATAACAGGCATATGCTATCATACCCAGCTTTTACGGTGGTTGTTGTTCTATGTATGTCTGGTTGTTGTTGTTGTTGTGTGGCCTGCTGCTTTCACTTAGAGTCACCTGCACAAGCATAGGTGGCAGTAGTTATTTCCTTGAGCACAGACAATCAATTAACCAATGGCAAGCCCACCAGGGAATAGACTTCCCGCCTATAACCATTAACGACCAATAGCTATCAGGGAGGGTGTGGCCTCCCAAGCTCCTCCCCCATCCATTACAGAATGCTGACAGCCCACTTTTTTTTATTTTCTTTTTTAAAGATTTGTTTCTATTTCTGGGCTGGGCTTAGCAGGTCCTGGATTGCTTTCTTGTCTTGCAAGCCTAAAGGCAAATTCAATCCCTAACAATACCCAAAAATTGTCTTCTCACCCCAACATGCATGCCATGGCTCAGAAATACATACAAATACATAATAAATAAGGAAACAAATAAATGCAGTTGTTTAATAAGAAAGAGGCCGGGCGTGGTGGCACACGCCTTTAATCCCAGCACTCGGGGAGGCAGAGGCAGGCGGATTTCTGAGTTCGAGGCCAGCCTTGTCTACAGAGTGAGTTCCAGGACAGCCAGGGCTACACAGAGAAACCCTGTCTCAAAAACCAAAAAAAAAAAAACAAAAAAAAAAAGAAAGAAAGAAAGAAAGAGAGAGAGAGAGGGAGGGAGGGAGGGAGGGAGGGAGGGAGGGAGGAAGGAAGGAAGGAAGGAAGGAAGGAAGGAAGGAAGGAAGGAAGGAAGGAAGGAAGGAAAAGAAAGATGGGGCTGGGGAGATGGCTCAGTAGGTAAGAGCACAGACTCCTCTTACAAAGGTCCTGAGTTCAATTCCCAGCACCACATGGTGACTCACAACCATCTGTAATGAGATCTGACGCCCTCTTCTGGTGTGTTTGAAGACAGCTACATTGTGCTTAGATATAATAATAAATAATTTTTTTTTAAAAAAGAAGGAAGAAAGAAAAAAAGAGGAAGAGAGAAAAAGAAAGAAGGAAGGAGAGAGAGAGAGAGAGAGAGAGAGAGAGAGAGAGAGAGAGAGAGAAGACCATTAATGAGAAATCCCGCAGACCAAGTGTGTGAACCATTAGCTTAGCTTGCTTTGTCTCTTTCTGGACTTCTCTCCCTAGCACGTGTGGTGACTGGATTTCCACCTTAGCCTATGAGAAAAGAACGATACAAGTCCAGGGTCCAAGGAAGAGTTGGCCAGGCAGGCTTTCTCAGCAAAATAGCAAGGCCTAGACAAATAAGACAAGGTCAAAGGATTCTTAGGTCAGAAAAGAACACTGTTTGACATCAGGGTTGAAGTGGTTATCCAGCCATTCAAACCCATGGAGTGAATGCCACAAAGACTGAACATTCCTGTGCACTGGGGTCTGTGGGACCCTGAGGTATCCACGTGGGAGCCTCACTTGTAACCAGTATTCCACTTTGGGCAACATGCTGTTCACAGGTGTTTGTCTACCAGGATAGGAGGCAAATGGGACATCTTCATGCCCCACTGTCAAGTTTGCCATGAATCTCAAACTGCTCTAGAGAAATTAACTTCCAAGGTGGGGATAAACAAGAGGAACTCATGCCTAAATTATAAGACACTTGGTGAGCCAGCCATGCTCTTAATCCCAGAGGCTGCCTCCTCATCTTTGTCAGTTCAAGGTCAGCCTGGTCTACACAGTAAGTTCCAGAACAGGAACAGAGGTTGGGAGGCAGAGGCAGCCATATCTCAGTGATTTCAAGGACAGCCTGTTCTAGTAGGGAGTTCCAGGACAGCTGGGGCCACGTGGAAAGAACTTGTCACAAAATAACACAAACAATGTGAAAACCAATGGTCATATCTTATATAGAAAGCCAGAGGGAGTCCAGAGTCCCACAGTCCTCTGCATTTGTTGTTTGTTTTCTTCTTCCTCCTCCTCTCTTCTTCTTCTTCCTCTTCTTCTCTTCCTCCTCCTCCTCCTCCTCACCCTTCTCCTCCTCCCCCAGCCTCCCGTCCCTTCTCTCTGTCTCTCCCTCTCTCTTCTTTTTCTTCCTCAACAAAGTCAAACCTAGCCTGGAACTCCCTATATACACCAGGCTGACCTTAAACTCACAGTGATCGTCGTTTTACCTGTGCAAAGCACCATAAATTCTCTCAAACCTCACACTACTTAAAGTAATGCCAGCCCAGGGTCCAAGACTTCCACCACAAGAGACTCTGCACAAGGACTGTTCAGTAGTCTCTTGGGATCCCATTCCTGTCATCAGACCCTTTCTGGGCAGCTGATGATCGGGTCCAGGCTCAAAGGCTATCTGCACTCACAGCCGCTCTTTACCTCTCAGTCTGTGTGCTAGAAAGGGCTAGCTCCTCATTTCATGACAGCTGAAGGAAAACAGTGAGATGTCTCTTACATGCGCGCGCGGGCGCGCGCACACACACACACACACACACACACACACAGTAACAGGAAACGTCTTGGCTGCCAAGGCAAGGATTTGGGTTTCTTTGGCTTCTGAGCTGCTCTTGGCTCGAGGCCATCTAGGGAAACTGAGCAAGTCCATAGATCCATGGAACTTGGGCTAGATCCATCAAGGACACAAAAAACAGATTATCCCGTCCTCTTCCCCCAAGTGGAGCAGACAAAAGTGCCGTTGATGCTGAAGCTGTGGAAAGCTTCACAAGGGCCCATGGGAGGAAGCTTGGCATGGGCAACTCTGCCTGAACCTGGAAGCAAGGCAGCAGCGGGCTGGGGGAAGCTCCAGGCAGGGCTTGGCCTGGGCAGCGAGCAGCCTGTATCTCTCAGCATGGCAGGAGAGGCATGGGCTGCCCGATGACTGTGCCTGGAGCCAGAGTTCTCTTACAGGGAATATCGCCAATGGAAAAATGCTCATGACATCCATTTTGTTCAGTTGATTTTTATTACACTGATTGACTGAGGGTGGGGTCTGGCAAATGGAGGTCAGAGGACAACTTTTTTTCTTCCATGTAGTTCCTGGGGAATAAACTCAGGTCATCAGGCCTGGCAGGAAGCACCTTACACATCCTACCAGCTGGTTTGCTGGTTTGCTGGTTTGTTTGAGACAGGCTTTAATGTAACCCAGGCTAACCTCAAACTCAATCTGTAGCCCAGGATGACCTTGAACTTCTAATCTTTCTAACCCTACTTCCTGAGTGCTAGAATTGCCTGTGCCACAAACCTCTCTTGTGTAGATGGTGGGGGTTGGGTGTGGGGGTCTGAAACGAGGGCCTTGGGCATTTAGGCAAGTACCCACTGAGCTACATCTCCACACACACCCCCGCTTCATGATGCAATAAATGGAAAAGTCAACACACAAACTTTACCTATATAATTTCTATGTAAGAAAAACTCTTGGGTATGGAGAAATGGCTCTGCGGTTAAGAGCACTGCGGGCGTGGTGGCGCACCCTTTAATCCCAGCACTCAGGAGGCAGAGGCAGGCAGATTTCCGAGTTCGAGGCCAGCCTGGTCTACAAAGTGAGTTCCAGGACAGCCAGGGCTACACAGAGAAAACCTGTCTCGAAAAACCAAAACCAAAAAAAAAAAAAAAAAGCACTGTCTGTTCTTCCAGAAGTTGATAACCAGCAATCACATGGTGGCTCACAGCCATCTATACTGGGATCTCGTGCCCTCTGCTGGTGCACAGGTGTACATGCCTGGAGACCACTCATGCTAAAATAAAATAAATCTTATTTTGGTCTTGTGAGATGGCTTTGCAGCCAAGTCGAAAACCTTAGTTCCTGGGACCTTTATGACGGAGGGAGAGAGCAGGTTCCCAAATGCTGTCCTCTGACTTACACACACACACTGAGGTGAAAACACACAATCAATCCATCAATCAATCAATGTTTTAAAATTTTTCCCTTTTTGGGAGGTGAGGGGGAGAGTAGTGTGAACTCAGGGTCTTGTATAGGCTACGCATGCACTCCACCGCTATGCTTCCCTACCACTTTTTTTTTTTTTTTTTTTTTTTTTGAGACAGGGTTTCTCTGTGTAGCCCTGGCTGACCTGGAACTCACTTTGTAGACCAGGCTGGCCTCAAACTCAGAAATCCGCCTGTCTCTGCCTCCCAAGTGCTGGGATTAAAGGCATGCGCCACCACGCCTGGCTCCCTCCCACTTTTTAAAAAGCACGGACTGATCAAGAATGGAAGTTAATGTAGTATAATATTATCAGTATTTGGGAAAACAGGACTTAAAAAAAAAATAACAACTCATCTCTTGTGTCTGTATTTTTTAATTTCCCCAGTGCCAGGGACTGTTCAGTGATCGCCATAAACACCTTCTGTAACAGCAGACATCACCCCACCCTGCATCGGTCCTGCCTGGGGAAAGGTGGGGGCCGTGGGGGAGAAATAAAAACCGATGGGGAACGTGATTCCGAAATATCTGTTGGTTTCAGCCCGCAGCCTGTGGGTCGGAGAAGCTTCTGGAAGGTCCACCCCCTGTGTCTCTCTGCCTCAGAGTTTCCTCAAAGCTACTCCGATTCCCCTCTCACCTTGCCTGTTTCGCAAGCAACGCAGTAGCAGATGTTCTTTTCCCAAGAAAAGTTCAAAGCACAAAGAGCCAGCCTCTGGCTTCTGCTCCCTGCCCTCCATCCCCTCACCTGATGAAAGCCTTTGATATGCGTTTGTCACAGGACCTCTGGGTCTCAACCCCCCTAGGGCCTGGGCGGGGCTCTGCTCTGGGTTGCTTAAGCCTCCCGGCTGGCTCCTTAGCCATGCTGGGACCACGTGCCTAACACCAGCCTTGCAGCAAATAATGACATAGACAGACCGAGGCAGTCCTTCAGGAACCTTTGGCTTCTCCTCCAGAGGAAAAACTGAGCTCATCTTGAGAAAGGGATGAGCTAGGGGCGATACAGCAGAGTCTGGATTCCGCAGGAATCTGCTTACTGGACTGAGAGAAAAATTACAGGATTTCTGTAGGCTTAGGGCTCTCAAAGTTTTGCACTTTCTCACATAAATGCCACAAGAAACCCCCCATGCCTAGGTGGGCTTCCTCGTAAGCTCTCCCGGGGGCTTGGGAGGGCCAGCCTGAGCCCGGGGGCGGAGCAAGCATTGTGTTCTGGCCACTTCAGGGAGGAGATCTAGGGAAGTCTGAAGCTGAGGGAGGGAAGGTCGGAATTGGCCACCACTAAAGAGCCACCGACCGCTTCAGAAGGGAACTTGGGAGTTAGCTGATTGAAGAGATGGTATCTCTGACCAACAAGGAGGATGTTGCCCTACTGCTGTGACTTTTTGAGGTGGAACAACAGCAAAAGGAGAACAGAGAAGGACAGGGAGGATCCTGGCTCCCCACTGCCTTAGAGTTAGGGCCTTGAGTGACTGAGTGAAGTAGTGTCTCATGTAGCCCAGGCTGGCTCCAAATTCCCCTTTGTCACCAAGGATAACCTTTAACTTCTTTTTTTTTTTTTTAAGATTTATTTGGTTTTATTTATGTGTATGTGTGTGCGTGTGCTGGTATGTGCACGTGAGTGCTGGTACCCCTGGAAGCCAGAGGCATTGAGTGGGTCTTCTCTGCAAGAGCAGAGTATGTATGCTCTTCACTGTTTGGTTTCAGACAAGGGACTGAGGTGTATATTTTACATATCGAAGCCGACCTGGTGTCCAGGTCCTCCCAGCAGTCCTCAGTTCCACCTGGCACCCCCTGCCCCCAATCCTGAATTTGCAGCCCAGGGCTGGGCTGCCCTTCCCCCAGAGGCTCCTCTCTATATATTTCAAATATTTTATGCACCAGAGCGCTCTCTTTTTCTCTCTTTCTCACTGGGTGGGCACACACACATATACTCAAGCTTGCAAACACACATGTCCCATAGTAACTCCCCTGGCCTCAATCCCTGGGGCCAGTAAATTTGCCCTAGAGCAGTTTCCCAGCCCCAGATGGCTCCATCCTCATCAAGCAGAGGAAGTAGGCTCCACTTGAGGGAGCACGTAGTTACTTCCTGTAGTTCCCTCTCCCATACTGCACCCAAAAGAGCCCCTAGTCCAGCTCTCTCACAGGAGGTCACAGGTACAGGAAGCTTGGTGGGACTCATACCACCCACCCCTCACATCACTTGCACTACACAGATGCTCCATCCCTACCCTGACATCTCTTTGCTTCCTGGAGTGTACCGCCCTGACCTCCCTCCCCTCCCCCATCATCTGATGGCCAATTTGAAAACCATGGTTTCAGTTGCACGCCTTTAATCCTAGCACTCGGGAGGCAGAGGCAGGTGGATTTCTGAGTTCGAGGCCAGCCTGGTCTACAAAGTGAGTTCCAGGTCAGCCAGGGCTACACAGAGAAACCCTGTCTCGAAAAAAAAAAAAAAAAAACAAAAAACAAGAAAACAGTGGAGAGAACAGAGCCCATGATGTGTAACAGTTTCCTTTGGAATTGAAACATTTCATCTTGCCCGGGAGGTCTTTTAAGGTAAACAACTCAAAAAAATAGTTTCAGGAAGTCCCTGAAACTGACCAGATTCACTAGTCCCTCCCTGCCAGGGTAAGCCTGATAGTTGAGTCACACTCAGACTGAGCAGAGCTGTAAAGAAGATTCGTGTGTTCAGGCTAGCTGCCTGGAAGAAGTCTGGACCTGTGGCCGTTGGAAAGGACACTCACTAGCCTGTGGAACTGCCTATAGGTTGTGCTGTGCAGTGTGCTCCTGGTGCCCAGCTTTTGTGAGCTGTAACCATGCTGGAGTGAGCTTTCCTCATGCATTTGTCCAAGTCACTTTTGGTCCTGTGTATAATCCCAATAAAACGTATTGGTTCACCAAGCTGGACTTCAGTGGTATCTGTACTGTGGTCTGTTGTGGGCTCCCTATCTGGAGTAGATATGTGTGTTATATCACCTTAGGAAACATTTTTTGCAGTCCTAACCCCAGAACCTTAGCACCTAACATTATTTGAGGTAAGGTTGTTTTTTGTTTGTTTGTTTGTTTTGTTTTTTTAAGATTTATTTATTATATGTAAGTACACTGTAGCTGTCCTCAGATACTCCAGAAGAGGGCATCAGATTTCGTTACAGATGGTTGTGAGCCACCATGTGGTTGCTGGGATTTGAACTCGGGACCTTCAGAAGAGCAGTCAGCGCTCTTAACCACTGAGCCATCTCTCCACCCCGAGGTAAGGCTTTTAAAGAGGTTATTCAGGCTTGGGAATGGTGCCAGGGCACCCTTGTAATCTTTGCACCAAGAAGGCAGAGGCAGGAAGATTGCTTCAGCTCCAAGTACAGAACTGACATGGTCTACATAGCAAGACCTAATGGAAAAACAAAAGCCCCAAAACATAAGAAAACAAAAACAAAACAAGGAGCAAAACAAACAAATCCAGGCTAAGGTTGGAACCTTGCTTGAATAAATAAGGCTTGACCCTTATTTAGATCCCCAGTGCAGTGTAATAGGTGATGTGTTTATAAAAAGATAGAGGGGAAGAGCCGGGCGTGGTGGAGCAGGCCTTAATCCCAGCACTCAGGAGGCAGAGGTAGGCAGATTTCTGAGTTTGAGGCCAGCCTGGTCTACAGAGTGCATTCCAGGTCAGCCCTGGCTACACAGAGAAACCCTGTCTCGAAAAAAACCAACCAACCAACAAACAAACAAAAAAGATAGAGGGGGAGATGTGTTCTATGGAGGTGTGATGAGGTATGGGGGTCAGGGGGTGCCTCTGCAGGCCTATGCCAAGGCATCCCTTCCCCCTGAGGGACCAGCCACAAGTGTATTCAGGGCATGAGGAGGGGAGTTAAGAGGGTAGTAGAGGCAGAGAAAGACAAAGAGAGACTGAGTAGAGAAGTAGAGTAGAGCTGGCCCTGAGCAGTGGAGAGAGAGGGGAGGAAGGGAATGGAGGGGGGGGAGGGGTGAGGGGACAGAGTGGGAGCAAGAAGGCAAGAGACCAAGAGAGCAAGGAGAGGGCAAACAGCTCTTTTTTGTTGTTGTTTTTTTGAAAAAGAAAAAGAAATTGCAAGTGAGGATGGAAAAGGATGGCAGAGAGGCATGGGCAGGAAGGGTTAAGGGGGGCGGGGATGAGCAGGTCAGGTGACTCAGCACTGGGATTCCCACCAATGGTAAAGGCTACACAGTCCCGGGGGGGGGGGGGGGGGGGGTTTGGGCAAGATGGCTCAGCTGGTAAAGATGCTTGCTGCCAAGCCTGAGGACCTGGGTTGGATCTGAGATACACTTGGCAATTGGAATATACTCAGACAAGTGGTCCTCTGACCTTCATAATAAATAAATGAATATAAGTTTTAAAATGAATTAACATAGATGCCAACTGTTTTGTGAGACAAGGGCTCCTGTAGTTCAGCTGGTCTCCAACTCCCTACAACCACAGACTCTTATGTCTTCGACCTTCTGCTTCCACTTCTCAAATGCTGGCAACCGAACTGAGCCACAATCCCAGCACGAGATGGGGGCTTCTGAAATTGTGGTCCTGTTGTCAAACCTTTCTTCCCACTGCTGGGCTCATAGAGTGTACCAACACTTCTTGTGTGTCTCCAACCTTGTTAGGGGAGAAAGAGAAAACTAACAAAATTTGTAACCTTGGGGGGAAAAAATCATTCTTTCATTATAATTAATACTAGGCTCCAAGTTAAGGACAGTTTTATAGATTCTTGAAGAATGCAAACATGTCTCCGAAGCAGTTACAAGCTTGAAAACCTGGCAGTGGACAACAGTCCACTGTAGGCCCAGTGCCACACTGGGCCAACAGCCTCATGCAGTTGTTCCCTCATAGGATGTGATGGGTTTCCAGTGTGCCAAGCTGCATCTCCAGCCAACCAGCTACCTCTGCAAACAATTGTGCAGGCTATGTTCCCACTACTTCAAAATCCACACAACTCCAACATGTTATGTTGACACAGATTCGTCATAGCTTCGTTAAAAGATTTATTTCATGTGTATGTGTGCCAGCGCTCATACCATGCATGGTGTGTACGAGGAGGTCAGAGGATAACATGAGAACTCTCTTCCACAAATTATCTTTTGGTCTCTGCACATACACTATAGATAGCTCTTGCAGGTGAATGCTGGGAAGACTGGAGAGCTATCTTAGCTATTATGACACTAGCAGCTCTCCCACAGGGCCTGAGTTCAATTCCTAGGACTCACAACCATCTGCAGATCCAGTTACAGGGGATTTGACACCCTGTTCTGGCCTCCTTGGCACCAAACACACAACCTCAGCAAACACCCACACACACCTAAAAGAAAAGAATTTCAATCCACTGAGATGGCTCAGTGGATAAACAACTGGCCTCACAAGCCTGAGGACCTGAGTTCAGTGTCCAAAATGCATCTGGATCCTAGTTGTTCTTCCAGCAAAGACAGACCTGAATCCCCACAAGTTCACCAGCCAGTAGGTCTGGTTATATAGCAGTAAGTCTCCAGCGAGAAGGAAAGCAAGTGCTGAATGAGGTTGGCCTGTCACTGCCACACGAGTGTCCAGCAAACACCCTTAGCCAACCCACTGGCCCCAGGACGTGGTAAAACCTGAAGCTGTCTGCAGGCCAGTGATGGCACACACCTTTGATCCCAGCTCTAGGGAGGCAGAGGCCAGACTGGTCTACAAAGTGAGTTCCAGGACAGCCAGGGCTACTCAGAGAAACCCTGTCTCAACCCTCCCCCCCACCCCCCCAAAAAAAACCAAACCAAAGTGGGGAAAAAAAACAACCAAAAAATTAACGACAAATGAATAATTAAAAGGCTGGGGTGGGGGTGGGGGTGGTGAACATAAATCATAGCACCAAGTAAAAGAAGCGGCAGAGGTGTTAGCCTTTCTATTTCAACCATGTGACCTCCTGCAAAGAGGTCACACTGGAATTTGTGTTGTTGGGGACTGAGGACAGGCTTTGTGCATGCTAGGCAAGTGCTCTACCATTGAGTCATGTCCGCAAAGACAAAATTACAGAGATGGTAAAAACCCGAGAGGGCTTAGCCAGAGGCAGATTAGCAAAGACTTGGGAGGCCTGAGAAATATTTTCCAATGGTGGATCCCGGCGACTTAAAGGACCTGAAACTGCAGGCTGTCAACTTCAGGACTGAAGCTGGTGAGCAGACAAGCATCCATCAGGCTGAAGATCGGTTTTTTTTTTTCCCCTCCATTTAAAAAAAAAAAAGTATTTCCTTTATTTACATTTCAAATGTTATCCCCTTTCCTGGTTTCCCTTCTGAAAACCCCATGCCAGTCCTTCTCCCACTGCTCACCAACCCACCCACTCCAGCTTCCTGGTCCTGGCATTCCCCTATATGGATGGGGGCATCAAGCCTTCACAGGACCAAGGGTCTAAACAAACAAACAATCGATGGCTCAGCAGTTAAGGGAACTTGTTGCCCTTGCAGAGGACCTGGGATTGGTTCCCAGCATCCACACGTTGGCTCACATAGAGCTGTAACTACAGATCCAGAACACCTGCCATCCTCTAGCCTCTGTGAACACCAGGCATGCAAGTGGTCCACATACATACATGTAGTCAAAACATTTATATATGTAAAATACAATAAACAAATGAAATATATGTTTTAAAGAAAAATAAAACAAAGGTTAGGTGCAAATGGCGGGGTTGGCCTCAAACTCAAGAGGCCAGCCTGCCTGCCTGTCTCTGCCTCACCAGTGCTGGGACTAAAGGCATGCACCACCACGCCTGGCTAAACCAAACACTCTTCCCCATTCATGAATACCTATTCTCATATCCCACTTAAAGGCCACCAAATTGTCCTATTTCATGATCCCACAATTTGGGACAATTGTGGGACCTCTGTGGTATTTTTTCAAAGAACACATACCATACCTCCTTCACTTAAAATAAAAGACCTTTAATTTTTTAACATTTCAATCTATTTTCTCAGAAATAACAAACAAACCACCCACCATCTTACAAAACTTGCTTATACTGATTATCTCAGAGGCTGACATAAAAGCACCTGTTTCAATGCTATGAAATAGAAAAACTAAACCATGACATTTACTATGAAGATGGCCTTAAGCTTTTCAGTCATTTTTTTAAAAAAATTATTTATTTCATGCATATGAGTACACTGTGGCTGTCTTCAGCCACACCAAAAGAGGGCGTCAGATCCCCATTACAGATGATTGTGAGTCACCATGTGGTTGCTGGGATTTGAACTCAGGACCTCTGGAAGAGCAGTCAGCGCTCTTAACCACAGAGACATCACTCCAGTCCCTTTCAGTCATTTTTAAAGTAATAAAAAGTAATTAGTTTACCTAGAACCAGGTTGTGGAACTGGAGATCCTATAGAGATAATGAACTTGGCCTGTTATGGGCATAACTAGACCTGAAGCCTGGAAGGAGCCCTATATGAGTGACACTTGAGGAGCCATGCCAAGTGACACAGGTCTGTCATCCTAGATACTCTGCCAGTTTATGCAGTATTCCAAGTTCAAGGCCTACTGGGTTAGGGTGAGCTCAAAGCTAGCCTGAGCAACTTAGTGAAACCCTGCCAAAAAACAAAAAGTAAAAATGTAAGGCCAGGTTTATAGTTCATGGACAAGCTCTCATATCTGAAGCTCTAGGCTGGACTTCCCATAAACAAAAAACCTTAGGTGTCAGGCATAAGTTTATACAAAGGATGTGGGAGAAGTGGTGAACAGCCCCCAAAGCCAAACCACAATACCAACCATCAGTCGTGACTCCTGTAACAGAATTTAACAGAAAGCAGCTTGTAACAACATCATCTGACTTAGTTAACTACCAGCTAAACTGGGCTTGGGAGTGCACACCTGAAGCCTAGCTTCTGGAAAGGGGAGGCTCCACAACACAGCAAACTTCAGGTCAGCCGAGGCTACGGAAGACCACCTCAAAACAAACAGGACGTCAGAGAAGAGCAAGGGGCCCAACATCATCAAACTACTGTAACTGAAGTTTGCTTATGGGGTTGCAGGTGTAGCTGAGCTGGTTTAGGGCTTGCTTAGCGTTGTACAAAGCCCAGTGCTCAATCCCAACTGTCCTCCACTGCACAGTGCAATGTGAGAGAAAGAACGCTCATATTCCATGAGAGCATTCCAAATGCATTCAGGCCAGAGCCTTCCTGTCAGTGTCAAAACACAAAGCAAACTCCACGCACAAGATCCTTGCATGGTCTATGTTTTTTTTTGTTGTTTTATTCTGTAAGTCATCAATAGCTTTATGACACAATCATTTATAAACACTTGTTAATCGCCACCCTGGCAACTTCAGGAGCTACACATGTCCTGTTTTACTACTGTCACATGGCTGTCAGGTGAATAAAAACAAATAGTATGAACACACTCAAGGGAAGCCGAGACACAAACCTTTCTGTCTTCAGACTGAAAAAATGTTTTGCAGTTATCATGAAATCAGAGAGCAGGAAAGGCAGAGGGGGCTTAAACACATTTACTATCTTAAAATTTTAGAAAAAAAGGTCGAGAGTAAGAAAAAAACAACATATACACCATGAAAACAGTCTTTGTTTTTTAATGACCTCCAATTTTGTGTCTTCTAAAAGCACCCAGAGCCTCATTGTAGATTATGTATCATCTCCTCTTTGGCTATGAGGTGTGTCGTTTTGTTAACCAGGGACATGAGCGAGTTCAGTTTCTGGGACCAGTCATTTAATAAGTTATTCGGATCCTTGGGTCTCTGGAAGTTGATGACTCCAGCCAACCTGTCTACTTTAGCAAAGATGGTCTTGTTCACGACTAGATTCGAGAGGAAAGCCTCTGACTCCTGTGAGAGACAGACAGATTGGATTAAGATGGATAACTAAACATTCTAAAATTCTCTACCCATGAATACACAAGCTGAAGCACTGACAACTCCTTGCCAACCGCTGACCATGATGATGAAGATACAACACTGGATGATCAACTAATGCGTCTCCTGTCAAGTGCTGTGACAGCTCCCAGCACAGAGGAGGTGCAGGCAAGACCAGGACTTGGTGGGACCCTGGGCTACATATTCAGACAACGGGAACATGGTTCCTTTCTGCACCGACTGTAAATGCAGAGTTAACAAGGAAACCAACCAACACAACATCTGCGTGTCTCCATAACCAGGTCTGAGTCTAAGTGTAACCCTATAGATTTAGACCCCTGGTGGCACTGAGAAACAGGGCTAGCGGCATGAACTGCTCCCTCATTTTTATACTCCTCCCTCCTTTCTTCTCTGCAGTGCTGGGGGTCTAACTCTAGCTGCACAGGCTAGGCATGCACTTGCCACTGAGCAGAATTCCTAACCCAGTTACCTCTTAAAGGCATTATGGTATGGCTGTTTCCAGAAATGCTGGGTAGGGAACACATGCTTTGTCACTAGGCAACTACAAGGCCACAGATAAATCATGCTACTCTGGTGTGTCCTCTTCTACAAGAACTAACCAGCTAATCAAGAGGGAAGCCATTCAACTCGGATGTGTGGTGATTCTTTCAGATGAACTGTTACAGCAGTTTCTTGCCATGACAGAAATGGCTATCAACTCCTACATTCATTTTTTTTAAAGAAATCGTTTAAAAATTAATCAATTAATTAATTAATTAGTTAAGTAAGTATATGAGTACACTGTAGCTGTAGCAATCGTTGTAAGCCATCATGTGGTTGCTGGGAATTGAACTCAGGACCTCTGGCCCAAAGATTTATTTATTATTATATATAAGTACATTATAGCTGCCTTCAGACACAACAGAAGAGGGCATTAGATCTCATTACGGATGGTTGTGAGCCACCATGTGGTTGCTGGGATTTGAACTCAGGACCTGTTTTCTGAAAGCAGGGTCCCAGCTGGGCAGTGGTGGCGCATACCTTTAATTACACCACTTGGGAGACAGAGGCAGGCAGATTTCTGAGTTCAAGGCCAGCCTGGTCTACAGAGTGAATTTCAGGACAGCTAGGGCTACACAGAGAAACTGTCTGGAGAAAAAAAAAAAAAAAAAGAAAGAAAGAAAGAAAAGAGAGCAGGGTCTCATGTATACTAGATTGGCTTTAAACTAACTATGGGACGGGGGCATTCAATATAAGATCCCCCTGTTCCCTAGGATTACAGGCAGTGCTACCTCCCACATCTTTGTGTACTGTCACTGACAACACACAGAGACACAGCATGTTTCTATGGTTCTTCCAACATTTTTATCATATACACTATGAACTTAAACCAATCAATGCAAATGTAGTCTTGGGGTTACTGGGAATTAGACCCTCAGAACGTTCAGTGAAGGTCTAGTTAGCACAAACAATATTAATGTAACTATAAACTTACTAATTTTGGCTTGGGGGAATATTCAAGATAGCTTGGGACTTTTTAAATTATCTAAATTTTAAATTTAAATAATAAAAGCCAAGGGGAGCACTTGGGAGATAGAAGTGGGAAGATGGAGAGAGAATACAGGAAGTTAGAGGAAGCCAGTCTGACGTGAGACCTTCTGTCTGAGCACACAAACCGACAGTTAGTGAAACAATTTTCTCACACCCTTTTCACAAGGCCACTGACACACAACATGACATACCATGACAGCACACTCAAAACTTACATCCACAGAGAGATCCAGAAGTTGTGCCATCCTTTTCATTGTTATCCGAGTGTAGTACTTGGCCATAATTCTGATGTTCTGTCAGGGGACACACAAAACAGCTGTCAGTTCTGTAGCATTCACATATGCACCACAGATGCAGGACTGTGCTTCTCTGTAGCTCCATTAGAAAGAAGCTGGGTTTAAATCTCAAAAGAAAAACTAACCCCTGAGGTATAAAGACTGGCTTTTGCAGTTATTTGTGAACTTAGTATTTTATTTTCATGTTCAGTGGTGTTTTGTTTGTGCGAGGGTGTCAGATCCCCTGAAACTGGAGTTACTGACAGACATTAGTGAGCTGCCACATAGGTGTTATGAACTGAACCTGGGTCTTCTGGAAGAGCAGCCAGTGCTCTTAACCACTAAGCAACCTCTTTAATCCAGTCCCTTTTGAACTTAGTATTTTATTGACTGGTCATTTCTTTATTTATTGAGACAGTCTCATTCATTTATTTATTGAGAAAGTGCCCAAGTGCACGAAGGTAGGTGTGTCTGTGTGTGTGTGTGTGTGTGAGAGAGAGAGAGAGAGAGAAAAACAGACAGAACGAATGAATTAAAAGTACAGGGTCTGATGCCCTCTCTGGCCTTCACAGGCACTGCATGCACTTAGTACCCACGCAGGCAAACATATAAAATTATTGACAACAAAACGGTTTTCAGCTGTGGCTTGCCCTTGTAATCCCAGTACCTGGGGGCAGAGGCAGCAGAGGCAGTGCAGGGCCAGCCTGGCCCACATAGTGAATTGCAGGCTTTTCAGAGCTTCATAACGAGAGCGAGCTTGTCCCCATGCCCCCTTCACCAGAAAAGGGAAGTAGCTTATGCTCAAATCACCCACTCTTAGTTTTAAGAGACAATCTGAGAGGTACAGTGTGAGCCAGCAGACTGCCCGGTTCTTACGTGCTCCACGACTCTGTTCTTCAAGTCTTTCCACCTCTTTTCCCCTTCTTCTGTAGAGCTGAAAACGTCAGTTGCTGGGGTCTCCGGGGAGCCTTTTCGCAGCTCCACCCCATAGTCCTCAACAAGAGTGGACCAGCGCATCAGCTCCATGGTGGTAAAAAGCTTCAGCAGAGCCCTGTGAATGCAACTAGTGTCCGAGATCCACCCAGCAAGGTCACTGTGGCCAACCCCAAGCCCCAGATACAAAGTGCTTCCTAACCGGAAACTGACGTGTGCGTGCGTGCATGTGTGTGGGTGCACAGACAATTTGTGAGAGTTGGTTCTCGTCCCACCTCGTGGGTTCTGAGTGGCCGAGGCTGCCAGGCTTATGCACCTTTGCTCACTATGCAGCTTGTGGCCTGTGCGACATGATGCCACAGTGGAAAAGTCCACAGGACTTCATGGGTTTGAATGTTAAACTTGTGACCGAGTGTAAGGCAATGAGTTCTCACTGGAAGCATCATGGTTCAGAACTAGAACATGGGGAGAGAACCACACCTCTACCTCCTGATGGCTCATCTGAAAGTAACAATATTGCGTGAGATTATCTTCTGACTATAAGGTATAGATGAAACACGCATCAACTTCAGGCTTGGGCCCCAGCCCAACACAACATGGTTACTGTGTACATGCAAAGATTTCAAAATGTGAAAAACATCTCATGTCAAGCATTTCACGTCAGAGAGTCTCAGCTTAATCAACAACAAATTAAAATCAAGCAAACAAACAAATCAAACTCTTGCCACTCTTACTTAGTAGAGCATAACAAGCTTGACTCTGGTCAATTACTGTCATTTCCTACAATTTGAAGAGATTCCCCTCTATCAAAAATGTTCTCCTTACTGTCCCTGCCAGTCTGAAACAGCTATAAGCGTCAAACAGGAAGAAAAACAACTATTAAAACAAAAGTCAGTCACTTGGGAAGAAACGTGTTTGTTGTGAAGGTTGACACACTTCAGATGGACAGGCTCCTGAAGAAGAACATGGTGTCCGGGCACTGGTGATAAACCCGCTGACAACAGATTATTATTATTGGCGGCTTTTGCTAAGCAACATCTGACAGAACTCCCAGTGTTCTCAGGAGGAGCTGAGCATCAGGCAAGCTCTAACGCACTATGTCAATGTCTGTGGCAGCACTAACTCGACTTTGTCACAGTGACTTCTTCTCCACTCCAATCAGGAAGTAGGCACGGGCACAGGTGAAAGGAGCGATCTGGAGTGGATTTCCACTGTGACAGACAGGTGCACTTACTTGTATTTGGGAATTTCTTCCAGCTTCTTGTCACTACTTATCCGGTGAACCAAATCTGACTGCTCGTTGTCAAAAGGAGCCAGGATAACATAGAGAACAACACTTTTCAGAGCCTAAGGAAGTTGTAAACAGTAGCACATTTGTAACTGGAAATACAATGGACTAAGTAAAAAGTAAAAGAGTGAAATAGTTGTATGTTTTATTTTAACTCAAATAGTCATAGAAGGGGGCAGGCATGTGCCTTAATCCTAGTACTTGAAGGCAGAGGCAGGGGAACCTATGAGTTTTAGGTCAGCCTGCTCTACATAGCAAGTTTTAGACTTTGTTTTCCTTAATCCTAGCACTCAGGAGGCAGAGGCAGGTGGATCTCTGAATTTGAGGTCAACCTGGTCTACAGACTGAGTTCCAGGACAGGAATACACAGAAAAAAAAAAACAAAATCCAAACCCATAAACAAACAAGCAAGCAAACAATTTTGGGGGGCAAATATATCAAGGACAATCCTTGCTGTTAGTGAGCTTAAACTGCACATAGCCACACGTGTCCTTTCTTCTTTACTTTTTAAAGCAGGGCCTCAATATGTAGCTGTGGCTGGCACAGAACTCACTGTGCACAATGGGTTGGCCCAAACTTGCTGTGATCCTCTCATCTTTTAAAGCAAATTTTTTGTTTTTGTTTTGTTTTTAAGATTGATTGGGGCTGGTGAGATGGCTCAGTGGGTAAGAGCACCCGACTGCTCTTCCGAAGGTCCAGAGTTTAAATCCCAGCAACCACATGGTGGCTCACAACCATCTGTAACGAGATCTGGCGCCCTCTTCTGGAGTGTCTGAAGACAGCTGCAGTGTACTTATATATAAAATAAATACTCTTTAAAAAAAAAAAAAAAAGATTGATTGATGATAGGTTGGTTGATAGTATGTGAATATACTGTATCTGTCTTCAGACACACCAGAAGAGGGGACTGGACTCCATTACAGATAGTTTTGAGCTACCACATGGTTGCTGGTAATTGAACTCAGGACCTCTAGAAGAGCAGTCAGTGCTCTTAAACACTGAGCCATCTGTCCAGTCCTTAAAGCAGTTTTGATAGCAGCTCTGGTGGCATATACTTTTAGTTCCAGGAGTGGGAGAAAAGTAAAACCACCTGGAGTTGAAGGCTAGCTTTGAATACAGAATTTGAGGCTAGCCTGGGATATATGAGACTGACTCAAAACAAAACAACAATGGGAAAAAAGAGCCTTTTAAACAAAAATAGAATAAGTTCCCAAAGTTATTGATATCTGTAACCTACTCAGCATGTTAATCAGATTTTTGTCTTGCAAAATAGTCCCATTTAGCCAGGCAGAATGAACAGAAAGCAGCACCATGGAGTGCATCATTATGGCAGTTACAGTGATATAAAAACAGGCAAAAATGCCAAGTCATCTTCCCCCTTTTCTTCCTCATGCTAGGAATCATACTGAGGGCCCAGTGCCAGCCAGGTGAGGGTTCTAGACTGAGCTGCACCCTGCCCTGAGGCTGCCCTAGCCTTCTGTCACCACATGTCTCCTTACCTGCTGCCACTTGTCACTTTCTGCCTGAATGCAGGGAGTGTCATAGATGGCTCTGTAGTGCTTGCAGATGGACAGATAGGACCCCTCGTGCTGATCCAGCTGAATCATTAAGTTATAGTACTTCAACTTCAAGTTCTGAAAAAGGTTCACAAAGTAAGTTGGGCTTGAGGTTTCCAGCCAACCCCCCCCCCCCCCCCGACTGTGACCAGGCTGTGCAGAGACATGCTCACCTCTGTGTTTTCTTCTTGGAAGAATTTGGTATTAATTTTCTTGCTAATGATCTGTGTGCGAATATAATCCTTCACAGCTAGGCAGAGTCTCATCTGCTCCAGAATGAATTCCACTCGCTCCTTCTTCTCCATGGACCCATAGGTTTCCACCTAGCAGAGCAATTCCTCACGTAAGCTTAAATTACTCAACGGATACTGAAACAGTCAGTCAGATCACAGTATTAATTCTTTGTATTTGTATAGTGTTGGCGAGTATACAAAAAGTAAGTTATGGGGCTAAAGATGTCGGTCAGCAATACAAGTGCTTGCTGCTCTTCCACAGAACCCAGTTCTTCTGTACCCAGCACCGTGTCAGGCGCCTCACAACCCCTTCAAACCCCAGCTCCAGGAGATTCAATACCCTCATCTAGTCTCCATGGGCCCCTGTGTGTAGAGACACACCTTTCTCTTACACATGAGGGCATATGCATATGAGTCACACACATGTGTGTTTATCTATTTTACATGTGTGTGTCTTAGCACTTGAGAGACAGGGGCAGGTAGAGCTCCCTGATTTTGAGGACAGCCTATGGAGTGAATTCCAGGACAGTCAGGGCTACAGAGAAAAACCCTGTCTCAAAAATCCAAAGCCACACTCACACACGCACACATCTAAACACGTATATATACATGTTATACTGGCTGGTTTTGTGTGTCAACTTGACACAAGCTGGAGTTATCACAGAGAAAGGAGCTTCAGGTGAGGAAATGCCTCCATGAGACCAAACCATAAGGCATTTTTTCAATTAGTGATCAAGGGGGGAGGGCCCATTGTAGGTGGTGCCATTCCTGGGGTTGGTAGTCTTGGGTTCTATAAGCAAGCAAACCGAGCAAGCCAGTAAGTAACATCCCTCCATGGCCTCTGCGTCAGGTCCTGCTTCCTGCCCTGTGTGAGTTCCAATCCTGATTTCCTTTGGTGATGAACAGCAATGTGGAAAATGTAAGCTGAATAAACCCTTTCTCCCCAACTTGTTTCTTGTTCATGATGTTTGTGCAGGAATAAGGAATGACTAAGCCGGGCGTGGTGGTGCATGCCTTTAATCTCAGCACTCGGGAGGCAGAGGCAGGCAGATCCTAAAGAGATCTGATGCCCTCTTCTGGTGTGTCTAAAGACAGATACAGTGTACTTACATATAATAATAAATAAATCTTAAAAAAAAAAAAAAAAAAAAAAAGGTCAGGCGTGGTGGTGCATGCTTTTAATCCCAGCACTTGGGAGGCAGAGGCAAGCAGATTTCTAAGTTCAAGGCCAGCCTGGTCTACAGAGTGAGTTCCAGGACAGCCAGGGCTACACAGAGAAACCCTGTCTCGAAAAACACAAAACAACAAACAAACAAACAAACAAACAATCAGAGAATGAAGACAATGCAGGGCACTAGACCCTCTGAATAAAGTCATTTCTTTCCTTCCTTAACCCAAGTCGAAAAGGAACTTGACGGAATGTCAGAGTAACCTATTTAGTTAGCCTAGTGGCCAGCCTCTGATGGGGTCCAGGCACTGTGAGGTCACTATCATGACTTGACACTTTGAGCACAGAAAATGTACTATTTCCCGGTGACATCCCTGGCTTTTCTCAGAATGCTTAGCTATGTAAAGGGAAAACACACAGATCCATTCTGTAAGTTTGTGCTTTTAGAGTGTCCTGGTGACTACAGCATTAAACCCAGGGTTCTGCAGACAAGGGAAACAATTATTACTGAGTTCTTAGAGTCCCAACTCTGGCAATTTTTCTTTGTCAAACCATTTTGGTCTAGAAATTTACCTTTAATCAACGATTCACTAAGAATAAAGCCAATAATTTAAAAGCAGCAAATAATGCATTTACTTATTTGAATTCTAAACAGAGGCCAGGTGTGGTGGTGCATGTCTTAATCTCAGTACTCGGGAGGCAGAGGCAGGTGGATCTGTATGAATTCCAGGTCAGCCAGGGTTATACAGAGAAACCTTGTCTCAAAAAACCAAAACCAACCAACCAAAGAACTAAAAAAAACAAAAAAACCTCAAAATCTAAACAGAACACAAATGTTCAAAAAATAATTCTACAAAAACTAAGGTCAATCTTTTGATGCTAGTATTTCTCCAAACTTTGTTTAGCAGGCTAAGTCAGTTTTCCGGGCTCCAAGAACACACCGTGCTGTGTACATGCTCCCTCCTGTTAACGTAGCAAGTACAAGCAGTGAGGTGTCAAAATAATCTACTTCCACGGGGAATACTAACAAGTCAGCATTCAGTTGTCCCTAAACATCTTACCTGTAACTCTTGAAGGATGGAGGCAGCCTCTTTCACATCGCCATTTTGCTCTTTAATAGTTGCTAAGGTTTTAGTCAGCCGAGCACGCTCAATTTCAACATAAATCTATAAAGAAAAAGTGATGGTATTAAAACACTTGCAGAAACGTGTTAACATTTAAAGGGCAGAGTTACACTATTAGGTCTAACAGCTTCATCATACGGCACAATTCATCACACACACACACACACACACACACTGTGAGACATCTCTCACTTCACACTTAGAACGAGAATGCAAAAACAAGTATCTTTTTTTTTTTTTTTTTGGTTTTTTCGAGACAGGGTTTCTCTTTATAGCTCTGTCTGTCCTGGAGCTCACTTTGTAGACCAGGCTGGCCTCGAACTCAGAAATCCGCCTGCCTCTGCCTCCCGAGTGCTGGGATTAAAGGCGTGCGCCACCACGCCCGGCAACAAGTATCTTTTAAACACATTCTCCAGGGCTGGAGACACAGCTCACCAGCTCAGTCCACTGCTGTACCAGGACTGCAACTTGGATCCTAGCACCCACATCTGGTGGCTCACAAATTCCTGCAATCTCAGCTCCAGGGATTCAATGCTCATTTCTGGGCCCTGTGGATATCAACTCCCAACATATATAAATAAAGTAAAATAACGTAAACCCCTGCCCCGCAAAACCCACTACAACCCACAACACAGCAAAAAGACCCAAGTAACAGGACTACAAGCTTTATTAATGGCACAGAAAACAGAAAGTGGCTTTAAAAGATTTGCAACAAGGATATGCAGGGCTCAAAATCTCTACTTCTAAGGTTCAAAACCAGATTCATCTTTTGTTCTGGATGCTGTGGCCTGAACTCAGATCTGCATCGTCTCTAAGCATGTCCATGGTCACTAAGACACACACCAGCCCAATTTATATTAAATACAATTTTAAAAACTATCTGAGGCCAGGTAAGGAGCATGCTTGCATCTCTAGTACTCAGGAAGCTGGCTGAAGCAGGGCCTGCAGTATGAAGCTAGCATGAGCCACAAAAGACTATCTATTCTATTTTTAACCCTTCTCTCCAATTTCATCTTACTAACAATTTACTAGCCTCTTCTCTCTCTCTCTCTCTCTTTTTTTTGTTTTGTTTGTTTTTTTCGAGACAGGGTTTCTCTGTATAGCCCTGGCTGGCCTGGAATTCACTTTGTAGACCAGGCTGGACTCAAACTCAGAAATCCTCCTGCCTCTGCCTCCCAAGTGCTGGGATTAAAGGCATGTACCACCACGCCTGGCCTAGTAGATTTTTTTTAAAGATTTTATTTATATGTTTTTTATATTTATTTATAAGATTTATTATATGTAAGTACACTGTAGCTGTCTTTAAATCTCATTAAGGATGGTTGTGAGCCACCATGTGGTTGTGGGATTTGAACTCAGGACCTCTGGAAGAGCAGTCAGTGCTCTTAACTGCTGAGCCATCTCACCAGCCCCAGATTAATTTTTAATAAATCAAACACCAAAAATCTAAGTTTAACCTCTAAAGAGTCTGAGAAATAAACATTCATGCTATGCAGTAACCCTTCCTCACCCAGCCCCAAACTTGAATTTCCAGTAACATCAACTTTTGAAATACTTCATTATCTTTTTCTTTATTCACACACATTTTTTTGCATGTGTATTCATGCATGAATGCTAACAAAGTACACATGGAATTAAAATCAGAGAACCTGTGAGTCCCAGCGATCAATGGAAAGCTGTCTGGCTTGGGAGGAAACATCTAATAACCCACTGGGCCATGTTGCAAGTCCACCAAAATATCCATCCATCCATCCATCCATGTATCTATCTATCTATCTATCTATCTATCTATAAATTTCCTCATATCTACAATGTCTTGGGCCATATAGATTTTTGACTCATTTTAATAAGTCACATGACTGGGCTAGTGAGATTGCTCAGTTGTTAAGAACATTGGCTGCCCTTTCAAAGGTCCTAAGTTCAATTCCCAGCAACCATGTTGTGGCTCATGAACATCTATAAAGGGATCTGATGCTCTATTCTCACATGCGGGTATATATACAGACAGATCACTCCTACATTTAAAAAAATACCTAAAGCCGGGAGTGCTGGCGCATGCCTTTAATCCCAGTACTCGGGAGGCAGAGGCAGGCGGATTTCTGAGTTTGAGGCCAGCCTGGTCTACAAAGTGAGTGCCAGGACAGCCAGGGCTATACAGAGAAACCCTGTCTCGAAAAACCAAAAAAAAAAAAAAAAAAAAAAAAAAAACCAAAAACCTAAGTAGATAAATTTTTACAAAAGTCATATAACCCAGTAAGTTAACCAAGAGAACCAAGGCAAAATCCCTACCAAGTGGTTCCAGGCTCCCATCTCTTTCTCTCAAAAAGCTCTATCACATCCATTTTAGGATTAAAATCACTTAATTCTGAGCCAGGTGTGGTGGTGCATGCTGGGTATAGTGGCACATACCTTTCATTTCAGAACCTGGGAGGAAAGGCAGGCAGATCTCTTGGGGTTTGAGGCCAGCATGGTCTACACAGTGAGTCTGAGGTCATTTGGGGCTGCATAGACATCCAGTCGGTCAAACAAACTAACAAAAACCACAATATATGTACATGCAATACAGAAGCACTTGACCCTCACAGCCTGCAGTAAGAAGTCATGCCTGCAGAAAACTCACCTTTCCTTCTGTAACCATCCGCAGAGTATCAATCAATCGCAGCTTGACTGGCAAGTCTGTGATCTCCTCCACGTAAGTACAGCACTGCTGAACCATTTTCGCAACTGCCTAACAAAATATGATAAACCACTCATAAGTGAAATTCATTCTTCAATCAGAAAGAAACTAAATAGTTTTGTTTGTTTTGAGAAAGGATCTCTCTGTGGAGTTCTGGCTGGTCTGGAACTCTCTATGGATACCAGGCTAGCCACATATTCCCAGACAGCCACCTGCCTTTGCATCCCTACCTAATGCTGGGATTAAGGAATGCTCAGTATACCCAGCCTGGGGGAGGGGAATCCCATAGATATATTCCAGTAGAATTTCAAATCACCTCTAGAACACAATTAGAAAATTTGAAGTTAAACAAATTTTCAATGACTTTCAGAGCTTAGGTTCCGGAAGGTCCTTATTTAAATGCGAACATACAGCTGAAACATTGTAATCTGTAGTTATCTATTAAGTGTGTGAGCTTGCGTGCCTTAGCCCACATGAGGAGGTCAGAAGATACCTTGCAGGAGTCAGCGCCTCCTTCTACCTTGTGAACTCAGGCTGTCAGGCTTGGCAGCAGGAACCTTTACCCACTGAGCCACCTGTCTAGTCCCAGTTTTTTGTGTTTCTAAAGCAATCAGGAACTCACTTGTTTTAACTGACTCCGCCGTTTTGACAGAAGCATAATATTTTCATTAAGTAAGTCCCATTCTTTGGCCTCATAGCACATTTTCACTACTGCAACCAAGATGCGGGACGTGGACACCATGTCAGAGGCCTGCAAAGATGAAAATGCATGTAAGTGAACGGGCCGCACCAATCAACCACTGCATCAACCACTGCGAGTGCAGTCTGCACCGCTCACCCAGTACTTACAGTCCGGGTCTGCTTTTCTAGAGAGAGAAGGGTTTCGATGACTTCTTGAAGCCGCCCTTCCTGAAACGAGAGAAACAATGAACATAAGTATCACCAACAGACCCAGCACTGACTGAAGCGTCTGGGAAAGTTAAAGCCATATCCGCTCTATAGGAAACATGTCCGCCATTACTGCTCTTGTCTGTAACTCTCCATCTGTGAAAAGCTTGCTCCTCCGAGGCAGTCTTTAGGTTAGGCCTTTCCTCCTAAGGACCCACACATGCTGCGCTTCTTTTCTCCTGTGTGTGAGTGCTCTACCACTGTGCCTCATTTCCAGCAGTCTACAAGTTTTTCTTTTTTTGTCCCCTCCCCTCACTTCTTTCTTTTTCATTCATTTGTTCATTCATTCATTCACTCAGTCACTCACTCACTCATTCATTCATTCACCAGCAGGTCTCATGGAGTCCAGGCTGTAGCCAAGTATGACTTGGAATTTCTACTTGCTTGCTTCCATAGTCACGGGTGTCTATGACCACATCTGGTTTGTACGATACTAGGGGTAGAACCAAGAGCCTCTGCATGGGAGTCATGCACTCTACCGAGCTACACCCCCAGATCTACAAATTTTTTGTTTGTTTGTTTTGAGATAGGGTTTCTCAGTGTAGCCCTGGCTGTCCTAGAAGGCCAGACTGGTCTCCAACTTAAAGATCCAACTGCCTCCTCCTCCTCCCAAGTGCTGGGATTAACCGTGTGTGCCACCACAGCCTGCCCCAACAACCTCAGAAAAACTCAACCTGTAACTACAGTGAGGTTCCCTCTGAGAAAACACTGAGTCTTTGTTTTAGATTCTAATTTATCAACTCAGAGTGGTGATACCTGTTTATCTTGTTCTATCCAGAACTCCTAACTGGTAGGGCTCTGAAAAGTACAAATAGAAGAAGAAATGATTTGAAGAAAACACCCACAAGCTAGCCAGAAAATCATGTTTTTAAGGAGCGGCTGCTGCAAACTAAATACACCCTGCTGGGCGATGAGAGCAGGTGAGTAGGAGAGGTGAGAGCAGAGAAGGGCACATCGTAGAGAGGTCTGCAAGTCTGAGGCTAGCCCTGTAGATCCATGCATAGCATTAGCTGAATGCTCACCTCCAGGAGAACAATGGACAAATCTAGAAGGCTAGTAAATCACAAAAGACAAAAAAACAGTGTTAGGAAGTCTGCTGCAAATTTGACTGTCACCCCATTCTACAGACTCCAGCTGACAGTTTAAGGGACTTGATCAGCCACAGAAGCACCAGCAGAACCAGAGTCCAGGCTCCTCCCATCGCAGTCCTCCAACCCCACCATTGCAGCATGATCGCTCCCTGAGAATGACCGTACTCTGGGCAAAGTAATCTCTATAGAAAATAGTTAGTATATGAAAGGAATAGGGGAGAAAGAAAGAAAGAAAGGTAGATAGGTAGATAGATAGATAGATAGATAGATAGATAGATAGATAGATAGATAGATGTTAACCACCCTTTACTCACTAAGCTAGCAGCTGCCTTGGTTGCTGTCTCTGTGGTCAGGTGGAGTGTAGAGGCATCACGGCACACTAACTCAGAAGCAGACACTAAGGAACTGCACCCTACACGGAAGGGAGTCACAGTGCTCAAGTCCATGTACTGCAGGATCACACCACATCCAAAGCCATCTTCTTAGAAAGGAGCTCTTGGCTAGTGCTCTCTGAACTGAAACTGTCACTCAGCACCTCATTTAATACAGGCTCTACTTTGCCATGACCCTGAACTATACTCTAATATTTACTTTGTAACTCAGTAAAATGTAAACTCTGAAACTGCTGTTTATCTTGATAGCTCAATGTGAAGCTTCATTAGCCAAACACATACTATTGCTTCTACAGGTACCTTTGTTCTTTTGAGACAGGGTCTCACTCTGACACCCAGGCTGTCCTCAGACCTACAATGGCCATCCTGGTGTGGTTTACTGTATGCCAAGCTCACAGATGAGAGATGTCTCATGCTTTATGTCTTAATCCATGTTCTACTGCTATGAAAAGACACCATGACCAAGGCAACTCTCCTAAGAGAAAGCATTTAACTAGGACTTGCTTACAGCTTCAGAGGTTTGGTACATTATAATAATGGTGGGGAGCAGGCGGTGCACAGGCAGGCAGGTGCTGGAGCAGTAGTGAGAGCTACATCCGGATCCACAGGCAGGGGTGAGGCAGAGAAAGACACACAGTCAGACACTGACACTCTGGGTTTGGAGTGGGCTTTTTAAAACCTCAAACCTCGCTGGCCCGTGGTGGCGCACACCGTTGATCCCAGCACTTGGGAGGCAGAGGCAGGCGAGGGTTTCTCTGTATAACTTTGGCTGTCCTGAAACTCACTCTATAGACCAGGCTGGCCTCGAACTCAGAAATCCCCCTGCCTCTGCCTCCCACTGCCCAGCAATGGGGGCCAGTCTTATTCAAACCACCACATCTAGCTTGAAGGTAAATTTTCATACCTTATATAATAGTGGTCTACCAAGTGGTCTGTGAGTTCCTTAGGCCTGAACCCTTGTTTACTTGTAGCTTCCCTCATACCAACTTGAACACAACATATGTTAAACTATTCAGATTTCAGCTATTGGATGGATCACAGGGCCCCCAATGGAGGAGCTAGAGAAAGTACCCAAGGAGCTAAAGGGAACTGCAACCCCATAGGTGGAACATTATTATGAACTAACCAGTACCCCAGAGCTCTTGACTCTAGCTGCATTTGTATCAAAAGATGGCCTAGTTGGCCATCACTGGAAAGAGAGGCCCATTGGACTTGCCAACTTTATATGCCCCAGTACAGGGGAATGCCAGGGCCAAGGGGTGGGGGTGGGTGGGTAGGGGAATGGGGGGGGGGGGGAGTGTATTGGGGACTTTTTGGATAGCATTGGAAATGTAATTGAGGAAAATACCTAATTAAAAAAAATGTGATTCTGTGCTCATTTTTCCAAATATTTTAATGTTTAGCTCTTTACAGAAATCTTTCAATAAAAATACCATCCATCCATTCAACCAAAAAAAAAAAAAAAAACTATTCAGATGATCTTAACTGGCTTACTAGTCTTGGCTGTCACAATAAAGAGGATGTGACAAGTTATTATGTTAGTTCCGTCTGAGGGACATTACCATCATCATCTTCATTAAATACAAGTAGTTCTAAACCATCTCACTTCTCCCTCCCACTTTTCTACGTTTAACCCAATGACTATGCATCATCTTCCTTCCTGTCTCTTCACAGCTCCCAAAATGCCACCTCCTCCAGGCAGCCTTTCAACTCAAAGGGAGTAAGATGGTAACAGCCATCTAAAACCAGAGTGCCAGAAAATGTAACTTGTGTGACTCATTTTCCTCACTTGGAAAATCTCTACAGATGAGGTAATGTCTACAGAATCTGTTCAATGTCCATAAGTGCCAGGCATCTTCAGGATCTCTAAGTCTGCCTCTATTAACCACTAAGAGATGCAATCTGTTAATCTGTCAACAAACAACCCCAAGGAGGAACTAATACAAAGTTACCATAAATGTTCTGAAGGCCAGAATGAGCCACTGACCAGAGTACTGGAAACTGATTTCAGGAATTCTGAAGAGCAGCAAAAGCTCCTAACTGCTGAGCCCTACACCTGACACATGCATATTAAGTGTCTGCACCGACAATTTTACCTTCAAATTTTCTTTCACATTTGAAACAAACAACGTCCGAAGGGAAATTAAGTGCAGATGACCCTTTAAACAGGAAATGAGATATAGCAAAAACTGATTTCTTGTTGCTAGGAACCTGAGCATGATTACCCAAGGATAAACCATTGAACTTTAAGTCTTCTCACAAACGAAGAAAAGAACAAAACTTTCTTCATCGTTACTAATGAGCTCAAAATAAAAATAAAACAGTGTACATTAAAATGTTCATACAATTCTCTAAAGTAGAATTGTAATGTTAAGGACTCAGCGGCAAGAGCACTTGCCTAATCTCCAGTCTGGAAAGGGCTGGGGAGGGAAAGCCATGTTAGAAACATTAAAAGCACTGGAGGTTATAGCTCAGTAGAGTGCTGGCCCACCATATCCTAAGTTCAATTTCTAGCACTGCTCACCCTCCCCCAGAGTTAGCCCAGGTGTTTTTAAAAATAAATAAAGCAAAACTAATTAAAGAAATCTAAAAAATTAACCAGGATTATGAGAAAATCTGAAAATTAAAACTATTGTCCTAGCCAGGCGGCGGTGGTGCACGCCTTTAATCCCAGTACTCGGGAGGCAGAGGCAGTTGGATTTCTGAGTTTGAGGCCAGCCTGGTCTACAAAGTGAGTTCCAGGACAGTCAGAGTTACACAGAGAAACCCTGTCTCAAAAAACCAAAAAACCAAAACCAAAACCAACCAACCAAACAAACAAAAACTATTGTCCTGTGTTTCAGGGGGAAAAGAATCCCACCTGCTTCCCAGTCTTCTTTTCTGACCCATAAACAAGTGTAATAAACTCACACATACACATCCCTTGCTTAGCTTCACAAGCATACAGTCTTCAAAAGCAACACACAAAGCCCCCACAACCCAAATGTCTCCATTTTTAACCACTTTAAAGGCCCAAACAGTCTTTGTTTTGAAACATCCATTCCTCATCATCCGCTCAGGAAAGCATCTGGCCCTTGAGTGGAACTGTGCCATACAGAACAGGCCTGGCCTTTTCTTGGACATCACTTTGTCTACAATCCTCTTCCTGCCTGAACCTCCCACATGCTGAGATTACAAGTATGCGCTACCTCTGCTGGTGTAGTTGTACTTTCTAAGGCAAATGATGTTTCTACCTGCTGTGAGCACCACACTTGTATTCATTTCAAAGGGGATGGTCAGGAGATGGCATTACCTAAAGGTACACATAAAATAATTTAAAAAAATTTTATACTCCTGGTTTCCCATTCAAATCAGCAGTGTCACTCAGCTGATAGTTGTGAATATTCTACCCTCTGTACTTGTTCTCGTAAGACTAAACAATCAATCCTTAGTGAATGTATCCTAGGTGACTTCTGAGACTGAACTGTAGGGATTTAAAGAGGTCTGAGTGCAATCATTATCAATAACCAACAACATTGGCTAGGCAATGAGCAAATCTAGTTTTGAATCCTTGGCTATTACTAACTATAACCTCCTCGGGCAAAATGCTTTCAGCCTTGGCTTCTTTAAGTACAAAATGATATTAAAAAGTTGCCAGACACATGGCATAGAGTGTGGAAATGTTTGGGTCAAGGTATGTATGCTCTTATTCCATAGTAAAGGCTTGATGGATGGTGTTCTCTAGTTCAATGGTAGAGCATTTGCTTAGAGTGTGCGCGACCCTGAGTTTGATCCCTAGCACCACAAACCCCCATTGTTCATTATCTGCCATCTCAGGCTCCGCACTTTTAAATTTGTCTTGCCTATACTGTCCTCTCTAGAAGTAACCATCTCAACTTTACTTCAGCCTACTTAAATCTAAGCTACTAATGTCAGCTTCTCTCCCGTAGGAACAATCAGCTTCCTTCCGTGTTCCAATAACACGTTCACTTGGATAGCTCACCAAGATGCAAAGGGTCCCGCATTCATTGCGTGCGTATTATCACTTTCCTGGTCCTACTGACCAAAGACCAGTCACTGCCATGACTTACATACACTTAAAGGGCATTAGCTGATCGGGCCACAGTAATATTAGAACCAAACTCTCTGATGCAGCCTGCAGCTGAGAACGGACTAAACCAAACCTTCCTTAGCGTCCCAAGAAAGAGCAAGCACTAAGTCCAGACGTCAAGCTCGATGGGAAAGAGATGACCATTTATTTATCTAGGGCTTGGGGAGCTTCGGGTTGCGGCGACTCCCGGGAAGATAGACCCGGGGTCTCCCACTCAAGCAGGTCCAACCCCGGCTAGGAAGACACCAAGGATGCGCGCTCCAGCCCGCAGTACCCCTGAGGCCTAGACAGGCTCCACGCCGTGACTCAGCCCCTGGCGCCCGCCAACAGCCGGCCGTCCTCCCCTCACCTTGGCCAGCTTCTCGCACTCAGGCAGGCGCTGGTCCACCGTGGCGCTGTAGTCCACTTCCATCTTCACAATGCGCCCATCGGCCCGCTCCGAGCCACCGTCCGCCATGGTCCCTGCCTAAGAGTCCCCTGCTGTACCCCAGTTTCGGCCACCACTCGTCACTCGCACCGGAAGTCGCCCGCTCATCCACTCAGGCAGTGCGTCGGAAACCCGCGGGAAGGACCCCGTGAGGCCCTCTGCACTGGTCGCCAGTCAGGCAGTGCTGCAGACAGCCCTGGAGGTGGGGCGTATGGCGCAGGGGCAGGCCCAAGAATGGGCGGGGTTTGTGAGGGCGGGGCTTTTGGGGGACTCCAGTCTCCTCGCCCAAGCCCTTGTCTGAGAGAAGCGAATGTGACACAGCAGAACATCTCACGTATTTTTTTTTTTTTTTTTTAACCTCTTCTACTTCGAAAACCCATTTACCAGAACCGTCGGTGAGCCACTTGCTTTTTCTTGGTCCTCGGTGTTCCCATTTTTATATGAGGAGGCTAAAACTGACCCTTAAGAAAAAAAAGTTATAAGGTTTTCTCTGCATTATCTATGAGATTGATTTTTTAATTGCTCCTAAAAAAATAAAGGGTGTGTGTGTGGCAGACAGCGCAGCTCAGTAATATAACAATCAGTGTTTTTATGTTTTCACACAATCTGCCGTGCCGATAACAAGACAACTCAGATCGCGTCTCTGAGAAAATAGCAATTCTTTACCATTATCATTTCTGCACGCATGTGGAGGTCAGGGGACAGGGTCTAGGAATCAGTCTTGCCTTTCACCATGTGAGAGAGAGAGAGACTGGAGATTGAACTCAGGTCTTCAGGATTGGCAGCAGGCACCTCTACCAGCTAAGCCATCACCATGGCCTGAAAATTGCTATTTTATTTTTATTTTTTTTTAAAGATTTATTTATTTATTATATGTAAGTACACTGTAGCTGTCTTCAGACACTCCAGAAGAGGGCGCCAGATCTCATTACGGATGGTTGTGAGCCACCATGTGGTTGCTGGGAGTTGAACTCTGGACCTTCGGAAGAGCAGTCGGGTGCTCTTACCCACTGAGCCATCTCACCAGCCCCGAAAATTGCTATTTTAAAGGCCTGTATAAGTTTGATCATCTATACCCTCTGAATTGCTATGACATAGCATAGAAATCATAAAAAAACAAAACAAAACAAAAAACAAAAACCTTTAAGAGAGCCAGGCTTGGTGATCCATGTCTATTTAACCCCAGTCCTCACTCGAGAGGCAGAAGTAGGTAGATTTCTGTGAATTTGAGGCCATCCTGGTCTATGTAGTAAGTTACAGGCCAGCCAAAGCTACATAGTGAGACCCTGTCTAAAAACTACAAAACAGGGCTGGAGAGATGGCTTAGCAATTAAGAGCACTGACTGCTCTTCCAGAGGTCTTGAGTTTAATTCCCATCAACCACATGGTGGCTCACAACCGTCTGTAACAGGATCCTATGCCCTCTTCTGGTGTGTCTGAAGACAGCAACAGTGCACTCATATAAATAAAAATAAATAAATCTTTTTAGAAATGTACCTGTGTAAAATACTTGTTTCTGTAGATTGCCTACTTTTAAGGCAATTAGAGAAACTGTTGGGTTTTTAAAAAGTAATGTGTGTGTATACAAACATACACACACACATGAATCTGTGTATCTGCTATAGAGAGCAAGAGGGAAACTGGGTACCAGAGAAAAGAGATTGGGCTTTCTCCCCAGCCTCTCTTCTCCTTTTTGTGGGTATACAATCTCTTTCTAGCTCAGTAGTTCTTAACTAGTGGGTCATGACCTCTTTGGGGGTGGCATGTCAGATATCCTGCATATCATTTACATTACAATTCATAACAGTAGCAGATTTACAGTTATGAAATAGCAATGAGCCGGGTGTGGTGGGGCATGCCTTTAATCCCAGCACTTGGGAGGCAGAGGCAGGTGAATTTCTGAGTTCGAGGCCAGGCTGGTCTACAGAGTGAGTTCCAGGACAGCTAGGGCTACACAGAGAAACAGAGAAACCCTGCCTCGAAAAGAAAAAAAAAAAAAAAAAAAAGAAAGAAAGAAAGAAAAGAAAAGAAAAAAAGAAAAAAAGAAAAAAGAAAGAAAGAAAGAAATAGCTAGCTCTCTCTATTGCATACACTTTTTAGGTCGCATCTAAGATGACTACTTCATTTCAAAATCCTTAATTTGGTCACATCTCCAAAGATCCCGTATAAGGCAACATTTTCAGGTTCTCAGAGCTGGAACTTGATATCTTTGGAGGCCAGTGTTGGGTTTATCACAGTCATTTAATTTTTTAAAAAGATTTATTTATTTATTTATTAGATGTAAGTACACTGTAGCTGTCTTCAGACACATCAGAAGAGGGCATCGGATCTCATTACAGATGGCTGTGAGCCACCATGTGGGTGCTGGGATTTGAACTCAACAACCTTTAGAAGAGCAGTCTGCGCTCTTAACCGCTGAGCCATCTCTCCAGCCCCCATTTAATTTTTTAAAATTTAAACATTATTTTTTTTAACAATAACAATAATTTATATCAAAACCCCCGGTAAGGAGATAAAAAGATGGCTCTACAGTTAAAAGCACTGGCTGCTCTTCCAGATGACCTGGGTCAATTCCCAGCACCCACATGGTAGCTCACAATCTTCTGTTGCTTCGGGCTCAGGGGAACTGATACCCTCTTCTAGATTCCTTGGGTTGGTCACCAGGTACCCATGTGATACATAGACATAAATGAAGGTCAAATTCTCATACAGATAAAAAAAAATTTTAATAGCCGGGCGTGGTAGCACACGCCTTTAATCCCAACACTGGGAGGCAGAGGCAGGTGGATCTCTAAGTTCGAGGCCAGCCTGGTCCATAGAGTGAGTTCCAAGACAGTCAAAGCTACACAGAGAGACCCTGTCCTAAGAAACCACAAAAAGAACACTGACTGCTCTTGCAAAGAGCCCAAGTTTGGTTCCCTGCATTCACATGGGAGCTTACAATCTGTAACTCAAGTTCCAGAGGATAGGACACCCTCTCCTGGCCTTCATGGGCATCAGGCACACACATGGTACACACAAACCTACTTGCAGGCGATGCTCATACACATAAAATAAAAATAAATCTTTTTTTTTCTTTTTTTTTTAAGCTCCTTATCTTAAAAATAGTTGAATGTTTGGGATGGGGTCCTAGGTCAGTGATAAAGCACTTGCCTTGTAAGGCCCAGGGTTCAGTCCTCAGCACTGAAGGGGGGGGGGAATGAATAAATAAATCAGAAAGGAGCTGGGAGACAGCAAATTTAGCAAAGTGTTTGCTGAGAAAGCTTGAGGGCCTGAGTTTGATCCTCAGAACCCATGTGCTGGCGTGGTAGCTCGGGTTTGTAATCTCAGTAGAGACCAGCAGATCTTTGGAGCTCTCTGGTTGGCCAGCTTAGTCTAAAATGGCCTCGCTGATGGGCAATAGGTCCCAGTGAGAGAGTGCCTCAAAATGCTAGGTGGATGAAGGCTACTGGTCTCCTCGTGTGTGAGCATGTGTCTACACGCATCTCCTCCCACTCCAGACAGGCAGCTACACACAGTAGATGGGAATACTCTCTCTGTGAAGAGATAGGTCTTTCATGCACTCTTCAGCATGAGCTGGCCTGGCAGATACCACCTTAGCTAAGTGATAAAGGGTGAGGTCAGAATAGGCAAAGAGGGGCCTTTATTAAGGCCCTTTATATACTTTGGTAATATAAAATAGAACAGGAATGGCAATAGGCATTATCCTTTTTCTTCCTTTAGAAAGACAGGGTTTCAATGTATATCTCATGCTGACCTGGACCTCACTATATAGACAAAGGCCTCCCGATCTACCTGCTTCTGCCTCCTGAGTGCTGGGATTAAAGGTGTGCACCATTACTCAAGGAAAGAATTTTTTAAAAAAATTATTATTGCTATTATTATTATTGTTGTTTAAAGATTTATTTATTGGGGCTGGAGAGATGGCTCAGCAGTTAAGAGTACTGACTGCTCTTCCAGAGGTCATGAGTTCAAATATCAGCAACCACATGGTGGCTCACAACCATCTGTAATGAGATCTGACACCCTCTTCTGGTGTGTCTGAGGACAGCTACAGTGTACTTATATATAATAAATAAATAAAAATCTTTTTTAAAAGATTTATTTATTTTGGGCTGGAGAGATGGCTCAGCAGTTAAGAGCACTGATTGCTCTTTTGAATGTCCTGAGTTCAAAACCCAGCAACCACATGGTGGCTCACAACCATCTGTAATGAGATCTGACGCCCTCTTCTGGTGTACTTAGATATACTAATAAATAAATATTTTTAAAAAAGATTTATTTAGGGCTAGAGAGATAGCTCAGCGGTTAAGAGCACCGACTGCTCTTCCAAAGGTCCTGAGTTCAATTCCCAGCACCCACATGGTGGCTCACAAACATCCGTAATGAGATCTGATGCCCTCTTCTGGAGAGTTTGAAGACAGAGTGTACTTACATATAATTAATAAATAAATCTTAAAAAAAGATTTATTTATTTTATTTATATGAATACATTGTCACTGTCATCAAGACACACCAGAAGAGGACATCAGATCCCATTACAGATGGTCATGAGCCACCATGTGGGTGCTGGGAATTGAACTCAGGACCTCTGGAAAAGCAAGCAGTCAGTGCTCTTAACCACTGAGCCATCTTTCCAGCCCTAAAGTTATTATAGGTGTGCCTAAATGTGAATTTTCCACATGTATTGGTGGCCTTCGGAGGCTAGAAGAGGATGTTAGAGGCCCCAAACTGGAGATACAGGCAGTTGGGAGCCACTCGATGTGGGCGCTAAGAGCAGAACTGGTACTCTCTACAAGAGCAAATGTGCCCAGCCATGGAGCCATCTCTCCAGCTCCTAAGGGCTATATTTTCTTTTTAAATCATCCTCTTTCAACCCTTTCTCCTTTCCACTGCAGAGCTAGATGAGCCCAGGTCTTTGAGTAGGATGAGAGCTTTCCAGCCCCCCTCCCACCCAATATAACCCTTTTGGACAAGCTGTCTATACCGAGATCGGAGTAACTAGACATTTGCATAGGATCGATGAATCTTACACTGATTCCCTGTCGCTCCCTCCTCAACACAGCCAAATGCTGGATGGTGGAAGATGGATGCATTTAATCAGTGAGACCAAGAATTCTGCTCTTACCCTTCAGTGACTCATGTAAATACGTGCCATCCGTCCTGTGACACCTTTGCTTTCTCTGTGCTCCACCCTCATTTTTACATTGGATGACAGATAACTGCAGATTTTCCATCGTTAATGGAACCTCTTATCAACCATTATCGTGATAGCATCGACCTTCATTGGCTTAAAAGAAACAAGGGTATGGCTGGTGGCACGTGCACAGCCAGAGCTACACAGAAACTCTTTCTTGATTTTTTGTTGTTGTTGTTTTTTTGTTTCTCTGTATAGCTCTGGCTGTCCTAGAACTCACTCTGTAGACCAGGCTGGCCTCAAACTCAGAAATCCACCTGCCTCTGCCTCCCAAGGGCTGGGATTAAACGGCCTCTCTCTTGATTTTTAAAGATTATTTGTATACAGCATGTATGCCTGCAGGCCAGAAGAGGGCACCAGATCTCATTACAGAGAGGAGATGTGGTTGATGAGAATTGAACTTATGACCTCTGGAAGAGCAGACAGTGCTCTTAACCTCTGAGCCATCTCTCCAGACTCCAGAAACTCTTTGTGTCCAAAAAAAAAAAAAAAGCCACCAAAACAAATAAACAATAGAAAAACAAATGAAAGGAAGGAAAGAAGGAGGGAGGAAGGAAGGAAGGGAGGGAGGTAAAATTCTTGTCGTTCACTTGTGGCTCCTGAAAGCAGGACTTGAAACACTTGCAAGCAATCACTTTGACCAGTAGATGGCAGCCTCTTCCCCAAGACTAAATGAGTTATGAATGAACTCTCCCTAACCCCAGACCAAGAACCATAGTAATGAATACTAGCCGCCCCTAATTCCCGCCCAGATCGTTTTTTATACCTCCTCTCTTCCTCATTCCATCTGCTCTACATGTTCCCATATGTTCCCTGTAGTATTAATGTTAACACAGACACCTCTAGTATTATATCCTAACCAATTCAGCATATTGCTATCGGTGTTACTTTCCATAACAGATGGGATGGATAGTCAATGCTTGGCTTTAAAGTAATGTCATGAGGCCGTGGATAGCATGAAGGATTCTCCAAGAAGGCAATAATGGGATGAGCAGAAGGATCAAAGCTGAGAAGTGAAGGTTTTCTGAGGCCATTGGTGTGAACTAAAGTGGGAGAGAAGGTCTTAGAGCCTGGAGCCTCCTGTTGTCACCCAAAGGCTTTCAAGTTGCTATGGTTAAAGCTGTGCTTGCACACTATTAGTGAGACTGGGAAATAAGGAAGCCGAGTAGAAAGGAAAAGAATCTACTGGGGAAAGTCACCTTGTAATGTGAGGTGGAAGAAAAGTACAGTCAGCCAGCAGTGTCTGTGGGTTCCCTGTCAGTGCATCCACTGTCCCACGGATCAGAACATATTCAGAAAGCAGTACTGTCCTGAACACATGGCAGATGTCCTTATTCTCTGAACAATGCAGTAGAACAACTATCCACATGCCATGCACATTACATTAGATAGTATTAGCAGTCTAGAGATAATTGGAAATACACAGTAGGAAGCCACTGTGAAGGTGATTTAAGTGCCATTCTGCTAAAAGGAAAAAAAGAAAAAAAAAATCAGTTTGGGTTCTTTTTGTCTCACAAGCTTCCAATTCAACAGTATCAAGTCAAATTTAATAAATCTACCTTGAAGGACGAAGGACGGTGGTAGCCTACACCTTTAATTCCAGCACTTGGGAGGCAAAGGCAGGTAGGTAGGTAGGTCTCTGAGTTCAAGGCCAGTTTGGACTTCAAGTGAGTTCTAGGACAACCAGGGCTACACAGAGAAACCCTGTCTCAAAAACAAAACAAAACAAAATTTCTCAGGGTGTTTGGTTTAGCTTTAATTAGCTGCTGTAAATATTTCGGAGCCAACTTTGGGAAGCATTTATCTAGAAAATAGTTTTCTTTCTTTGTCTCTTTCTTTCTTTCTTTCTTTCTTTCTTTCTTTCTTTCTTTCTTTCTTTCTTTCTTCCTTTCTTTCAACCAGAATATAAGCTATGTTTAGGGTGTCATTTTCCTAGCAGGCTGGATCATGTTCCCTGTGCTCTAAACTTGGGTCATCGGGACAACGTTAGCCAGAGCCCACCCTCATTGTGTTGATTACTGACTTATTGAGCATCATTTTAACGTACTATACCATTGAGGCCTGCAGAGTCTGCATTGCCCAATGCAAGCTCTATGGGTGGATGTGGGTCTCCAGAACTCACAAATGCACACACACACACACACACACACGTATGTGTGAACATATGCATCTGTGTTTGAGAGCCAGTGATGTTTACACATTATCCTCCTATAGGCAGTGGATGCATTTTTTTTTTCTCCATTTTTAGGAAAACAAGCTTAAAAAAAAAAAAAAACCCAACCGAATGCCAGACAAATGAAAACCAGACTTCAGCAGTTACATGCCGCTTCCTGAGTAACTAAAGAATGTGCTTCTTGTGGTTAAAATGAGAGATCTGTTTAATATGGATGAAATACCAACACCCCGGGCATTTTTATTGACATTTCACTGTGACTTTTTGAACTTAGGAGTGCTGACACGAAAACCTATTCTTTCTGCTCTGGGAAGCCTGCAGTGGGATTGCAGAGAGCCAGGGAGAAAGAGGTAACAGGCAATGCTTCTCTCTCTCTCTCTCTCTCTCTCTCTCTCTCTCTCTGTCTCTGTCTGTCTCTCTTTCTCTCTCTCTCTGTGTGTGTGGTTGCGAGCGCGCACGCATTTTTACTCTGTTTTCACCAACATTGCTGCAGAATTCCGCCTTGAGAGCATGTTAGAAAAACACACTCTAAAAACATCACTTCTCTTGCTCTGGCCTTGCTTACTCCATCAGAGAGAAAAAAATGTTCGCTGTGAGCATTTGTAAACACGCCCCCAGCCCCAAAGTCAAGGGGCACTAGTGCACTTTGGAAACGGTTTCCAAAGCGACTAAGTAGAGAGCCCTATGGCACCCAGGTTACATTTGAAAACAGATCCAACGTTGTAAGAGTCCAGGATAGCCTCTTTGCGATTCTCCTCGGCGTTAGCTGTTCTAGGTTCTGGGACAGCCCTGGCGTCTGGCAGCAGACGGGGAGAGACATGCTGTTTTGTTTAAATCCTCCACATTCTTTGCCATTTCCCCATTGGCCGGATGGGGCTACCCTCCCCGCCGCGGCCGCTGCTGATGTCAGCCTCGTCGCTCTCGCTCCTCCCGCACCCACCTCCCTGCCCCAGGCACACTGCAGCTCGGCGCGGACTCTCCAGTCGCGGCGAGGTGGCTGCAAACTCACGGGCACGCACGGCGCTCTCAGAGCCGAGGCACTCGGGGGAGGGGACGCGCGCAAGCCGCTGGCAGCCAACCACCTAGGTTGAAGACACCCGGGGCCCAGAGCAGGGCAGAGCCTTGGCGGCTGTGGCTTCCCTTTTCTCTCTCAGCTGAGCTCCGGAGACACTCGGGGACTGGCCCTAAAAAAGAGCAGGAAATCTTGTTTACCGCCCGGGGAGAGGAGCCCATCGAGCCTTTGTTTGGAAAGTCAGCATCGCCTGCTCCCGCGGCAATGTGTTCCTGGTGACATTAACCCACGGTAGACGGGTAGGAGAAAAAGGGGGCTCGCCAGGTTTAGCTCTGCTTTCGGAGGAGGATCCAGAGGAGACTTTCGTGCGTTTGTTTGAATTTGTGGAAACCCCTTTTCCTCCTCCTTTTTTGCCTCTCTTGCCCGCCGCCGGGCATGTCCTGATCTGGTGGCCGCGCCTACCAGCCCGGGGCTGCTGATCCGAGCTGTCTCCCGCGGGTCTCCCTCCCTCAGTGCCTGACTTTGCAATACCGAGAGGGCTGATCTCTGCGAGGAAGGAGGCGGGGGAGTCACAGACACCGGGACCCGAAGCTTGACATGCTCCGGGGCGGACCGGAGGCAGTTAGGAGCTGAGCGCACCACCGGGGCTGCTTCGCTTGCCGGTTCCCAGCGTCTTTGCCCTCCTCTGGGCTCCAGCCTTGCTCATCTGTTGGGACGCCCCCTTCTTTCCCGAGGTCTGAGGCCGGCAGGAACATGCTGCTCAAGGAGTACCGAATCTGCATGCCGCTCACCGTGGACGAGGTAGGCACAGCGCCCGGCCTCGCCCGCTCCCGGGTCCCCAGCCGCCACCACTCGGCCGGCGGGTCCACTGCGTGCGGCGGGGAAACCCTGGCGCCCAAACCTGGAGCCTGGAGGGGGAGGAGGCAGGGGATTCGCTGTTCCCACTCCTCACCCCAGCAGAGGAAAGGCGGCGTGGGGGTGGGGCGGGGGAGTCCAGGTGAGCTCGTCGGGGACATCTAGAATCAGATTACTGGGGACCACAATGCGTCACAGGGAGCTGTTGCGCCCCCTCCCTCCAATTAAGCAAATGCACAGAGTACAAGAGCCCAAGCATGCTCTGCAGCCGGAGTATCGGGGTAACCGGCCGTGGTGGTAGCCACTGTCCCCATGTCCTCTTTACAAGGTGGGCTTGCAGGGACAAATTACGCGCGGGTGGGATCTGCAGACCAGAGTCCCGCCTTGGGGGCATGTGGGAGGCCTGGAGAGGGTCCGTTTAGAACCCGACTTCTTGTCGCCTCCGGTCTAGGCGCTGGCTCCTGCCCAGCCGAGCATCCAGGCTCCCTCCTCGATCTGGATTGTCCTCTGCTGACCGCCTGGCTCGGAAACTTTCTGCGTGTCTCGTTCCTTCCGCGGTAGGGAGCGTGGTCTTAGGAAGAGCCCCAGTGGTGGGGCCTGCGGCGCGGCCACCGGAGGGCGCTCCAGGCCGTCGGGCCCGGCCCTCCTGGCTCTGAGTATCGGGGCTGCAGGGTGGGGGGCTCCCCGCTCAAGGGCTCGGCCTCCACGCGCAGGTCAGCTTGCATTCTTCCGATTCCTCCTCCGCCCCCCGTTCTCCCCATCAGCGAGCTCCGCCATTGAGGAAACAGTGACTCAGTGAGGGTCACTCCGGCCCGGGCTTCCTTTTCGTTCCCCTTTCTCCCCACCTCTTTGGATATTTCATAAGTGCTTTGCGACTGTCCAGGGACACACAGCCAGAACATGAAGCCAATCAAGGCAATTTGGGAAAGACTCCTGTGGTTTGATGTGGCAACAAATGAAATCAGCGATCCGCGACGTATTTGTATTTAAAACCCGGTGCATTTAATCTATCAGACCTGTGATCTACTCACTACTTTGTGAAAGGGGCCTTGTGCTTTTGTGTTACTCAGACTATGGCTGGCTCCCTGCCCCCCACCTCCCAGGGTGGTGGTGGTGGCAATCTTCCTTCTGCATCTGGCGCCAGTGTTAAGGTGAGACCCTAGGACAATCCAAGGCAGGATCAAAGTAGCCTGAAGTTTACAAAACACTTGACACTCTACACTGGCTGCCAAAGACCGAGAGGGATAGCTTAGCCATGCCCCTCTCTTCACCCCCAGGCTTATCAACGCGCACCGTGTTGGCAGCATCTGGGGTGGCAGCATTTTGAACTAGGTCTTAAATGGTAGTTAGGTGCCTGTTAGTTAACCTTATCAATGGGGAAGCAGCATACAGTTTTGTGGAGAATGAAGAAAGGCAAATGAATGGGATTGGACGTGCACACACACCCCTCCCTGGTGCTTTGTGGACATGCTGTCTCCCCACCTCTGGGACTGCTGAGCAGGACCAGGGCAACCTGGAGGTGTCCTTATGCTTCCACTCCATTTCCTGCTTTGACTGTGGTTAATAGATAGGACTGTGCCATCCTAGGGCACCGATGGGACTCAGTCAAATATTGAGGCAGGTTCTCTCTATGTAGTCCTGACTGTCCTAGAACTCACTATGTAGCCCGGACTGGCTTCAAACTCACGGAGATCTGTCTGCTGGACTTAAGTATGTGTCACCTGGCTCAGCCGTTCTTTCTTCCCTGCTAGCATCTGTTCTTTATCCTGCTTGGTTTCCTTCAGATACTTTATTAAGCACCGGGCAGAGCATTTCCCCCGACTTTGTTTTAAGTATTCAGGGTAGTAAGTGCATTTGAATGGTTTAGGCGGATGGTTTTTCCTTTCTTTTCTCTTTTCCTTCCCTCCCTCTTTCTTTCTCTCTTTCTCTCTTCCTCTTTCTCTCTTTCTCTTTCTTTCTACAGGATTTCTCTATAGCCTTGACCAGCCTCAAACTCAGAGATCCACCTGACTCTGCTGCCTCTCACGTGCTGGGTTTAAAGGCGTACACTGCCACCCCTGTCTAGAATGACCTTTCTTAGTCAGCCAAGGAAGCCAGGCTCTACCTATAGGATAATTATAAATCCTGAACGTGAAACCTGTTTAGACTAAAGTAAGTATGATTCCATTTCTATGAGGTCATATTCTGATGTTTAAGTTTTATTTTATTTTTATTTTTTTTTAAGATTTATTTATTTATTATATGTAAGTACACTGTAGATGTCTTCAGACACTCCAGAAGAGTGGCGCCAGATCTTGTTACAGATGGTTGTGAGCCACCATGTGGTTGCTGGGATTTGAACTCTGGACCTTCGGAAGAGCAGTCGGGTGCTCTTACCCACTGAGCCATCTCACCAGCCCTTAACTTTTATTTTTACTTTGTTTTATTATATGCTACTTGAGGTTCTGGGGGTTGAACGTGGCCTTGAGCAGGGGAAACAACCTTCTGCCTCTGAGCTACATCCCCAGCCTGAGGTCTTATTGTGAAATTGTTCTCTGTTTTGTCAGTTTAGATTGGAGGTCTCAGATAGAAAAAAATTCTATCTGAATTTTTAAACTGTAGCTTACCCCAGAGCTTCTCCCATCCCACGGTGGTGCCCTGCTAGCTGGCCTTAATACTCAGTGCTGGGGAGTAACTGAAGTGTTCGGTAGCAGAAGGTGGTTCCTGCACATTAAGTGGTCTCTGGTAGCTCAACTTTGACTTCAGCTTCTGGCTCCCTTTGGACTTGGTGTAACCTGTGTGGACCTTCTGGGGCTTGCTTCTGATTAACTTTGGACGCTAATTAGTAGCACTCACTGGGTTTTGCCAAGGAAGTAAATGCCCGAGATTTGGAGAGTCGGTGTCTGGTCTCTGTCCCTTTTCCTTCTCCCCTGACTCTACATGGCCTCTGGCCTCTAGTCTCTGGGGATGGGTGTAATGGCTGTTCCACTGATAAATGCTAATAATCCCAGCTCTTGGGAATTGGAGGCTGGAGAGATTTTGGAAACTTTAAGGTCATCCTCAGCTATAAAGTAAGTTTGAAGTCAGCCATGAAACTTTTTTGGTTGCGCTCCCCTCCCCCACAAAACAAGGTTAAATGCTGTATTCCAGGCTGCGCAACTAGTTAATAGCCAAGCCAGGAGGAGCGTGCTGGTAATGCTTTTGTTTGTTTTTCCTTTCCCTGAGCTCCACAGTGTTTGATCCAGGAAAAGGAAAATCATTTCTTGAAAGCAGATATAATCAGCACTGTCATCGAAATAAAAAACCCAGGGTCCCTTGAATTGTTACAGATAGCATTGACTTCTACTCTCTCTCTCTCCAGTCTTATTTTAACACATAAAATGTTCCCCAGTTCCAGGAAAGAGAACAGCTCCGAGAGACGGAGCAAATAAAGTGGAGCTTCTCTCTAGAGCAGGGTGTTAATGGTATGCTTGTAGGTGCTTCAGTGGAAGAAAGCTTGCAGAGCAAGATTGAAGCCCCGGGTTTGCAACACACACACACACACACACACACACAGTGCGAGAGGAGAGGCGGGGATTGAGAGTTTCTGAATAAGGAATTTAAAAAGTAACATTCCATGGATTAGTTGAGATTATATATGCTGGTGTATATGTTGAAGCCAAAGCCAGAGAACAACCTTGGGTGTCCTTTCTCAGATCACATCCCCCCCCCCCGCCCCCCCGACATGAGGCCTTACACAGGCCTGGGACTATTTGCCAAGTCAGCTAGGCTGGTTGACTGGTGAGCCCCAGAGATCTGCCTGTTTCTTCCTCTGTGCTGGGGAGTCACCATACTTTTTTCCACCTCCTCTTCTTCCTCCTCCTCCTCCTCCTCTTCTTCCTCCTCTGTTTTTTCCCCACAAGGCTCTGGGGCTGGAACTCAGCCCAATCACCACATTGCTGGCAGAACTCTCTCAGGCCTTCTATGATCAAAGAAAATTGCATTTATTTGTGTGTGTGTGTTTGCCATGTATGTGGAGGTCCAGATAACTTATAGGAGTAGGGTTTCTCCTTATTGCAAGTGGGTCCTGAGGATAGAGTTCAGATCACCTGGCTTGGTGGCAAAGTAGCGTTGTATGAGACTTTCCTTAGCCCTTCATGGATTAACTTTAATTAAGAACAATGACAAGCTAACAAAACAGATAGAAAACATCACTGGTGTTAAATACAGTCATCATCTTTGAGTCAAGTGAAAGCCTGTGGGGAAGTTGTTAAAGCAGGGGTGGGGTGGGGTGGGGGTGGGGGGAGCCGGGGGGGGGCATCTGGATTCTAGAATTTTAGACTTGGAAGAGCTAGTTAAATTGTCTGTAGTCTTTTTTTTTTTTAATTTTTAATAATTTTTTTTTGTGTGGTTTTTTTTTCGAGACAGGGTTTCTCTGTGTAGCTCTGGCTGTCCTGGAACTCACTTTGTAGACCAGGCTGGCCTCGAACTCAGAAATCCGCCTGCCTCTGCCTCCCGAGTGCTGGGATTAAAGGCGTGTCTGTAGTCTTGATGTCTTGTTTTCTAGAGGGCTCCAGGCCTGTAGAGGGCACATTCTTTTTCTTGCCCAATAGCTAGCGTAGAGGCTGGGCTGGAACAGGGCTTCTGATGTCTGGTGTGAACCCTGTTTCATGGGTGCTGTGAGGGCTACAGTTTCTCTGTGATCTCTGTTGGTAGCAGATGTTATTATCCCTAAGCCTCGTGTAGGTGTACAGTGTGTGTACTGGGTCTCCCCTAGTTGAAGGTAGCTTGGAGACTTAGACCTTGTATCTACCCAGGGGACACTGAAGTATAGTCCCTGTTAGAGCCTACTGGGAGTGTCTAGGGTGAATGAATGTCCACTTAATATTTACGAAGCCCAGGGATAAGTCTCTAGCACCTAACACAAACAAACAAACAAACAAACAAACAAACAAACATTATTACCTGGGTGTGATGACCCATACCTATAACCCTGTACCAGGCAGGCTGAGACTGGAGAATTAAGAGTTCAAGGCTCTTTAGTGAAGAACACTTGTTCTTGCAGAGGACTTGGGTTCGGTTTCCAGCATCCCTGTTGTTTTTTTATTACCATCCATGATTCCAGTTCCAGGGACTCCAGTGCCTTCCTCTCATCTCCGAGGGCAGCAGACACACAGGCATGCAAAGCAAAAGCAAAACCCTCTGTACATATAAATAAATATATATAAGTTTAAAGCCAGCCTGGGCTACTTAGACTCTGTCTAAATAAATAAATGAATTAATAAAGAGACTAAAGCCCATCCGAAAGAGAATGCAAGGTAGGAATTTTAGTTTTTATTTAAAAAACAAAACTTATCTTTAAAAAACAAAAATTTTGGACTGCCCTCATATTAATGTGCGTTCAGGTAGGGATTTATTTGCAGTCTCCAGGGATTTGCTGCAGGATGAAGAAAAACAGAAACATTGCCTCCTCCTCAAGGATTGAAGAAAAGGAAGAGTGACAGCCGAGGACACAGGATGTCATTGCGTGCTCTGCTCTGGTGGAGAGCCAGCACTCTACCCAGGAGCCTCTGGCCCCAGGAGAGTTCCCCTGCCCATGTTTCTGAGAATCACGGGAGCTGGGTAGGCCACTCTGGAAGGGTGGGGATGAAGATGCTAGGGCGGGGATCATTTTCCCATCTCTCCTCCCTCTCCACTGGAAACTGATGGAGTGTTTCTGCAAGCACCTGCAGACCTTGAAGGAAAGAAGGTTTTTTTTTTTGCTGTTGTTTGGTTTGGTTTTTTTGAGACAGGGTTTCTCTTTGTAGCCTTGGCTGTCCTGGAACTTGCTCTGTGGACTAGGCCACCATGGAACTCACAGAGACCCACCTGCCTGTGCCTCCTGAGTGCTGAGATTAAAAGTCTAGGAAGACGTCTTAATAGCTGTGTATTGTATAAAGTGGAAGGAGCCCTTGACTATGAAGGCTAAAGACTCCTTTTTAATTTTTTGACTGTTCCTAGTTGAGAGGAGCCAAGGCCAGGACCATGAGTTTGATCTTCCTGATCTCAGTAGCTCCCTGTGCCAGGATCGCTCACAGGCGGTGAACGGTGTTCACGAAGCTACCCTGCTCTCTAGCGTGCAGAGAGCCTTGCTCCTGAGTGCCATGGACTGTTAATGGATGACTGCAAGCTTTCACCACTAATGAACTAGACAAGGAACAGACGCAGGCCTTCTGGCTGGGGCCAGGAAGTTGACTCTGTGCGGGAAAGGACGCTGCCCTTCCCCAGTCATTTAAGGGGACACCTGTCATGTGGAGCAGATTCCTGGCCTTGGAGGGGGAGCGGGCCGGGCGGGGTGAAGCATACTTTTCTTAACAAAAGCTAGTTGGATGTGGTAGTTTAATTGTTCACTTTCTTTCTTTTTTCTTTTTTTTTTTCTTCATGTGGTTGTTGGGGATTGAACTTTTAAGATCTCTGCTCACTCGGGTTAACCCTGCTCGCTTCAGTTGGCCCTGCTCCTCAGTCCCCGTTTGCTCTGCCCAAAGATTTATTATTATACATAAGTACACTGTAGCTGTCCTCAGACACACCAGAAGAGGGTGTCAGATCTCATTATGGGCGGTTGTGAGCCACCATGCGGTTGCTGGAATTTGAACTCCAGACCTTTGGAAGAGCAGTCAGCCCTAATTATTCACTTTCACAATGAATAGAAAGATAGTAAGCTGGTAGTTGGAGATTGTTGTTGGGGTCTCAAACTCAAGGACTTGAGCTGCTAGACCAGGTATTTTTGTCCTCAGCTCTAAGGCTCTTCTTTGGTTTGGTTTTTCGAGACAGTGTTTCTCTGGAACTCACTTTGTAGACCAGGCTGGCCTCAAACTCAGAAATCTGCCTGCCTCTGCCTCCCAAGTGCTGGGATTAAAGGCGTGAGCCATCACCACCCGGCCTAAGGCTCTTTAAAAAAAAGTTATTTTTATTTTATTTGTGTAAATGTTTTCCTGCCTGAACCTATGTGTGACATATGACGGCACTGACCACGCCAGCAGAGGTTGCCAGGTCTCCTAGGACTGGCATTTCCAGCTGGTTGTGAGCTTTCGGGGAGATGCTGGGAACTAAAGCTCTTGCTCTTCCCTTGAGTATCTCTCCAGCCTCCTCAGTTGGACGAGAGAAGGCCAGGTTCCCTGCCTGGCAGGCCTGGAGGTCCTGTTTTCTGTTAGCTAGAGGTCTGGATAGTTTAGGCAACTCTAAAACCTTTGAAAAATCGATAATAGCTTTGCCCCTCTCTTGATAAAAAAGGGTGAGTTCCGGACCTCACCTAACTGACATGAGAAGCCCAGCAGGCTGTGGGTGTAACGAATTCCAGCCCATGGGAGATGAAAAGGGAAATTTTATATTACATCTCCAGGGCCTCCTAGACTCCCTCTTGGAAACTGGGAATTTTGTGGGATTCCCAGTGGAGATTTTTTATTTTTTAATTTTTTTTTGTAGGTTCTTATGCAGAGGAAACTCAAGTGTGTCATTCATACTATGAGCTGCAGAGTTGGTCATCTGGAAAATAGAAAGTCGTTTGAAAATTTTTAAATTATGGAAAATATAGCTCTCACAAAGAGGGCCCCAGCACGGCTGGCATTTGTAACAGAGCTCAGTGAAAATGAGCCTTAGGATGGGCCTGCGGCCAACCCTTTGGTTCCTGGTCATCCCATCGAAGATATAAGCCAGCCCTCTCAGGCTGGGGATACGGTGAGGTAGGGAGGGTATTTGCCTAGAGTGCAAAGTACTTTTTATATTAAAAGAAGCTTGAGCCTGGAGAGATGGCTCACCACGCCCAGCGCACTTGCTATTCTTAAAAAAAGAATGACTGGGGTTCTGTTCCTACTGTTGTGATCTTTGGGTGGCACCAGAAAGACCACACCAGGCCAAACAGTTCCACTTGAGGTTTATTAAGGGAGAAGGGCAAGGTGGTAGGGAAAAGAGAAGCGGGGGGGCTGGGGGGAGAATTCAGAGGGGTCTTCCTTTTATATATGGATGGTGACGTAGCCACAAGTAAAGGTGGGAGGTGAGCCAAGTGGTTTCTGGGAATATGGTAGCTGTTGCCTTGGCAACAGGTGTGCTGGTCGTGTTGTCACCTAGGTGTGGTGTCACTGATTTCAGAGGTCCTGAGACCAACACCTAGCACCCCACATGGGAGTGGAGGAGAGACACCAATATGTGTAACTCCTATCATAGAAGATTGGAGCCCACTTCGGGCCCTTGAGCACACACAGGACACATACACTCACACAGACACATATCTATGAAGAAAAACAAAACAACAACCGACAAACAAACAAACAAACCCTAACACCACCAAACAATATTAGAGACAGGATTACCCTTTTTGGCCTGGCTGGCCTAGAATCACTTTGTAGAGACAGCTAGCTTCTAACTCACAGATCTACCTTCCTCTGCCTCTCAAGTACTGGGATAAAGGCGTGTGCCCCTCTACCTCGAAAAATAATCTTCAAAAGTTAGAAAAAAAATAGCAGGGTGTAGTGGCACATGTCCCAGCATCCACAGAGGCAGGCAGATAGATGTCCGTTAGTTTCAGGACAGCCTGGTCTACATAGTGAATTTCAGGACAGCCAGAGTTATATAGTGAACCTGTCTCAAATTGTGTCCCTGCCCCATTTTTTTTTCCCAAAAAGAATTATCAGAAATTCAATAGCTTAAGACACCTGGGTTGGGGCTTGAGAGATGGCTCAGTGGTTAAGAGCACTGACTGTTCTTCCTGAGGTCCTGAGTTCAAATCCCAGCAACCACATGTTGGCTCACAACCATCTGTAATGGGATCCAATGCCCTCTTCTGGTACATCTGAAGACGTTGACAGTGTACTCACATATATAAAGCAAATCTTACAGGAACATGTACAAACTAAATAAGAATCCTGGCAGACAGCTGGGGAAGGTTATCAAATACGTTCAAATACAAGTCTAAGCGTCGAAGTACAAAAATGTGTCTAAATACAAGTCAGGGTGTGACTTGGTTGGTTCAATGCTCAGGGTCTTGGGAGGTTGAAGCTCAAGATGTCTTGGCTCCCTTCTTTCTGGAATGCTCGGGTGGTTGTGACAAAATAAAGTCCTTTGAAGTTGGGGGATTAAGGTCCCTACTTTCTGCATGGCTTTCGAATAAAGACCCACCCCTAGAGGCCACTTTCCATCTCCTGCCATGTCACACATTTTCCACATGGCAGTTGGTTCTTTCAAATCAATGGTGAGTGTCTGCTTCAAGTTTTAATCTCTCGGTGTTTTTATCTCTGACTTCTGGGACTCTTTGCAAAGAAACCCGCTGCTTGATCCGGGCCCACGGTATTCAAGGGCAGAGGATCATACAATACGGAGTGGGGCCATTCTGCCTAGCATGGCAATGGACTTGATTGAAAGACCCCTTTGGAGGAGAGAAAGAGCTGCGTGCTAATTAAATTTAGTTATGCAAAGTTGCAGGTCGGTATTTGGACCTTAAATGAAAGTATTCATTTCACAGATACATTCTTGGCCTCCTGCTGGGTGCCCAGTGCTTGGGAACTGTGCTGCAAGCAAGGCAGACACAACCACTCCCATTTGGGAAACAGGACATACTGGAGGAGTTCGCTAGCATTTAGAAACCAGAACTGGGGATGTAGGTTAAGCATGGAGTTCTTGCTTAACGTGAACAGGATCCTGCGACAGAAACAGCGGAGGAACAATTGGATTGCCATGGAAAATACAAATCAGTAAAGCTTTTAAAATAATGGTTCTAGAGACGGTCTCAGCTGGGCGTGGTGGCTGCGCACGCCTCTGATCCCAGCACTTGGGAGGCAGAGGCAGGCTGATTTCTGAGTTCAAGGCTAGCCTGGTCTACAGAGTGAGTTCCAAGACAGCCAGGGATATACAGAGAAACCCTGTCTCGAAAAGAGAGAGAGAGAGAGAGACAGAGACAGACAGACAGACAGACTCAGGGCATGACTCAATGGGTAAAAGCACTTTGTGCACAAGCATGAGGACCTGAATTTGAAGCTCAAGCTGGACAGGCCTGTGGCTCACACTTTAAATCCCAGCAATTAGGAGGCAGAGGCAGGTAGATCTCTGTAAGTTCAAGGCCAGCCTGGTCTAGAGTGAGTTCCAGGACAGCCAGGGCTACACAGAGAAACTCTATTTTGAATGAATGAATGAATGAATGAATGAATAAAAGCTGGACACAGAACAAGTGTCTGGAGGCAGCCAGGAGGCTTTCTGGAGGCAGCTTATTTGGTCTATGCCACAGAAAATCAATAGAAGCTCCCTGGTTCAAACAGGATAGAAGGTGGGGTGTGCCCTCTGGTGTCCTAAGATCTGTGGTGGCTGGTGTGCACCAGCATTTACACACGCGTGCACACAATACAGACACACCCAGAGGGTGGGAAAAACGTTAAGAAGGTACATAGAGGTATTTGAGCACCAACTTCGGAGAACGGCACCAGCAGAAAGGTCTGAACTGGGAATTATGAGTTATAACTCCCGCCCTCCAGGAAGTGGCTATAGCTGTCTCAGGTCTAGACAGCTTTCCAGAGAATCATGTCCTCTTCTGACACAGTGTGGGAAAAAAGTGTATGTGCCAGGTTTGAACCAAGTGGCTGTGACTTAGGTCAGAGCTAGGGAGAGAAATACATTTATTGCTGAGAAGTGGACCCAGAGCTGGCCACAGGGCTGCAGGACACTGCAGATCTTTGAGGTTCTACTTCACAGGGACCACCCCAGTCAGTCCCTCGGAGGGACTGGAGACCCTTGTGAGGGTTGAAAGTAACAGCACTTGGAACCCTGGGACTTTCTTTGATATGACTCCTTTGCCAAGAATGTCAGGTGTAGTGAACCCAGCCATGCTGCTCAGAAGTTGGGCTCACTAAGAAAGCCAATTTTTGGTGGCAGTAATGTCTGGGCCCTTCATCTTCTCTCTAGGACGGCAGAATCCCCTCGGGCTAGACTAGGCACATCACTAAGAACACATGGGGAGGGCGGAAGGCCAGAATGTTCTGTCTTGGCTGTGGGCTATATACATGATAATGATAAAGGAAGGAGTCTGGGGTCACCCACCACTTCCTGGCTGGCTGCCTGAACAGCAGCATCATGCAATGCATTTTGTTGACTTAGAAAGATGAAGTCAGAGCTTACCAAGGCTCCTTAACAGCGAGTGTTAAAGTGACTCACTGTCATTTCTTAGCACCCAATACAAGAGCCTGCCCTTAGAAATGCCTCTTAAGACGAGCGGGAGTGGAGAGGCCTACCTCTAAACGGGTAGCCAGCGTACGTTCTCATTAGATCATCATCTCATGACTCACTCCAATTCTCTTAACTATTGATTGATGGATTGGGTTTCCCTAGATTGGCCTTGAACCCACTATCCTCTTGCTTTAGCCTCCTAAGTGTTGGGATGGCAGGCTGAATCATCACGGCCGGGTGTGTGTGTGTGTGTGTGTGTGTGGGGGGTAGAGTAGAGGAGGACATTGGTGTCCTTCATCACTCTCTCCCTTATTCCCTTGAGACAGTCTCACACTCAATCTGGAGCTAGTCTGATAGCCAGCAAAACCCACTCATCTCCATCCATGCAGGTGGTTCTGAGGTGGCAGGCAGATCCGCTGGGTTGGCGCTTTACACGGGTGCTGGAGATTCGAACTTATGTCCTCAGCCCTGTTTTTCTTTTCTTTATTATTCCCTCCCCCTTTTAAGTTCAGCTGAAGCATGACTGTTTAGAATTCCAGTTGTTCCCAAGCACAGCAAAATCATCAGCTCCTTTGATCCCCCAAGCATTCTATCTGACCATCTTAGGGTGGTGTTGCTATCGCCGGGCTGAATCACCCTGCCTAAGAGTGCCCAAACAAATGTAATTTGATGACACCCTATAATAATGTTATTTAAGCACTTAACCTAAGTAGCTAATCTCCAAAGACTGCTCCCTGGCCCCACATTCATTCTCTCTATTTCTCTGTCTCTCTCTTTCAGACACACATAGACACACATACATACACAGAGACCCATACACACATTCACTTATACAGGCATGTAATGCTAATAGACACAGAGGCATACTCACTCAAACACACAGACGCATATTTGGAGGCACACAGACATATGTTGCAGGACATTTTATCTATCTCACTGTGGACCCTGAGATTGTGTTATTTACTGAAAAATTGCTTCCCATTATGGTGTGACTCAGCCTTGCTGATAGACACACCCTTAGTGCACACCTTTAATCCCAAACAATAAAGGTGAAATTAGTTTGTAGAAGGAAGCACCCAGGTTTGAAAGTGATGTCTAATTGAGTGGCAGACAAAGTGATAAGCCAGGGAAAGATTTCACAGAATGGGATGTGTCCGACTCTCATGAGAAGAGAGAGGAAGAGGAAGAGGAAAAGGAGCTATACAGGCAGAGAAAAGAGAAGGAAGCAGCTTTTACCAGGATGGTTTTATGGAGACAGGTTGAAGAGAGAACAAGCTAGGCACAAGTGAAGGCAGAACAAGCCAGAGAGAGAGAGAGAAGGAGCCAGAAGATTAGAACAGATTGCCAAAGTTAGTATGAGGCCAAGCAGAGCAGTTCAGGAGACGCCAAGAGAAGCCAGATCGAATCAGCTAGGGTGAAGAGTTTTGAGCCAGAAGAGCTCGGGTGACCAGCCATCCAGGGTTCAGAACGAACAAGAAACGGTGAGCTTATTCAACAGACTCAGAAGCTGAAAATGTACTAGGCCTAGGTTAGATTGTACGAAGACTAGAAGCTCCCAGCACTAGTAAGCCTCGGAGATGGAAATTACTTCAGGTGAATAACATAGTTTTTACATACATGTTCACACATATGTTCATACACAGACACAAATGAGAAGCACACAGGCCCACACTTCACGCACATACATACAGAGACATACACATTCACACCCACCATGCACACAGAGACAAATACACACACTCACACAGATACCATTCTGCTCTGATTGTATTATAGGAATGTGGGATAGGATTGTATTCTAGGATTGTGTTATAGGAAGGCCTCGTTCTGAAGTTTCTAAGTCTTTGTATTTTTGCACTGGGAAAAGCACTAATCTTGATGCTTTGGTTTTAATTTGTTTGCTTTTCCCCCTCAAGACAGGGTTTCTCAGAGTAGCCCTGGTTCTTCTAGAACTCTTTGTAGACCAGACTGTCCTCAAACTCAGAGCTCCTCCTGCTTCTGCTTCCCAAGGCATGTGTGGCGCTACTGCCAGGCTATCTTCATGCTTATTTAAAAGAAATGAATCAACGGAAGAGTGGAAAATCACTTTTAACTTAAGTTGGTTTTTTGTTGTTGTTGTTGTTTTGGTTGTTTTTTGTTTTGTTTTCAAGACAGGGTTTCTCTCTATAGCCCTGGCTGTCCTGGAACTCACCCTGTAGACCAGGTTGGCCTCCAACTCAGAAATCCACCTGCCTCTGCCTCCCAAGTGCTGGGATTAAAGGCATGCGCCACCACTGTCCAGCTTTAACTTAAGTTTTACTACAATTAAATAGTTTAAACCTTCACTGGGTCTTTATTTATTTTTCAGTTTTTGAGACAGGATGGATATCTGGCTGGCTAACCTAGGGCTCACTATGTAGACCAGGGTGGCCTTCAACTCACTGAGATCCTCCTGCCTCTGCCTTCTAAGCGCTGGACCAGGTCCATCACTGGGTCTTATATTCTGGATTCTTTATATTTCCTGGCATCTCTCCTGAATTTTCCAGTTTAAATTTATAATTAAACTGTAATTACATTAATAATTATATAATTAAAAATTATAAAGACTTTTCCTTTCTCCTCTGCTGGGGCAAGCTCTCCACCACAGAGGGCTACACTCAGTTCCAGTCCTCACCCCCCTCGTTAATTTTTTTGAGACTGGAACTTGGGAATGTGTGCTATGTATTTCCAGGCTGACCTTGACATTTCTGTCCTCCAGTTTGAGCCACCCTGGTGCAGGGACTCCACCTCTGCACCTGGCCGTTAATGGATGCTTAGGATGGCAAAGTCTCACTATCTCTTTGTCTCTGGCAAAGGGTTTGTAACTTTGTACGACCCACACAGACAGTTTATAGATTGTAATATAGCCCGTGATTGAGTCTTGTACCCAAGCTTCCTAGAAAGTCTCATGTAGGACTGTACAGTCCCTAGAGAGCCTGGGGCTGCACACCCTCTGTTTATCTCCGCCATCTCCGTTTTCCTGTCTGACATATACATTGTGTAAGCTCTGTCTCCTGGCTGTCAACTCCCAGGAAGGAACTAGCCTGTGGCAGGAGGGCTTGGTGGGGTGTGGCTTGCTTGTAGTTTACTTAAATAGTTTTTTTTTTATCTTCTGCAATCTCCTACACACCTGTAGTGTATTTTGAGTTCGCTCCGCCCACTATTATTCTCCTTCCCCATCCCATTGAGCCTCTTGCCAGCAAGTCCCCTCCTCCTCCTCCCCCCCCCCCCCCCCCCGACTTCTAAGCCTTTTTCCTAATGCCTGCAGGAGCAAGGATGGAGGGTTATTTACCTGAACTAAGTAGGGCACATTACCAGTGGCTGCGCCCGCCCGGGATGACTGTGACTCTCTTCCCTCAGCAACAACCCGAAACTCCTCAGGGAGCTCCATATGGGCCCCTCTCCCACCATTCTCACAGGTTCACCTGCTCTCAGCTAGCTCTCTGATCGAGTATGTTCTTTGTTGCTGACCTGACAATAGTTCTGTCTGTATGTTTGTGGGGTAGATGCTTCACAGAGGCAGCACGGGAGACTCTGTTGGAAACTGAGTGATTTACAGATATACTCGGGGCCCTTGTTCTGATCTCTTCCAACCCCCACTTCCCAAACCAGACAGCCAGATGGGGCAAGAGGATCTCTGAGTTCCAGGCCAGCCAGGTCTACAGAGAGAGAACTCCAGGACAGCCAGCGCTACACAGTGAAACCGTGTCTCAAAAAACAAAAACAAACCTCCACCACCACCCACAAGTATTTTGGGACCGGAGAGATGGCTCAGCAGTTGAGAGCACTGACTGTTCTTCCAGAGGACCTGGGTTCGATTCCCAGCACCCACATGGCAGCTCGCAACTGTGTCTAACTCCAAGATCGACACCCTCACAGACATACATCAGTGTACATAAAATAAAAGCAATTTAAAAAAAGAATTTTGATGTTTTTTTTTTTTTCAAGGCCCGCCTGGACTACAGAGCAAGATTTGGTCCCATAAAGGGGGAGACAGAGCCACTTAACATGAGCTTTAAGCTTTTCCTCCTGAACAACTTTAATAATGAATCGTACTCTTTTTGAAAAGAACTTTTGTCATTTGTTCTTTTGTAAGAGAACCACCCCTACGCTCCTGGGAATCATTCCTTTTAATGGCAGCAGAAGCCTTTGGCTTTCAGAGGTATCATCTGCGGGGCTGGGAACTCCGGAGCACCTGTGTCTTGATGGAAATTAGCTGCTGCTGAAAATAGTGCTGGGAAGAGACAGGCCACGCCAGGCTTCTGGAAACGTCAGACCCTTCACCTGCAAGCAAGCAGACTGGGAGGTCTGAGGGCTCAGAGGGGATCACAATGTATCGCTCGGAAGTTCGTGTTTACCGCCCCAGAGGTGACGTTCAGCAAGTTTCAGGCATGTGCCACCCCTCTTCCAGTACCGGGGATTGAACCTACAACCTCATGTGTACAAGGCTGGATCTATATAGATATGGCTGATGTACACACTACCACCGAGCTCCAGCTCCAGCCTTGACTCATAGTTCTTAGCATTGCCTCCTAAAACAGTTTACAACCGCCAGGCAGTGGTGGCGTGGCACACGCCTTTAATCCCAGCACTTGGGAGGCAGAGGCAAGTGGATTTGAATTTCTGAGTCCTGAGGTCTACAGAGTGATTTCCAGGAGAGCCAGGGCTACACAGAGAAAGAAACCCTGTCTCAAAGCAAAATCAACAAACAAATACCTGGGGCATGCCACTGTGTGTATTGGGGTATGGGGGGGGGGGAGGCAGTGGTGGAGGCGGGAGGATTCCCGGGCTTGCTGGCCTCCAGCACAAATCCAGGTTCAGTGAGAGACTCTGTCTCAGGGGAATGAATGGAATGAATGAAAGAGATGAAGATTGATGGAGCAGGACACCTGACATCTTCCTCAGGCCTCTCTCTGCTCGGGTGATTCATGGGTACACGCATCCTCACATACCCGAGTGCTTACACCCGTCCCCCCACAAATACCCAGGGTTTACACTTACAGCTAAGGATTGTGTACCTCATTTTATGTTAAGAAATTTATTTCAAGCCGGGCGTGGTGGCGCACGCCTTTAATCCCAGCACTCGGGAGGCAGAGGCAGGCGGATTTCTGAGTTCGAGGCCAGCCTGGTCTACAAAGTGAGTGCCAGGACAGCCAGGACTACACAGAGAAACCCTGTCTCGAAAAACCAAAAAAAAAAAAAAAGAAAGAAAGAAAGAAATTTATTTCAGTAGTGCTGATAGCCAAACCAAGTATCCCTGGACGTTTTCTTTTTAACCTTTTTTTTTTTTTTTTTTTTGAGTTTGTCTGGAATGCACTACAACAGACTGGCCTCAAACCTACAGAGCTCTCCCTGCCTCTCCCATCCAGACTGGAGTCATGTACCACCGTGCTTAGCTATCTTGATTGTTTTTAGTGGCATGGGTGGACAGCAATCATGTGCCACTATAACAAAATGCTTGAGGCAACCATCTTAAAAGGCAGAAAAGTTTATTTTGGCTCCATGGGAAGAGAAGTATGTGTTCTTGACTGTGGAGCCATCTCTCCAGCCCCCCAGTTAGTGACCTTTGCCAAAACGCTACTGTTTCAATTCAGAGAAACTGCTATATGATCCTCACATAGGAAAAAAAAAATTGTATTGGCTTTAAAACACTTAACTAAGACAAAAAAAAAATCCCATGAATTTTTGACACATTTCAGACAAGCGGAGTTGTTACTGCTAAAGTGGCGGGCAGAATATTTGATTAGAGGTAGTGCTTTATTCCTGTACAAGGTAGAAACAGACTTTAATTGGACTCCTTTTCTCAGTGAGGAAGTACGGTTAAAATGTTACCTTATTTTCTTAGAATTTTATAAATGTTTAACCCAGGAGAAAAAAAGTAATTCAAGTCAGTATAATGGCTTATTAATACATGAACATTGTAACATTTTCCTTCTTGTCATTCTTAATGATGTCTACAGATCGGGCTCTTGGTTCACTCTCCACCCATCGAAGCTCGCTAGGTTTTTATTTGATTTGATATCTTCCTTCAAACGGTATCTCCATCATGCTCCTTTCCCTCCCCCAGTTCCTCCCGGCTCCTCCTCACCTCCCCACCCACCCAACTTCAAGTTTCCTCTCCCTTTCTCTCTTTCAAAACAAAAAAACAAGAGAAAACGAAAGAGAAAATCAAAACCAACACCAGCAACAATAAAAAAAACAAAAAACAAAAAACCCAGTAAGATAAAACACACCACTACGCCGGGCGTGGTGGTGCACGCCTTTAATCCCAGCACTCGGTAGGCAGAGGCAGGCGGATTTCTGAGTTCGAGGCCAGCCTGGTCTACAGAGTGAGTTCCAGGACAGCCAAGGCTACACAGAGAAACCCTGTCTCGAAAACCAAAAAAAAGGGGCTGGTGAGATGGCTCAGCGGGTAAGAGCACCCGACTGCTCTTCTGAAGGTCCTGAGTTCAAGTCCCAGCAACCACATGGTGGCTCACAACCATCCTTAAGGAGATCTGACTGGTGTGTCTGAAGACAGCTGCAGTGTACTTACATATAATAAATAAATAAATATTTAAAAAACCAAAAAAAAAAAACAAAAAACAAAAAACCAAAAAAAAAAAACCACACCACTACAAAAAAAAGTGGAATCTCTTTTGTGTGGGCAACTAGTCCTGGGCGTGGGCGTGGGGCCTGCCCTGGAGTGTGAGGGACATATCCAGTGACACTCCATGGAGAAAACAGGGTGTTTCCCTTTCCCAGCTTTACTATCTTCTCCATCACCATCTTCAGCATCAGCACCAGCATCATCTATTTTGTCGGTATTGAGGGTTGAATCCAGAGACTTGTACCCACCACTGAGCCACACCCGGAGCCCCTCATTAGATATTACAATTTTCATTACATCTTACTGTAGTTACTTTATTGTATGTATGTGTTTGAGGATCAGAGGACAACTTGCAGGACCTGGTTCTCCTCTTCCAGCTTGTGGGTCCCCACGATTGGATTTAGGTTGCCGTGCTTGGTGGTAGGGGCGCTTACTCACCAAGCAGCCCAGCCATTTTGCCAACCCTCTTCCGGCTCCTCCCCTTCTTTATTTTTGTGACACAGAGCCTAACTTTGCTATTCGGGCTGGTTTTGTCTGTGCGGACCTTGGCTGGTCTGGAATTTGCCGTGTAGACCCTGCTGACCTCAAACTCATTGAGATCTGCCCATCCCTGCCTCCTGGGATTAAAGGTGTACACCAGCGTGTGTTCAGGCTGCTCTTGAGCTCCAGGGCTTATGAGCTGTCCTCCCTAGCCTCCCAAGTAGCCAGGACTACAGGTGATATGTATGGGTCACACACATGGAGTTGTCCTTTCGTCCATCTGGTGGCCACTGTTGTTTTATTGCTTGGACCGCTGGTTTTCCTGAAGACTGCAGTTGCCAGATGAGAACCTTGTGCTTGAGCCAGCTCCCACTGGGCATGTCTCCTGGAACGTGTGATTCGCTGGGGTCGGTGGTTCTCTTTCAGGAAGGTTTTGCTGAGTTTGCCCTGTTCTGAAATGACCACAGACATGCACACCACCTTCTTTCACGATCCCCATTTGCTGAGTGTGGTTTTCTCAGTACTCAAAGCACGCTTCGAAAATAGCCCTTTAGCTTAATGACATGGGTGAGAGATAAGGAAGTGGTTATCTAACCCTCCCACGGGCAGAAAGCTTGGCAACTTGAGTTGCTTTTGGTTACTGGGGCGTGAGTTACACCTTGCAAGCTGGAGACTTAGCCCCAGTCTATTGAAGATGGGGGCAAATCCTTTTTTATTCCCCCCCTGAGCTTTTTGTTTTTGTTTTTGTTTTCGAGACAGGGTTTCTTATGGATACGAGTATTTTGCCTGAATATGTGTTTGTGCACCGCTTTGGTGGCTGCTACCTATGGAGGTCAGAAGAGGGCATTGGATCAGCTGGCAATGAAGTTACAGACCGTTGTGGGCCTCCATCTGGGTCCTAGACATTGAACCTGGGTCCTCTGTAAGAATCACAAGTGCTCTGAACTGCTGAGCCGCTTCTACCACCCACCAGTGGGTTATTTGTTTGTTTGTTTGGTTTGTTTTGGTTTGGTTTGGTTTCTTGCTCTGTAGCCCACCTTGGTCTAGAACTTTGTCACCCAGGCTGGCCTCACTCTTCCTGCAGTCCTCCAGTCTCCGAGCCCCTGAGTGCTGGGGTTACAGGGGTGACCTAGCACACCTGGCTTGAAAGCCTATTGTTTTTGGTTAGGTTGTTTTCCCTCTCTTATAAAGGCACAGTGTCCAAGTGAAAGTGCACAGAGTCACGATTCAGTTGTTCATCTCTTTTGGATTGTGTGTGACGGAAATTTGGACATAGCCCAGTGTCTTTACGGTTTTGGACAGGATGACTTACGGTCTGTAGATATGGTTGTACGTAGATGTGTTTTCTCGCCAAGATCTGGCTGAAAAAGAGCTTGCTAGTTGCTTTTTCTGTTTAAAAAAATAATAATTAGGCTATTAGTTGTCTAAATGGAGTAATCCCCCTTTGGGTCCTCAAGAAAAACACTTCTGAGATGGGTGAGTGTATTTAAAATTAGCCATTACTTACAGTGGTTCGGCCTCTTTCTCACACTCCCTCTGGAGTTTGTGTCTCTCCCCTCCCTCCTCTTTTCTCCCCCTGCCCCCATCTCTCCCTCTTGGTGTTGATTCTGTCTGTCAGAATCAGTGTTTATTTTTATTCATTTATTTTAGTTTTTATTTTATTTTATTTTATTTTTTTGGTGGGCATATGAGACAGGATCTCTATATGTTGCCCGGGTTAACCCTGAACTCTCTCTATAGCCCAGGCTGGCATTCAATTCAGTGGAGATGTTGCTAGCTCTCGAACTGGAGTTACAGACATCTATAAGCAGGTGCTGGGAACTGAACCTAGCTTCCCTGCAAGAGCTGCAACTGTTCTTGACTGCCGAGTCATCTCTCTGACCCAGCCATTTTATTTTTTAAAGATAAGAGGTCCTTGCAAGGTTCTGAGATCAAAAGCAGCCAAATCGGTGAATATGCTTCACATATTCATCTATTTTTCATCTGTAGAGTGGCTTTCTCCTCAGGGTTGTCCTGGCCTACAGTCTCCGCTGGAGACGTGGGCCGAGGAAGAGTTTACCCCAAGGGCCTTCTAGGCCTTTCCTTTTAAACTGAGTACAAAGTAAAAAGATACAGCAGGGCGGAGTGGGGTGGAGGGGGTGCTCTCCTGGGCTCATCAACTGCAGCTTTGGGGCAGGAGCTGTGTTGCTCCAAGCTAGGCTCAGATCTGCCCTGGGTGTTTCTTGGGATCCGGGTAGGGGTAGGACTTGTCCACCCCAGCTACAGACTGGAAGCCCTGCCGGAGACAGGCCTGTGGGTGCGGCTCATCTCCAGCAGGGTAATCTCTTGCTTTCTGCTTTTGTTGGCGCTTTTTGGATGGCTAATCAGCCACACCTTGCAATGCTGACACTGAGAGTCCTGCTAATTGCCTCCTCCCACAGAAAGAATCACCCCAGAAGAGACTCATCATTATTCCTAAAAGTTTGGTTTCTTCTGTTCTTGTTGTCTTCTTCCACTAAACACCCTGAGCCAGCTAAGCTCTCCTTAGCAGGGACTTTCAGTTTAGGTTGTACTAGGCAAGAAGTTATCTCCGCAGGTGAAATGAGCCAATTCAAGTCAAATTAAAGTAAAATGGCAGGTTTATTGGGGGCAGCTCTCATGGGAGTTCACCAGCTACACAGGAGGGGGGGGTGGTCAGTGAAATTGCAGTGCAAAGGGAAATAAGAGAAGAGAGAGGCAGAGAGAGACCAAAATGTCTGGATTATTTAGGGAAGACCTGGGAGAGGGGTATGCCAGCCATGTCCTGTAACAGGTCAGAGCTGAGGGATGCTGGGAGAACCTGGAGGCCAGGTCCACTTTGGTATGTTAAATATGCAACTCAGCTGCTTGTCCGGGGTCTGAAACCCAACCTCAAAGTGCAAAGTAGACAGGTGACTGACTAGTAGACCTGAGTCTTCGACTTGTGCCATCTCTGATTTCATTTACAAAGGCTCCACTTACCTGAGTCTAGACTCTCAGATTTAACTCAGCAAGACCTTGTCTAGTGTGTGTGTGTGTGATCCTGCATGTCAGGGTTCCTCTTCACTGTCCCAAAGCAATACAACTAAACAAAGACAAAAAGCTCCCTTCTTTTCTGCCTGTCTAAGGCACTGGTCACTTGAAGGAGAGCTGATCAAACGTAAGGGAGGAAAGCCATCGTTCCGTTGTGGGGGACAGCCAGTGACGAAGGCATTGTGAAATGCCAGTCTCCCGCTTTTAAATGCCTTACTAGACTCTGTTTCCTCTTTGGAGTATATGACTCACCTTGGAAACTGTCTTGTTTTAGAAGATGGCTCAGGTAAAGGAGCTTGCCGTAAAACCACGAGGACTTGAGTTTGCATCCCTAACACTCAAGGAAAATTCTGGACGTTGGTGTAGCCCTCCCCGCTACCCATTTTATTTTATGTCTATGAGAGTGTTGCCTGTGTGTATGATACCCTGTGCCTGGCACTTTCAGAAGTCAGAAGAGGGCATCAGATTTTCTGGACCTGAAGTTATGGATTGTGAGCCATCATGTGGGTGCTGGGAACCGAACCCCTGCCATGTCTTCAGCCCTGGCAGCCGTCACTTGTAATCCCAGTATTCTGGAACTTGGACATTACAGGCTGCACCCCACCTCAGTCCCTGCCACTAATCCATGTTAGCCAAGGAAAAGAGCCAGCCTCTTTCTAACTTGAGCACATAGGATACCCATCCACCCACCCCCTTTTGCTGCTTTTCGTGTTTCTTTGGCTCTTTAGATGGCTGGTTAGGCCTGACTTGGGGTACAGAGTGTGGTCCCTAAGTTTGATAGCGCTAGTTAGCACTGAGGAGATGGAGTTAGGATCACCGGGACTTCCTGGCAGCTAGAATGGCTAACCCTGTGAGCTCCGGTGAGAAACAGCTGCAAAAAGTAAGCAAGAAAAACATCTGGTGTCAACTTTTGGCTTACACACACACACGGACACACACACGGACACACATGTGCATATGTACACACAAACATATACCACACATACTATACACGTGTACACACACAAATATATTAGTTAAAATTTCTCCTGGGGGATCCTGTGGTGCAGCGGTTGACATATTGGAGCATCTGATGTCCAAGTGGTGGGTGGGAGACCTGAGTCCTAGTGTGCCGGGTGGTAATGTGTGTCACAGTGTCACAGAAACGGACACTAAGGATTTGTTTATTTCTAGCCCTGCAGGGGCTATAAGTCACTCCTTTAAAATTCATCCTCCAGCACCCTGCTGCCTTTGTTGCTATGGTGGTGTGTCTCTGGCTTTGGTGTCAAGGTTGCCTTTGAAAATAGATGGGCCAAAATAACAATGTAACAGGTGGCTGGGCCTTGTGAAGTAGCTCGTTAAACTTCTTGGCTAAGGAGTTCCATGGAAGCGCATCACACAAGGCAGAGCCTCCTGCACGCCCGGCAGGTACTCTGTAGCTGCGTGCTCTAGTGCCTGTTTGTGTGTTCCTGCCCATGCCTGCCTATGTGTCCCCGTGTGCACATGCTGAGCTTAGTCTGTTTTCCTTGTTTTGGGTGGTAATCTTTCCCCCTTTCTATTTTTATTTATAGACTTTTCCTCTTCTTTAAGCCCTGCTATGCCTATTTCCAGCAGTTATGTGAGGAAAGAGTTCAGCTTGCTTTATTTAGCAGGAGGTGCCCTTTCCTTATTTTGTGTAACCAGAGTCCTCCTCCTAAAAATAACCTTGCTGGTCCTAATAGGATTCTTGTTATAGCTGATGTATCCTTTATTTACAGAGAAGACCTCTTTTAGCATGCCTCTCTCTCTCTCTCTCTCTCTCTCTATATATATATATATATATATATATATATATATATATATGTGTGTGTGTGTGTGTGTGTGTGTGTGTGTGTGTATACACACACACTCTCACACATATAATATACATGTATGTATACACACAATATATCACAACTATACAGTAAAATACAAGTTATATATACGTATATGTATGTGTGTATGTAATAATATACACATTAGTTATATATATATACACACACACTAATTTCTCTGTAAGTTCTTTGGTTCTTTTTCCTTCCTTCCTCCCTCCCTTCCTTCCTTCCTTCCTTCCTTCCTTCCTTCCTTCCTTCCTTCCTTCCTTCCTTTCTTTCTTTCTTTCTTTCTTTCTTTCTTTCTTTCTTTCTTTCTTTCTTTTTTGACACAGGCTTTCTGTGCATAACCCTGGCTGTCCTGGAACTCACTTTGTAGACCAGGCTGGCCTCAAACTCAGAAATCTGCCTGCCTCTGCCTCCCAAGTGCTGGGATTAAAGGTGTGCACCACCATTGCTCCGCCTTTGGTTCTTACTGACTATGGTAGACATTGTTCATTATAAATTCACTTGCCAATTACAATCATTTGCTGCCCCCCCTTCCTGGGCCTGGACTTTGAGTCTTACCACAGAGCCATAGCCTCCTTTTCTCTTGCCTTTACAGATCCGTTTTAGATTTATTAATTTTATTATTTTTGTATACGAGTGTTTTGTTTGCATGTATATGTGTGCACTACATGCATGCCTGGTGCTCACGGAGGTCAGAAGAGGTCACTGGATTCCCTGGGACAGGAGATACAGATGGTTGTGAGCCACCATGTGGGTTCTGGGAATCCAGCCAGGTCCTCTGCAAGAACAAGTGTTCTTACCCATTGAGTCAATTCTCCAGCCCCCACCCCACCCCCTTTCCTCCTTTAGATAGTGTCTTATGTAGCTCAGGCTGGCCTAGAACTCACTACTTAGGTGAGAATGACTGCCTTGGTTACTTTTCTATTGCTGTAAGGAGACACCATAACCAAAGGGATTATAAAAGAAAGGAAGAACTTGTAGGGGCTCACATGTCCAGAGGATGAGGCCACGGCTCTCATGGTTGGGAGTGTGGCAGCAGCCAGTCAGGCATGGCACTTGGGCAGTAGTTGAGAGCTTAACATCTGATTCACAGCAGGAGACAGAGACAGAGACAGAGACAACTTACTAAACAGTCTCCTCTCCCTCCCAGTTCCTCTGGTCCTTCTGGGTAATCACCCTTCAAAAACTATTGAAGGGTCCAGGGAAATGGCTCAGTAGGTAAGGGAGTAAGAGAGCTTGCTGTGCAAGATTGAGGACCTAAGTTCAATTCCCTCCTCAACTATGGAGAAAGCCAGGCAGGCATGGCCACGCATGCCTGTAAGCTTAGCATTGGGGTCGGGGACTGGAGGCAAGAGGAGCTTGAGAGCTTGCTGGCCAGTCAGTCTAGCCTAATAGTGAGGTGTGGGTTTAGTGAGCAGCCTTGTCTCAAGATAGCCAATAGAGGAAGATACCATTCATCTGTGGCACCTTCAAACGTTCATGATGGTGCATGTCCTTAATCTCAGTACCAGGGAGGCAGAGGCAGGAGAATTACTGTAAGTCTGATGCCAGTCTAGTCTATATATTGAGTTCCATACCATCCAGGGCAACATAGTGAAACCCTGTCAAAAAACGTTTTTAAAAATAATATCTTGTGTAAAAAAATATTGAATGTGTGGTGGCACATGGCTAAAATCCTGACACTCAGAGGCAAAGACCTGGTTATTAGTTTGAGACTAGCCTAGTCTACATAGTAATACTCTTATCTTCACTTTTTTTTTTTTTTTTTTTAAAGATGCGTCTGTGGCCATAGCTCGGTTGTAGATGGAGAAAGAGAGATTATTTGTCTTTTTAGGCCTATAGGCTAAGGGAGAAAGTAGTGTCAAGTTCAAAGTCCATCTGGGCTACATCGTAAGTTCTAGGCCATCCTCGCAACAGAGTGAGCCACCTTCTCAAAAACAAACCGAACAAGTTACAAAAAGTCAGGAATAAGAACAAGGGCTGGCTTGCGATATGGCTCAGTGGTTAAGAGCACTAATTGCTTGCTTTTCCAGAGATCCTGAGTTCAATTCCCAGCAACCACATTAGTGGCTCACAGCCATCTGTAATGGGATGGGATGCCCTCTTCTAGTGTGTGTCTGAAGATAGCTTCAGTGTACTCATACTAATAAAAATAAATAAATCTTTAAAAAAAGAAAGGATAATAACAAGAAGAAATATCTTGAACAGGACACTCTGACAGAAATCAGCCAGCTTTTCCTGTAAAGGTCTAGAATCATATTAGACTTGTAGGCTATGAAGTATCTCTGTTTTCTACAATCAACTTTGTGGCATGGAACAGACACAGACTATACATGAATGAAAGGTGACATTGGTTTGACACTTGAATTTTTACATGCCAGTCTATGTGATCCCTTTTACTAATTTCCTTTTCCTGAGGTAGGGTCTCCGGTAGCTTATGCTGCCCTCAAACGCCACACACATATCTGGAATCATCTTCCGATCTCCCCACCTCTGCTTCCGGGTTGCTCAGCTTCCAGGTGTGAGCCACCATACCAGGTTTATGTGGTGCTGGAAATGGAACCCAGGGCTTCATGGATATCAGGCAAGCCTTCTGTCTATGAGTGACACCTTCAGCCTCTTCCCTCCCCTCTCCCCCCATCCAAGCTTTAAAAAAAAAAGTTGAGTTCATTTGTGACTCATAGACTGACAACAGCTGGTGGAAGATTCGATTTGACCCATGGGTCTGTGGCCAAGGGTTTTCTGACCCTTGTTCAAGGGAGGTCCTGTAGGATGGGTGTCCAGCCCAGGAAGTGCCATCAGCAGCTTGTGCTACGCTCTGCCTCAGCATCACTGTCAGAGAGGCATCACCACACTAACTGCACCTGAAGACGCAGCCATCTACATATGTAGGCCTTTGCTATGCTTGCAAAACAGAATGTTCTTCATCTGCTCTTGTAAAAAGTTCTGGAAACTTTATTTAGGTAGGGCCTTGCTGGAGGAAGTAAGTCACTGGGGGGATGTCTTTAAAGATCATACCTGGTCCCTAGTCCCCTTTTCTCATCTTGATTTCTGACTAGCAGGAGGCGGTTAACCTCCTCCATCTCATATTCTCACTGTCTGGGGGTCAGCAAACAGTGCAAGAACCCCTGAAACCATAGTTCCGGGAGCCAACAAACCATGCAAAAAAAAAAAAAAAAACCTGAAACGGAAGGCCTGGGGGCCTACAAACCATGCAAGAACCCCTGAAACTGTAAGTCCTTTATGTCAGCTATTTTATCACAACAGTGAGAAAGCTAAGGGATATCCCAGCAAAGCCAAGGGTCCTCTGTCATGTGTATGACAGAGAACTATTGGCTGTAAACACCCACTCAACACCAGCCATAACCCCGGGACTCCAAAACTTTCATGTGATACACGAAAGACGGCATTGATTTCTAATGCATCCAGTCATTTCTGCTTTTTGCCTCCCTTACTGGTTGGTTACATTTCCCACTCCTCTAAGCTTGTTGGTGGGGGTGAGGAACAAGAACATCTGCCTTTCTTCAGTCCACTAACTTTACAGAAACCTCAGTCCTAAAATATCAGTCACTACCGCTCGCTGTTGTTGCAGAAGCCAGTGAGGACTGGCTATAGAGACGGAACCATCAATTACATTAATAAGCCTGCATCATCCCTCCCTCTTCATTAGTTTTAATTTTTGAAATGAGTTTCTTAACTAGATATTTTTTTGCGAGACAGTTTAGAGACGATTATGATTTAGCATGCAGAGGAGAAAGTTGAGCAAGATTTGAAGCCAACTTATTTCCAAGTGTACAGACATTTAATTGAAATGATACATTTGGGTATGTGGACATTTACTTTGCTTTTGGTTTTGCAAAGGGAAAACACAGGAGGCCCAACAGCCACTGTCCACTCTAACACGACCGATTCATGGTGTTCATCATTGTTAATCATGGTTTCAGTGAGATGTAGGCCCAGACGTTGGAAGATGTGGTCCCCAAGTAGTGGTCCTGTTGGGGCAGTTAGGAGGTGTGGCCTTGCTGAAGGACATATGTCACGGGGTGGGTGTTGCGGTTTCAAACCATACGCCATCATTCCCAGTTTGCTCTCTGCTTCCCCTGTGGTTTGATATGCGAGTTCTCAGCTGTTCCAGAGGCCTCCTGCTGTACTTCCCATCCATGATGAAGATGGACTCTTATCCCTCTGGACCAATAAGCCCAGCCAAATAAACGCTTCTTTCTGATGTTTGATCACAGCCACAGAAAAGTACCAAATACAGTTGTATTGGGCTTTTGACTGGTCATCTTGGTGCAGTCTGAAGTCCCCTAGGAAGGGTCTCAGTGAGGAGTTGGATCAGGCTGGGTTATGGGCATGTCTGTGGTAGGATTCTGTAATTGTGTCAATTAATATGGGAAGACACAGCCTAAAAGGGAGTGGCACATTTTCCTAGGTTTGGGTCCTGGACCGTGTAAAAGAGGACAGCAGGGCAGGGAATATGGCCCGGTTAAGTGTATGCACTGCAGAGGACCTAGGTAGGGTGGCTTCTAACTGTGACTCAAGTGCTAGGGAGGGCCAGCATCCCTTTTCTGGCTTTTGTGGGCACTTGCATTCAAGTGTATCAACCCACACACAAACACACACAAATATAAATAACTAAAAGATAAAAATAGAACCTGGTGTGGTGGCAGAGGCAGGCAGATATCTGATATTTGAGGCCAGCCTGGTCTACATAAATGAGTTCCAGGACAGTCAAGGCTACATAGAGAGACCCTGTCTCAAAAAGAAAACATATATGTGTGTGTGTGTATATATACATATACACACACAGTCCTAAAATATCAGTCACTACCGCTCGCTGTTGTTGCAGAAGCCAGTGAGGACTGGCTATAGAGACGGAACCATCAATTACATTAATAAGCCTGCATCATCCCTAGGTGTATACAACATCCCTATGTGTATACATATATATACACACACATAAATAAATAAAAACAAATACATCTTTTTTATTTTTATATCTATTTTTTTGAGATAGGGTTTCTCTGTGTAGCCTTGGCTGTTCTGGAACTAGCTCTGTAGGCTAGGCTGTTCTTGAATTTACAGCTATACTCCTGCCTCTGCTGGTATTAAAGGCAACACTGCCACTACTCAGCAATAAATCTTTTTTTTTTAAGGGAAGAAAGTGAGCTGAGCAGTATGTGCGTGTCATCCATCCATCCATCCATCCACCTACCCACCCACCCATCTACCCACTCATCCATCCATCCATCCATCCATCCATCCATCCATCCATCCATCCATCTATCCTCTCTGTTCTTGACTGTGGATGTGACTAGTTGCTTTGGGTTCTGGCCTTGACCTTTTTGCAGTAATGGACTGGGACTTCCCATTCTCAGCCAAGTGTCTCATTTCTTCCCTAGGGTTCTCCTTTGAGGGTGGTGCCTGTTATCTTCATTTGCATGTGTAGCTAATTGATGTTCCGAGGATAGTCACGTCCTCTGTGTCAGGGAGGCTGAGGGGGGTCAAAGGTCAGGTCACTTGCTTCCTCCAGAACCATCTGTGTTTCCCACAGCCAAAGGGAAGTGGACATGGGCTTATTACTTAGTGACTAGGATTATTGTAGAAATAAAGATTCTGAAGTGCTTACTGGAACGACACATTTCTGGAACAGATAGCCCAGGAATTATGAAAATCAAAATTTTTGACCTTAGTTGGGAGTCAATACCGCCTTCGTTTGCCATTCTCTGGTAAGAGAGGAAGCTTAGATCCAATTTTAGATTACCTTCCAGCTATTTTAAATCCCGAGGGAAACTTTGTTTTTGGAAAGTGTCTCTATCTAGGTTGTATCTTGCAGAAAGGTACTTTTGGTATGTAATTACATGAATATTCAGATGCAGTAGAGTCTAGGTGAGAAGCTATGACCACTTAAGAGATCACTTAAGTCAAGGCTTTGAAAATATATGATTTAGGGGCTGGAGAGATGGCTCAGCGGTTAAGAGCACTGACTGCTCTTCCAGAGGTCCTGAGTTCAAATCCCAGCAACAACATAGTGGCTCACAACCATCTGTAATGAGATCTGATGCTCTCTTCTGGTGTGTCTGAAGACAGCTACAGTGTACTTATGTATAATAAGTAAATAAATCTTTATATATATATAATTTAGAGCCAGAAAGGTGGTTCAGCAGCTGACAACCTAGGTTCTATCCCCCAGAGCTTACATGTTGGAAGGAGAGACTCAATTTCCACTCACACATCATACACCTCTGTAATAATAATAATAATAATAATTAATAATAACACACTTGCAATAATAATGATAAAATAACAACAATCAATAATAGTAAAAACACATGACTTAAAGTGAGAAAAAAGTCCTTTACAATTCACCCAGCAGCTGAATGTGGTGGCATACACTTTTAATCCCAGCGTTCAAGAGGCAGAGGCAGGTGGATCTCTGAGTTTGAGGCCAGCCTGGTCTACAGAGTGAAACCTTGTCTCAAAACCCCAAATCACTAAGCATGTTATATAGTCCCGCATATCCATAATCCTTAAAAAGGTCCTATAAAAGAGCAGTGAGGGCTAGGAACATAGCGTGCCTAGTGTGCCCACAGCCCTGGGTTCAGTCCCCAGCACCACAGGCAGCTGGGCACAGTGGCATACACCTGACGTTCTAGAATTCAGGAGGATCAGGAGTTTAATCTCCTCCGCAGTTACACGTTGAATACAGGGACAGCCTGGGCTACCAGAGATCCTATCTCAGAAATAGTCACTATTAGATGAAACCTGTTTTCAATATTTTTGAACCTTTGCAAGTGGTTACTGGAACTGGACTCCTTTGCTGAGTGACAGTGCAGGACTCTCTGGGGCTGGAGACCACTCAGGGTTTAGGTAAGAACTCTGGAAGATTGTGCTGGCTGCTATGGCCTTGCCCCTCCTCCCTGCGGTGCTGGGGTGAAACCCAGCCTCACACTCATTCTCAGCAACCTTCTAACGCCTGAGCCACATCCTCAGCCCATCGCTACCTTATTTCTACCTCCTGAATACCCCCACTTCCACCCCCAGCTTCTACAGAGCTTCGTCCTAGGTGGTTGCTTAGATAAGATTGGCTTCTGGATCTTCTGGTTTATAGTGCTAGGGGCAGGGATATATATTGTTTGGGCTTCTTTACACATTGGATTTGGGGTTCTGTTCACATTGCCCAGTTTCAGGAGTGGAGAGGCCCAAGATCAGGGAGCCATCTTCTTTAGCTTATCCGCATCCCAAGCCCCCATCTGCTTGTGGCTGTGTGTTGTTTCCCTGAGCTATAATTTTCATACTACAGAGGATTTCACTGTCTTTTTTTCTTCTCTGCCTCTCCCCCTCTCTTTCCTTCCTTTTATCTCACCCTCCATCCCTCTCTTCTTTCCTTCCTTCCCTCTCTCTCCTTCTTCCTTCCTTCTCTCCCTCCCTCTATCCCTCTCTTCCTTCCCTCCCTCTCCTCTCTCTCCCTGCCCCCTTCTGCCCTCCACTCTTCTCCTTCCTCCCTTCCTTTGCCTGGCTGCCATGAAACTCAGTATGTAGTTGCAGAATTGCTTGATTCTATTGCTGCTGTCTCCCCAGCACCATGACTCTGGGTATGAGCTATTTTCCCCAGCTTGAGTTTCACTTGTTTATTTTGGAGGACTTTTTACTCAGTAGCCCCAGTGGTGATCCACTCAAGTGCTGGGATTAAAGGTGTGTGCCATGATGCTCAACACCTTTTTTGTTTTTTGTTTTGTTTTTGAAGTTTCACTCTTTAGCCGGTTACAAGGCTTAGAAGTTTTTGTATATTCCCAAGGTTGGGCCACCCTCAGTTGACTACGAGAAACAGTTAAGTTTCCAAAATAAACCCCTGTGCCAGTTGGTAGTCACTCCCCAGCCTCAGGCAACCTCAAGTCTACTTTCTTTCTTTCTTTCTTTCTTTCTTTCTTTCTTTCTTTCTTTCTTTTTACTTTATTAAAATACTGAGTTTATTTCACATGTATATTTGTCTCCCTACCATTTCCACATCTGACCACTACTATTACTATGTCCTATCATAACATTCCATACATACTTAAAACCAAGTAAAGGGTGGAGTTCCATCCTTGAAAACTAAACAGGCATTTTAGACAACACATTCTTGGCAATTGAACCTGGACAACATTTATCAAACACAGTAGGGAAAGTTCTCACTTTGCATTATAAAAAGGACAGCCAGATATCAACTATTACAGAAATGAAGACAGAATATTTCAAACTGTTTAAACCCTTTTCTTAAAGAGACTTCCTCCACTGCCAGAGATCTTGAATAGCCTCCTGGTCAGTCATCCGGAAACAATTCTTCACATAATTAATGAACTTGGCTTCCACTTTGGGAAGAGAACCGCCTTTTTCTAGACTTGCTTGCATTTGTGCCTTACTGTCTTCCACAGAACTAGGTCCTTTTGGTGTTTTAGGAGTCTTTTCCTGTTTTTTGAAGGACTCTTGACCCTTTGATCTTGGTGTTGATGGTTTTAAGTCTTTTCCATTTTGGTTTGATTTTGGTGCATTTTTGGCTGGGGTATCTCGTACAGATTTCTTCACTGGGACCTCTCTTCAGTTTCCTCTTCATCAAAATCCTCCTCCTCCTCCTCATCCTCAGCATCGTCCTCATCATCTTCATCAAGTTTTACTTTTTTCTGTGCAATCATGTTACCACCTCAAGGAGCAGATCGCTTTCCAGACATGCCTAAGAGTTTTACGTCCTCCTCATCTTCATCTTCAGACTCTGCATCTTCCCCTACAGCTACTAGGTGCTGTCCACTAATGTGCACAGGCCCTGAACCACACTTCAACCCTAAGACCACAGGTGGTGTAATTTTGAAGCCCCCAAGGGAAACTGTTGGCTGTACAGAAATTTTCAAAGTTGCCAGTGTGACTTTAATTGGACTGTCTTCATAGTTCATTGCTTCTGCCTCTGTGATGTGTAACTCATCTTTTGCCCCTGCTCCTAAACTGACCGTTCTTAATGACAGCTGGTGCTCATTTTCATCACCATCCACTTTAAAGTGATAGTCTTTGTCAGCCTTTAGTTCACAGCCGAAAAGGTAGTTCTGAGGCCTAAGAGGACTCATGCCATATCCATCGAGTCTTCCATGAGGTGGAGGGGCGCACTTCGGTGTGGGAGAAGCTGGATGGAAAACAACTGCCTCCCGTTCCACAGAACAGACGCACAGGACAGAATCACGCCAAGGCTCAAGTCTACTTTCTTTCTTTCTTTGTTTCTTTCTTTGTTTCTTTCTTTGTTTCTTTCTTTGTTTCTTTCTTCCTTCCTTTCCTTCCTTCCTTCCTTCCTTCCTTCCTTCCTTCCTTCCTTCCTTCCTTCCTTCCTTTCTTTCTTTCTTTCTTTCTTTCTTTCTTTCCTTTCTTTCTTTCTTTCTTGGTTTTTCGAGACAGGGTTTCTCTGTTTAGCCCTGGCTGTCCTGGAACTCACTTTGTAGACCAGGCTGGCCTCAAACTCAGAAATCCGCCTGTCTCTGCCTCCCGAGTGCTGGGAATAAAGGAGTGCGCCACCACGCCCGGTTCAAGTCTACTTTCTAATCATACAATAAATATGCGGCCTTTTGTGTTTGGCTTTTGGCATAGCTGTCATTGTCTACCAGACACACCTGGGAAGGGGGTGCCCAGTTGAGAAATTACCTCTATCAAACTGGCCTGTGGGATATTTTCTAGATTGATGATGGCTGTGGGAAGGCCCAGCCCACTGTGGGTGGTACCATTCCCTAGTCAGATGGGTGTGTAAGAAGGTACATGGGCAAGCCCTGGGCAGCAAGCTAGTAAGCAGAGTTCCTCTGGCTTTCCTGATGTAAGCTCCTGTCTTGAGTTCCTGCCTTGGCTTCCAAGATGATGGAGAATAACTTCTAAGCCAAATTAGCCCTTTCCTCCCCGAGTTGCTTTTGGCCAGCGTTTTATCACAGCAGTAAGGAGCCAAACTATTGCATCTGTTTTTGCTTAGCATATTGATCGTCAGAGTCAACATTGCAGCACGAAACACTTCTCCATTCCTCTTTGTAGCTTTTGTTTGTTTTATTTTTATTGTATTGGCATTGTGCCTACCAGTTGATGGACTCCTGGGTTCTTCTCTGGTAATGACCCCTGGTGGTGAGAACATCCAACCAGACATTATTTTTTTGTTTTGTTTTGTTTTCATTTAGTTCTCTCTGTTGTTTGTTTGTTTGTTTGTTTTGAGACAGTGTTTCTCTGTGTAGTCCTGGCTGTCCTGACATTTGTTTTCAATTCTTTTAGCGCTATTCCCCAGGGTGGGGTTGCTGCAGGGTCATGTGAAATTCCTATGCTCAAGTGGGTTGAAGAGCTGCCAACTGTTTCCCACTGTACCTTCCCTCTGGCAGAGTGTGAGGACTCCAATTTGCCAATGCTCCTCATTTTCTTTTTTCTTCTAACCACCCTGGAGGGTGTGAAGTGGTTTGAATTTGCATTTCCCTAATGGCTTACAATGTTGGACATCTTTTCTCGTGCCTATTGGCATTTTTTTTTTAATCATCTTTGAGGAAACTTCTAATCCTTTGTCTGGCTTTTAATTGGCTTACATTAAAAAAAAAAGTGTTGAAAGTGTATGTATGTGAGTGAGTGTGTGGTGTGTGTGTGTTTGTGTGTGGTGTGTGTGGTGTGTGTGTTGGGTGCTAGACTATCTGTTGAAGGTTTTTATTTATGTGCACGTGTGTGTGTCTTTGTGTGTGCGTTTGTACTTGAACGCCAATGCAAGGTGAGGACTGAAGAAGGACATCGAATCCCCTGAAGCTGGAGTTGGGAGCTGCCCACATGGATGCTGGGAAACTGAACTCAGGTCCTCTGGAAGTGCAGTATAGGCTCATAACAATTAAGCTGGCTCTTCAGCCTCCAGGTGTCAGGTTCTGAGCACACATTTTGTACTCTGTACTCACATGGTAAGCTCACTACCAACTGAGCCTGCTCCTTAGCCAGTCACAGAGCATGGTATCTAGTGATTGATGCAAATGATCACAAATTTTTTATCTTTTCTTTTTTTTGTTCTTTAACACCCTTCATAGGAATCTGCCTTATATACCTCTTTGTTTTCTATGCCTTGAGTGATTCACAGAACTTGCTGTCGGGAACCTGGTTGTCAGGAACACATTCCGATTGTCTCTGGCTTCTTGTGTGTGAGAGTCGCTCTCTATGGCATATGCCTAGGAGTGGAATGTACAAACATGGTTCCTTTAGTGATTATAATATTTATGCTGCTGTGGGCAATGTATGAAAATTACATTTGGGGAAACTTGAGGATTCTGTTTGTTTTTTTGTGTCTGGATGGGGAAGAAAGTCATTACTAAAAGGATGTGGTATTTGCATCTGAAATTTGCATTTTAGGCTTCTGGTATGTTGCTGTTAGCAAGTATTATGTTAAACAAACAAAAGGCAAGTCGCTGGAGACTCCAGTATGTGATCAATATCTCCTTAAGTGTATAGATATTAGCATGTAGCATAACCATGTTTTTGGCTGGCTGATACAGTGGAGAGTTTTGCTAACCATATAGCAGTCCCTCTTAATCAAAGGTTTGCTGTCTGTGTGACTTTATTTCCTTGAGGCTGAACATAGTCTGAAAATATTATACGGAAAGGTCTAGAAATAGACAGTTCATAAGTGTTAAACTGCTATTATTCTTAGAGCAATGAAATCTCATGACCTCTCATTCTTCTTCTTGGGATGCGTGATATCCATCCCTGTGTACAAGGTATTCATTCTCATTGTTTATGCTGTTTGCCTGTCAGTCACTTAGTAGCTCCTCAGTGATCAGATTGCAACCCAGTGTTCAAGGAACTCTTCATTTTTCTCAATAATGGTCTCAAAATATGAGAAATATATAGACCAGATATAGAGGACGGGGCATTTACTGCCCTTTCAGGCATCCACTGGAGTTTTGAACAAGGGAGGCCGGGGGAGATGAACCTATGTGCTAATTAAGTCAACATCCTATCAGCCACCTTCCAACTTCTCTAGGGCCGGAGGCAAGTATATTACAGTGCAGCAGAACAGCAACCCAGTGTGGAGGCGTGGGGTTGCATCCCTTCCTTGGTACCTACGTGGTGTGATGCCAAGATGAATCCCAGTGATGTGTAACCCTGTTGTGTTTAGTGATCTCATTCTGTGCTAGCACAGGGTAGGCGTGGCAGACGATGGGTTCAGTACCTAATGCCCAGAACCTGGGAGGAGATGGAGATGTTCTCTGGGTGGGGCAAATCTATTGCTCTTCATGAGAGGGAGGCTTATGGAGAAAACTCCATAAGCCTAGGCCAGGCCAAGGTCAACTAAGAAGACACAGACTAGCTCCTGGTGGGCAGGTGGGTGGGGCCCCTCCCTTCCTGCTCTCTTGGCCTGTTTTCATTCTGTCCCATCTTAATGTAAACCAGACTTTCAGACCCCACTCCTCCAACACAGCATCTTACAATGCATGTCAAAAGTTCTTTTGTGTGACCTTTAAAAGTCCGGCTAGCCCCAGACTCTTGTCTTCTTTCCTGGTACTTAGTGCTTCTGCCCAAGTCACAACCAATTACAGTTACCAACACATGACACAGTTAACTTTTAATATCTCTGTATTTTATTGTTTGCTTCTCTCAAAAGACAATCAGAGCTAATGAAACGTCGGCTATTACAATCACACGGCTGCTTATGTAATGGTTCCACAGCGTCCTTAATAAATGAGATCTAAATTGTTCTGTCTTCTTGAACCCAGAAACTCCTTCTGACTCAGGGTGTCTGAAGCTCCAGTGTATTTTCTGAGGATCATGCTGTACTCTCTTCTGGAAGGATTTGGTCAAGAGTGATAAAGCTAGACACAATAAGTATGCAGCAATAGGCACGTCTTTCAGAACGAAAGTATTGATTTAAACGAACACACAAACCCTATGTCTTAGTTAGGGTTTACTGCTGTGAACAGACACCGTGACCAAGGCAAGTCTTATAAGGACAATGAGTAATTGGGGCTGGCTTACAGGTTCAGAGGTTCAGTCCATTATCATCGAAGCAGGAGCATGGCAGCATCCAGGCAGGCATGGTAGAAGAGGAGCTGAGAGTTCTACATCTTCATCTGAAAGCTGCTAGCAGAATACTGACTTCCAAGCAGTTAGGATGAGGGTCTTAAAGCCCACAACCACAGTGACACACCTATTCCAGCAGGGCCATACCCTCTAATAGTGCCAGTCCCTGGGCCAAGCATATACAAACCATCACACCTGATTTACCTGGAAAACAAATTTGAAGAGATGATGTTTGTTATATACTGGAAAATGCACTGCGAATATTCTGTTTTTACATGCTGAGACAAGGTTTCTCTGTGAAGCCCAGGCTGACCTGAAACTTGCTCTGTAGACCAGGCTGGCCTCAAACTCAGAGATCCAATTGCCTCTGCCTCCGGAGTGCTGGAACTAAAGGTGTGTGTGTGTGTGTGTGTGTGTGTGTGTGTACATGAGTGTAAATGAAGTGGGCATGGGGGAAGGACAGAGGCTGAAATCCAGTCTTCTTACTCTCTCTTCACCTGTTTTTAAAAAGATTTATTTACTTTGTGTGTGTGTTACCTGCACATATGCCTGTAAGCCCTGATGTCCACCTCCAAAGATGGAGTGGAACTGAGCTGCAGATGGCTGTGAGCTGCCATATAGTTACTGAGGACTGAACCTGGGTCCCCTAGAAGAGCAGTAAGTGCTCTTAGCTCTCAAAGCCATCCCTCTAGCCCTTCACCTTACAAATTTTTTTCAAGAGTATTTACTTATGTATAAAGATGCTTTTGTTTGCATGTACCTCTGCATGCCGGGAAGTGTGCATTGGAATTCATGGCACTACGAGGTTTTTTGTTTGTTAGTTTGTTTTTAAATATTTATATCTATTTTTTATGTATATGAGTACACTGTAGCTGTACTGATGGTTGTGAGCCATCATGTGGTTTTGGGGAATTTGAATTCAGGACCTCTGCTCATTCTTTGGGCAACTTAATCTTCAAATCTACATATTAATGCTTTTTTTTTTTTTTTTTTTTTTGGTTTTTTGAGACAGGGTTTCTCTGTATAGCCCTGGCTGTCCTGGAACTCACTCTGTAGACCAGGCTGGTCTTGAACTCAGAAATCCACCTGCCTCTGCCTTCCAAGTGCTGGGATTAAAGGCATGCGCCAACAATGCCCGGCATTAATTATTTTGAAGGTAACTAGGATTAAGTGAGGTGGGTGTGATGGTTTGCATCTGTAATCTTTTTTGTTTTGTTTTTTTTTTGTTTTGTTTTGTTTTTTTTTTTTTTTTTGGTTTTTCGAGACAGGGTTTCTCTGTATAGCCCTGGCTGTAATCTTAGCACTGAGGCTGAGGCAGGAGGATTGCCAATTCTCCGATTCCTGGTAGATAAGCAGAATCAGGCACCCTGTTCTCGGACTTTCTGGCTTCTGGAACATGCACCGAATCAACTTGCGGCCTTTATAAGTTTTTCAGGCTCTGCCATTTTACTCTAGCAACAGATGACTTGGCATAGAATTCCATTTTATGAGGTTTTGCATAATTTGCTTTTTGTATAAAGATATAATGCTTTTACGGAAGTATACATAAATCTAGGAGAAACAAAGTAGTTTTGAGCAGCTGGGCCCAGAGGCCATCTTGCTGTCGTGGTTCCCAGGTAAAAGGATGCTGATGCGTCCTGAGACATTCAGTTTATCCTGTATCAGTCCCGGGTTCAACTAGACACCTGCATCACCCCCATTGGCAAGTGACTGGCAGCACCAGTCTATACCCTAGAAAGGACATCCTCGTCACCTCTCCGGAACCTGCCTGGCTTTTGAGGACAGTGCAAAGGAAGCCAGGACAACATGTCTTCCCTGAGCATGACTCCTTCCTGGGTCTCTCAAAGCCCTCTGTGTGGCAAATGTATGGTGTTTATAGCCCTGGATGAACATCTGCTCCACTCTGCCTTGATGCAGAAGAGGGAATCCAGGGCCTTGCATGTGGTGGCTAAGGACTGTGCCCCGAAGCTACTTTCCCAGCTCCATGAATTTCTGGATTCCCTCTGCTGTGGATTTGTTTTGTATTTGAACACTTACTGTCCCCTCCATCCCCCACCCCCTTGCTTCTTCTCATGCTAGGGAAAGAACTGAGAGTTGCAGGTCCCTGTGCTTTGCCGCTAATCAATGCCCACCACCAGTGGCCCAATGCCAGCGTATTTGATGTACACTTTTAAAAGTTCCTTCTTCGTCAATGATTCTGACTATAGCACATCTTTTTGTGTTTGTTGCGAGTGTGTGTGTATGTTTCTTTGTGCTTACATAAAGCCTTGTCTTTGCATATTTAGTGTGTGTGTGTGTGTATGTGTGTGTGCACGCCTTGCATGTGTGCAGTGTCCATAGAGGCCAGTAGAGTCAGGTTTCCCTGGATCCAGGGAGGGGGTGTTGGCATATTGCAAACCACCTTATTGGTCCTGAGAATCACATCCAGGTCCTTTGAAAGAGCAGCAGGTGCTCTTAACTGCTGAGCCATCTCTGCTGCCCCAGCCTCGTTTCTGAGGCAGGCTTGCTGACTGGGACCTTAGGCTCACTACTTATACTAACTAGGCTGTCTGTCCAGCAAGCCCCTCGGATCCTCTTGTGTCTGCTTCCTCAGCCCTGGGGTAATAAGCACAAGCCATCATGTCCAGCTTTTTTGGGGGTGGGGGTGCCAAACTCAGGACCTTATGCTTGCAAGGCAAGCATTTTCTCACTTAAGCCACCCCACCACCCATCACCCTCAAGTGGTAACACACCTCTGCAGTAAAAAAACACCAACACATCTTCCTTAGACAAGGGACCTCCGATTGCCCGAAGCAGCGTATGGGAAGCATGAGTATGAGCAGTGTATGTGCAATATGAGTCTTCTCAGTTGATGATTTGGGTCTTGTGGCTCCCAGAGACAAGACTTCCTTATTACCAGATAATGATCAGGTGATAGATTAGTGCTACCTTGATTATCTGAGGTAGATTGATTTGCCTAGTCAACTGCATGAATCCCTCAATGCCTGTTTCCACTGAAGACTCGATTTCTCCCTTGTCTGTCTGCCTGTTCACAGTGGCATTGCTCTGCCTGTCATGGGGGAAGACATTTCTGTATCTAAGCAGAAAATTCTAAGTCTGCTGAGTAAGGACTGACCTAAAAATTGTGATGCAGGGAAATCGAGTTTCACTGTTTTATGCAAAAAGTTCCTATCTTGGGAGAATTGCAGTTTTTTATTCTTTGGGGTAGGTAAGCAGATTTTCCCTATCGTTTAAGAAGCCTTGGGGAAGAGGCAGAAAAGGGAGGGAAAAAGGCAACAACCAAGGAAAGGGCTATCTTGGGAATTTTGCTTGATAAAGCCCTGATGTGGAGGAGTGCCCTGGACAGAGACTGAGAGACTGGATGCTGCAAGTGCCTTGGGTTGTTCTCAGAGGTCTCCCGCATTACACAGTAACCAGCCACTGTTAAGCAAGGTTGCCAGAGAGGCGAGAGGGCTGGGGATGTCTGACAGCTGGGAGAAACCCTGCCTTTAAGCACAACACCTGGGGTTGATTTCAGCACTGCAGCCATCGGGCATGTTGGTTACCCCAGTTTGCTTTTTTAAGTTTGTTTGTTTTTAAAGACAGGGTCTGTACCTGAGGGTGGCCTTGAACTCTCGGAGATCTGCTTGCCTCTGTCTCCCGAGTGCTGGGATTAAGGTGCGTGCCTACTTGTCCATCTTGAAGGGAAGTCAGGGCAGGAACTCAAGGTAGGAGGAACTGGGGCCAGGGACTGGAGCAGAGGCCATGGAGCAAGGCTGCTGCTTACTGCCTTTGTTAGTCATGGCTTGCTCAGCCTGATTCTCATACAACCCAGGATCACTCGCCCATGGGTGGCAATACCAACAGTGCATTGGCCCCTTCCACATCAAACATTAATCCAGAAAACGCCCCCACAGACCTGTCTACAGACTAATTTGATGGAGACATTTTTTTTCAACTGAAATTTCTTCTCAGACGACCCTGGCCTGTGCCAGAACAAAAACCAAACTAAAACTAACCAACATATTGATATATGCCCATAGCCTCAGAACTGGAGAAGGGCAGGCGTTTGAGGCTAGCCTTGGCTAATAGTGACTTTGAGGCCAACCTCGAACACATGAGACTCTGTCCTTAGGGAGAGAAAAATTCAGGGGCTGGAGAGATGGCTCAGCTGCTCTCTGGGAGGACCAGGGTTCAATTCCCAACATTCACATGGCAACTCAAAGCTGTCTGTAATTTATGTTCTAGGGGATTCAACATCCTCACACAGACAGACAGACAGACAGACAGACAGACATGCAGGCAAAACACCAAAGCACATAAAATAGGAATGAATAAGTTGGACTGGAGAGATGGCTCAGTGGTTAAGAGCACTGACTGCTCTTCCTAGAGGTCCTAAGTTCAATTCCCAGCAACTACGATGGTGGCTCACAACCATCTATAATGGGATTCAATACCCTCTCCTGGTGTGTCTGAAGACAGCGACAATGCACTCATACAATAGATAAATAAAGCTTAAAAAAAAATAAATAAAATGCTTCATAGGACTGGAATTGACAGTAAGAAACTACAGCCGTCCTCCACTGTAAAAGCATGCTTATGGGTGGGCAGGCGGGTGGGTGGGGTGGGGGTAACAAAAGCATAGCAAGGAAGTTGGGGAAACTGATGGTAATGGGAACACAGTTGATGGGGTGGAGGAGCAGCCTGTCCCTGAGCACCATCAGTCCATCTTCCTGGCACAGGACCTAGGGGTTCCCTGTTTCTGGGATGGGGCAGCACAGATGCGGTGCACATCCTGGCCTGCATGTTTCTTATTCTGCAACCATCATCTCAAATGGCTGTGGCAATCACATGGCTCCTCCTGTCTTTGCTTTAAGTGGAGTTTGCACCACAGACAGGAGTGCCAGCTAGTCACTAGAAGGCTGCTTGGCATTCTTTGAACTCTAGGCTTTAAATCTTGTATCTGGAAAGTCCTAAGGGAGGGATGCTGTCTTCCCCCCCTCACTAAAATAAACCCTCTATCAAATCACTGAAACAAAACCTTTGGGTCTGGAACCACTCACACCTGGCCATCTGACACGCAGAGATGGAAAACCCGTGGCTTCCAGTTCTTTCCTTCTAACTCTAGGCTGCCTTTGATTCTCTGAAGGTGACCAAAATAGTAATGTGTTTCAGCTAAAAGGAAGGGAACATTCCATGCAGGGGAATGTGTTTTCTCAGTCAGTGGTTAGCAAGAGTCTTTGTTGCTGTTTTGAGACTTTTTTGTATGGGTGTGTGTAGCCCTGGCTGTCTTGGAACTCCGTAGACCAGGCTGGCCTTGAACTCTGAGATCTGCCTGCCTCTGCCTCCCAAGTGCTGGGATTAAAGATGTGCTTAGTGAGTCTTTTTATGTCAGACTTTATGGGTAACGTGATTTGAAGATTCACAGCAGCGAATCTCCCACCTGGTATCAGGACTAAATATAGCCTTAAGCAAAAGGCTACACATGGCCAGATCCTCACGGGTGCATAGAAACTAGGCAGTCCAGTTTTCAATTTTACATCTGCCTGCTTGCCTGCCTGCCTGCCTGTCTGTCTGTCCCTGTGTGTGTCTGTGTGTGCAGGAACAATTGACTCTTACAATACACGTGGTGGTCAGAGGTGTACTATGTGTACTACATGTGTACATATCTTCTACATGTCTACTATCTGCATGCCTGGTGCCTTAGGAGATCATAAGAGGGACTTGAACTCTGGTCTTCTGTAAGAGCAGCCAGTGCTTTTAACTACTTAGACATCTCTCTCCACTCATATTTGTGTCTTATTTGCTGGCTTTAAGTATACCTCATCAAAGAAGCACTTAGTGTCTTGGCAGCCAGGCTTATTTCCAGCATTTTCTCGGATCCAATCAGCAGTCCTTTCCTTATCCTTCCATATACAGCAGGAGAATCAAATGCTTGATATGGTTCCTAATTCATTTCGAAGCCGCTAAGGCCTTCACCAGCCATGACTAACACACCATCTACAGTGTTAATGGGGAGATATTGGATGCAAATCTATTCTGGGGACTCAAGAGGGTCCTACTGGCCCTCCTGAGGGAAGCTAACACTTGAGGAGACATCTGTACACCCTGGCTTGTCTTCCTCCTACCCAGGTACACTGAGAGCAAGCCTCCTTCTTGAAGGGTCCCAGGAGAAGAGACCAAGTAGAGCAAGTTCTGTTTATTTTCTCACCCACCATGTCTCTGATTTCTTCCCTCCCGTGGCCCATGGACAGGAGGCTGCCCTAATGCTAGGGACTCAGGGAGAGAGAATGGTAATTTCCCTTTCTAAGACAAGGTCTCGACCGGGCGTGGTGGCACACATCTTTGATCCCAGCACTTGGGAGGCAGAGGCAGGCGGATTTCTGAGTTCAAGGCCAGCCTAGTCTACAAAGTGAGTTCTAGGACAGCCAGGGCTATTCAGAGGAACCCTGTCTCACAAAACCAAAAAAAAAAAAAAAAAAAAAAAAAAAGACAAGGTCTCACTCACTATGTCGCTCTGGCTGTCCTGGAACTTACAATGTAGAGACCAGGCTGGCCTCAACTCTCAGAGATCTACCTGTGTCTGCCTCCCCAGTGCTTGGGTTAAAATCATGTTCTACTATGCCCAGATAATGTCAGTCTCTTTTTTTTTTCCCCTATGTGGTTTTTGGGGAAAAGCCAAGTTGTACCACCAGATGGATACTCCTGCCCAGACTACAAATTGCTTTATAGGAAATACATAAAGCCCCACCTTATGGTATTAGGGAATTTACCTTAATTTTGCTGTGCCTTGAAATGGAATATCCATCCCCCTCATGAATATTGATCAGGTTCTGGGAATACAGCGGTGAGTGAGCCAGCAGATCATTCCTTAATGGGTGTAGAGTCTGATCGGGCCAAGACAAATTAGAAGTCTTCCAGAAATAATAGCTAGAGTCCAATTGTACAAGTAGGCGATACACAAGGCCAACAGGAAATGACCTCAGGTTAAGACTCACAGTGTGAGATGAGCCAAGGATCTGTGAACCCGCAGAACTCAGGCAAGGTGAGCTGGTGTAACTTGCAGGAAGTATGACTCAATCCTGAGTGTCACCAGGAAGGCTTCAACCAAGTCATCTGAAGAAAACATGTGCCAACATCCACTACCAAAGTATAAAGGGATCGGCAGAGAGAAAACCAAATACCACGTCCCAAGCTTGTCCCAGCAAGAACAGGTCATGTACTTGGGCATTGTGTAATTGCCAGTGCATAGATAGCATTGGAGGACGATGGAGACAGACTGAGTGATTTTTTTTTTTGAATAAAAATTTAAAAATTTAATTAAAAATTTTTTCTCTGTGTGAGAGAGAGTGAGTGTGTGTGTGTGTGTGTGTGTGTGTGTGTGTGTGTGTGTGAGTGACTGTTTGTATACCCAGTGCCTGCAGAGGCCAGAGTCGAGTGGATCTTCAGGACCTTGAGTTACATACAGATAGATTGTGAGGCATCACGTAGACGCTGGGAACTGAACCCAGGTCCTCTGCAAAAGCGTCAAATGCTGAGTCACCTCTCCAGCGCCCTGTTTATTATTTCCGTGTGTGTGTGTGTGTGTGTGTGTGTGTGTGTGTGTGTGTGCCTGCATGAGTTACATGCTGATGCCCTTAGAGGCTGGAGGGCGTTAGATCCTCTGGAACTGGAATTACAGGTTGTTGTGAGCTGCCTTCTATAGGTGCTGGGAACCAAACCCAGGTCCTCGGTAAGCACCTGTCCAGACCTGTGAGCGCGGCTCCCTTAATCTGTTCAGGCAGATGTGTTACATCCTAATTCTGGTCCTGCTTATATGAAGACCATTTTCCCTGCTCCATCATTTCTTTAGCCTTGACACTATTTATTATTATTAAGTTTTGTGTGTGCGCCACAGTACACAGTACTCTGAGGTCAGAGGCAGCTCAGGAGTGGGGAGTGAGTGGGCTCTCTCCTGCCTTTTAAAAAAATTATTTACTTATTTAATTTTATGTGTATGAGTACACTGTAGCTGTACAGATGATTGTAAGCCTTCATGTGATTGTTGGGGATTGAATTTTTAGAACCTCTGCTCCATCAGGCCCAAAGATTTATTATTTTTATAAATAAGTACACTGTAGCTCTCTCAGACTCAACGGGTGGTTGTTAACCACCATGTGGTTTGAACTCGAGACCTTTGGAAGAGCAGCCTATCTCTGACAGCCCGCTCTCCTGCCTTGTTGAGATATCTTGTTTGTTAATGCAGCTTTGCACACTCCAGGCCAACATGGGTCTCCTATTTCCCCCTCCCTTCTAGCAACTGGGGTGCTAGGATCCTTGGTGCACTGCCTCTTTTGGCCTCTTTTTTTTTTTTTTTTAAAGATTTATTTATTATTTATATGTAAGTCCACTGTAGCTGTCTTCAGACACACTAGTAGAGGGAGTCAGATGTCATTACAGATGGTTGTGAGTCACCATGTGGCTGTGGGATTTGAACTCAGGACTTTCATAAGACCGGTCAGTGCTCTTAACTGCTGAGCCATCTCTCCAGCCCCTCTTCTGGCCTTTTACATGGAGTGTCTGGTTTATCAGCTAAGCCATCTCCCTGCCCCCCCCCCTTGATTGGCTGAATCTGTAGATTTGATCCCTTAGATTAAGAGCATCCCCTTCCTCTGTGTCTCCAGGTGTGACCTTGATCCTGGGGAGGTGACCCAGCAGGTACAGGACTTAGGTTTCTTGTAGAAAGGTGAACTGTGATTGCTAATACCTCTAACCCACCAGGTTTACCTGTGTTTTGAGTGAGAGTGTGTGAGCACCCAGGCATGTCTGCGTGGGTTTACCATTCAGTGGTTTGATGGACAGGGACAATGACAGTTGCTAAAAGAAGGAAGAGAGTTTCTTTGGCTCTTTCAAAACGGGCTCAGATTCCCTGTCATTCAGCTAGGACGGGGTAGCCATGTGGGCAGATGCTGCGCTCCTCTGGGGTATCCTGGTCCTCCTTTGGGTTTTAATATCACATAGAAGAGCTTTGAGTGGATTTCTTGTAGCCCTGTGAGCTCTCTGTCTGTCTGATTGCCTCCCATAAGGTGGCTTTTCTAGTTTTATTTCTGTTGTGATAAACTACCTGGACAGAAAGCAATTTAGAGGAGAAAGGATGTGTTTTTATAAATACAGATTATAGCTCACTATTGTGGAGAAGTCAGGGCAGGAGCTACAAAGAACGGCTCCTAGCACATCCCCAGCCGAGAGCATAGAGAAGTGCATGCTGCCTCGCTGGTGCTCAGCTCCATTTCCCCACCCCCACCCCGGCTCCCACCCCTATCCTCCTGCACCTGGACAATCTCTCCCATAGGTTTGTCCACAGGCCAACCCATTGCAGGTAGCGCCTGGTTGAGTCCGTCTTCCCAGGGTTGTATCATGGTTGACACATGTCACAAGAACACATGGATCACTACGCCTTTCTTTAATCCCAGCGCTTTGGAGACAGCGGCGGGGTGGGGGTGGGGGTCCCTGTGAGTCTGAGGCTGTCCTGTCTACATTGGAAGCTCTAGACTATAAGTTGCACTCCATATAGCTAAATGATGCCTACCCAAACTACCAGAAATCTCGTCCGCCTTTATGAAAATTGCACATTGGGGTGACAAGAGCATTTGAATATATATCCTATTTGCATAGGGAAAAGAAGTCCCCGGTTCTACATAGGACAATGCCTTCCTAAAACTTAATTTGATCCAGGCGTAGTGATGCAGGCCTGTAACCTCAACATTTGGGAAGTGGACACAGGATGGTCAAGAATTTAACCCCAAACTATAACACAGCGAGTATGAGATTAGCCTAGGCTACTTGGGACCCTGTCATAAAACAAACAGACCTACCTGATTTGCACAGAAGTGGCACATATTTCTTCATAAATCGGTGTTGAGATGAATTCCCTGATAGTGAATTGAGTTCTCCTCTTCTCCACTCTGGAGCCTCAGCTCATGTGCGGAGGTCAGAGGTCAGACAACTTCCATATGTCAGTTCTCTCCCACCATGTGGGTTCCGGTCATCAGGCTCAGTGGTGAGTCTCTTTACCTCCTCAACCATTTCTCTCTCTTAAAAATATTTCTGGGGCTGGTGAGATGGCTCAGTGGGTAAGAGCACCCGACTGCTCTTCCGAAGGTCAGGAGTTCAAATCCCAGCAACCACATGGTGGCTCACAACCATCCTTAACAAGATCTGACTCCCTCTTCTGGAGTGTCTGAAGACAGCTACAGTATACTTACATATAATAAATAAATCTTTAAAAAAAAAAAAATTTCTGAGCCGGGCGGTGGTGGCGCACGCCTTTAATCCCAGCACTTGGGAGGCAGAGGCAGGCGAATTTCTGAGTTTGAGGCCAGCCTGGTCTACAGAGTGAGTTCCAGGACAGCCAGGGCTACACAGAGAAACCCTGTCTCGAAAAACCAGGAAAAAAAAATTCTGAGATGTGTCTCGTGCATCCCAGAGTGACCCTCAAACTGCCTGTGCAGCAGAGGATAACTTTGAACTTGTATTTTTCCTGCTTCCACCTTGCTGGGGTTACAGGTGTTAGTGTTAGCAGCTACATTTGGTTTGCCAGGTGACTCATGCTGGGGCTGGAATCCAGGGCACCTCGCGTATTAGGTAAGCAGTCTACTGACTAGCTGGTTCTCGCTCTAAACCTACTGAGTGTATATAAACCTACTGTATACCGCCTATGCCTCTACTCACATTCTTTCTCTTCTAAATTTATTTTTTCCCACAGGTTATGAGTTCCAAGCTTGTAGCAAACCGAAGGGCCTTGAATCCTGTGTATTTGGGGATGTCATCCCATCCCTTACCCCAAAAGAGACAACATGGCTTGCCCTGGACTGGGGCTTGCTGATTGATATAAATCCTCGAGGTCCAGCTTTTCGAGACTGTTTGCTTTATTTCTCTGCTGTGCAGCCACACACTTCTTTAGTATTACTCCTTCCAAGGGGATGTGAAGCTGTCTGCCATCTTCCCCAGTCTTCCTTCCATGCGAATATGGGCTGCACCTCAGGCTTGGCTGCGAACTGATTATTCTCACCGGGGCCTGTTAACACAAATCCCATCACCCACACAGCTAAAAATAAATCATATTTAACACTCGGCAGCAAAATTCCAGGCAAATATATAATCTGATTTGATTGAGGCTTTGTGGAAAATGTTAATGGCAGAATCAAAGGCTTGTCTTGAAGACGAGGGAGGGAGGATTGATTCCTTCGTTTGTGTGAGCAAGGCGGACGGGAGGAAATCAATTCACCCGTCTTCGTAATCAAGAGCGCCTGACGGATGCTTGGGCGTCTGATATGACACTTGTTCATCCAGGCTTTGGATAGTTTCCCTCCCTGTGACACAGTGTCTGGGACAGTCAGCATTCCCTTTAGATAGTGTGTCCGTCTGTGTTAGAGGATCCAGGGATATGCAGTGCATACAGCTAGTGAGACCATGTCTTACACAGTCTCGGAGTGGATCATAGCTGATATATATATATATATATATATATATATATATATATATATATATATATACACACACACACACACATATGTATGTATTAAAAGATTTATTTATTATTATATGTAAGTACACTCTAGCTGTCTTGACACAGCAGAAGAGGGTGTCAGATCCCATTACAGATGGTTGTGAGCCAACATGTTGTTGCTGGGAATTGAACTCAGGACCTCTGGACGAGCAGTCAATGCTCTTAACTGCTGAGCCATCTCTCCAGCCCCTTTTTCTTTGTCATTTTCTTGGGTTTGATAAATAAATGTTTGTTTATCAATCAGTATCATTGTCAAAAAACCCACAAGTACAGAAACTGATTGTCAGTTGTTGGTTTGGTGCTTTGTGACAGTAGCTCTCATAGCCCAGGCTTGGGTCTAACTTTACATAGTCAAGGATGACTTTGAACTCCAGTCGTTACCAGATGGTCTGGCTTATTTGGTGCTGGGGGAGGGATGCGGGGGAGGAATTCCAGCTTCATGCACTCTACCCACTGAACTCTGTCCTTAGCCCTCAACAAGTCGTTTTTAAATTTACATTTTTTGGTGTGTGTGTACACATGTGTGTGCATGTATGCATGTGTGTATGTGCGTATGTGTGCCTGTGTGTGCATACATAGTATGTATGTCTATGTGCGTGCACACGCACAAGTTCTAACATGTGACGATCAGAGGACAATTTTCAGGGGTCAGTTATCTTCCAGCATTTGGGGCCCCAGGATCAAACTCAGTCCCTTGGGCTTGGTAGCAAGTGCCTTTACCCCCAGAGCCCTCTCACTGCCCTTCTGCCCTTCATTTTATCCATCCAAAAAAGAGCCACCCTTCAGAGGCACAGCAGTCAAGCTTATAAAAGACTTCAGTATGCAAGGAATTTCATCAGTGGTGACTTTTTCTTTCTGGATCATTAACTCTGTCTAGTGCATTGTGAGACAAGATTTACTGTTGGAAGAAGTTCATTTTGTACTTCTGTTTTATGCTATCCCTTTAATGATGTTTTGTTGGGTTGGTTTTGTGGGGGGCTGGGGAGGGTTGTAAGTTTTTGAGGTCTCTTATGGCTCAGGGTCGACTTGAACCCTCTGTAACCAAGGCTGATCTTCAACTGAGTCTCCCATCTTAACCTTTCAGGTGCTTCACAGGTGTGTGCCACCATGTCTGGCTCCATGGAGATTTCTGTCAGGGTTCTGTGGAATCATATCTCCAGCTTTTCTATCTGTGTCCCCCCTGTGCCCATCCCCCCATCCTTTTCTATCCCATCAGCCTCTGCTGACCCTTATTCATGACAGGGTCCTCGCTTGCATGGTGATTTGGCTCTAGAAAATATTCCTTGATCATCCAGTAAGTTTGCAGCAGTGAGCTTGCAGTTTTCAAATTGTGGTTTTGGCGAGAGATACTAATGAAGACTCGGGCCCGGAGCAGCAGGCCGAGAATACGGAAAGAATCCTCTTAAAATAGACCTCACGTGCTTCTGTTTAGTTACAGGGTAATTTGTAAAACACGAGTGTCCAACCCAGGGTGTGGGGCATGCTAAGCAGGCAGGCTGCTGCCGAGCTGCATCTCAGCCCTCAGAAACGGATGCATCCCTGTCCCCTGGACTAAAACCCATGGGTTCCTCAGCACTGCATACCATAGACTTGCAAGCATGCAGATGCAGCCTCACACCTGTGTCAGTGAGGACAGTGTCCTAAGTAAGTATCACCACCGTAGTAACAAACTCTTCTTCCTTGGTATTCAGTTCCTGGCTTCCTTGCTAACGACTGTTTATTTCAGGTGTTATTACATAGCTCTCTCTCTCTCTCTCTCTCTCTCTCTCTCTCTCGCTCTCTCTCTCTCTCTCTCTCTCTCTCCAGACAGGGTTTCTCTATATAACCCTGGCTGTTCTGGAAAGCACTCTGTAGACCAGGCTCAGAAATTCACCTGTCTTTGCCTCCCAAGTGCTGGGATCAAAGGCGTGCGCCACCACTGCCAGGCACATAGGTCTCTTTCCCTCAGCCTGGATGGGTTTTAGCTTGGGTTTTAGCAAGCATCACCACACCCACCCAGAGGAGGATTAGCCCTCCCCGGAAAGTGTCTATCTGCTGTACTCAGGAAGCCAGCAGGGTGTTCCTGAGAAAGGAAGGTCTCTAGTGTATTTTCTAGAATACAAGCTGATATTTTTGTGAGCTTGTTCTAGAAACTTCATTACAGGCTTTAAGAACATTATTTCCTATGATTGTAAATAACTGAACAACCTCTCCCATCTTGATCTTTTTCTTTTATTTTCTTTCTTTTTTTTTTTTTAATTCCCATGGGTGTTTGAGTAGGATCTCATGTAGCTCAGGCTGGACCATAATTCAGTATAGAGCTAAAGCTAGTCTATTCTCCCTGTCCTTCTGAGTTTGCCTACGTCATGCTGGGATTGTAGGTACATACCTCCACTCCTGACCCTACCAGTATAAATTAGTTGTATAAAATGATGTACTTGCTGTACAGTGGTGTGCAGCACTCAGGAAGCAGAGGCAGGGGGATCTCTTGAGTTTGAGGATAGCCTGGTAAATGGAATAAGTGCTAGGATAACCAGGGCTACACAGAGAAATCCTCTTTTAATCCCCCAGCCTCCAAAGGCATTTAGGGTTACAAGATGGCTCAGTGGGTATGGATGGGCACTTGCTGGCAAGCCTGACACGACAGGCTGTCAATCCCTAGGGCCTACATACACAATAAATAAAGTGTACTTTAAAAACTAGGTTTCGGGGCTGGAGAGATGGCTCGGCTGTTAAGAGCACTGACTGCTCTTCCAAAGGTCCTGAGTTCAAATCCCAGCAACCACATGGTGGCTCACAACCACCTATAATGAGATCTGACACCCTCTTCTAGTGTGTCTGAAGACAGCTACAGTGTACTTACATATAATAATAAATACATCTTTAAAAAAAACAAACTAGGTTTCATTTTTGTTCTTGATTTATTTCTTTATCTCCTCTTTCTTTATTCTTCTCCTTCCTTCCCCTCACCTACGCTTTGAAATCAGGTAGTATGTAGCCCAGGCTGACCTTCTGTGTAGCCCAGGCTGACTTTGAAGTTTCTACGTAGCCTAGGCAGGCCTGGAACCACTGATCCCCTGTTTTCACCTCCCAGCTGGTGAGTTTCAGGGGTGTCCCCCCATCCCAGCTGCATTTTGATTTCTCCCTAGGCTCCTGTCAATGTCTGTGGGTTCAGTGTCTGGTACTGCTCTCCGGGGTATGGGGGGGTGGGGCGGGGAGGTGCTTGTTAGACTCATTCAGTTGCTATTTTTGAGTATGGTCACTTTGTGACACAAATGTGTCTAGACACATACATAGTAATGGTTCAAACTCACTCATGGACCTGTGTGTGTGTGTGTGTGTGTGTGTGTGTGTGTGTGTGTGTGTGTAGTGTCAATGGTGAGGCCAGAGCAGGACATCAGGTATCTTCTCTCGCTTTCCCTGAGTTATTATAATTTTGAGACATAGTCTCTCATTGAACTCTCACCACTGCACAGCAAGTACATCATTGAACTCTCACTGTTTCAGCCAGACTGGCTGCTCAGCAAGTCTCCAGGATCCAACCACGTCCCATCCCATCCTCACCTCCCATCCCAACCTCACCTCCCATCCCAACCTCACCTCCCATCCCAACCTTGAGCTCTAGCACTGGATTCCAGGACAGGTTGCCATGATCTGCTTTTACATAGGTGCTGGGGATTTGAACTCAGGTCCTCTTACCCATTGAGTCACTTTCTCAGTCCTCTCTCCCTGCTCTGTTTTAAGTCAAGGTCTTGGGCTGGAGAGATGGCTCAGTAGTTAAGAGCACTGACTGCTCTTCCAGAGGTCCTGAGTTCAATTCCCAGCACATGGTGGCTCACAACCATCTGTAATGGAATCCGATGCCCTCTTTTGGTGTGTCTGAAGACAGCTACAGTGTCCTCATATACATAAGATAAATCTTAAAACAAAAAACCAAAAAGTCGCGGTGTTACTGTGTGGCCCTGGCTGGCCTGGCTGGTCTTGAATTCAGGCTTGTCTTACAAGCATCCTGCTTTCCACATCCCTTTAAAATGTTATTAGGTCCACTTAGAAGACCAGGTCACCAAGAAGCTTCATCCCCGGCCTGCCACACAGAATAGTCTTCCTGGGGCCTTAGCAGCTGCTGGCTGCTCTTTCCGAGTACTCCAGGGGAGGGGAGACTCTGGGCTGCAGGAATGGAATTGTATTGCAGTCCTGGCAGAGGCCCACCCTCCGTGGATAGATTTCTCCAGGCTTGCTCTGTGAAAGCATTTGGGATTTCGATCAAGCACTTTGTTTTAATTAAACTGTTGAACTGCTCTGCAAAATTCTGGTGCACCCTGTTGGGCATCCATCTCTCAGGAAGTCTGGCCTTTTGTCTTGGTCACATGAGGTTCTGGTCGGGCTTAGACGTGCAATAGGTACAGATTGTTTTTTTTTTTTTTTTTTTTCTAATTGAAATCAAGGCCAAAGGACAGTGTACACAGTGTACAATCTGTCATGTCAGGCAGCGACTTGGGCTTTCCCTACTTCACAGCGGTGCAGTCTTTGGAATTGGCATTTTCCTGGCTAGAACTTTGTGGTCAGATACTCCATTTCGATGATGGGTAACCAGTCGATGGCCAGCTAGCTCCCAGTTAGTCTGGAGACCAGGCTCCTGTGTATCGTCAGGACACAGCTCTCTGTAAGCTGAAGAGGCTCAGAGTTAGTTAGTTTATACTGTGTGATCAAAACATATCTAATATGCCCAGTGAATGTTTTTTAGGTCTGTGTTTCCCAAGTAGTATTTTCAATATCTGTGGTATTTTTTAAAAATATTTCATCTCGTATTGTTGTATTGATAGGGATTCTTGCAGGGTTGTATATTTCCTTTATGTTGTAAGAAGACTATTATGACTTACCCAACAATATCTAAACGTTCTTTGCTACTCTTACTTCTTGTTGTTGTTTTTGATACAGGGTTTCTCTGTGTAACCCTGGCTGTTGTAGACTTGTTTTATAGACCAGGCTAGCCTCAAACTCACGGAGATCCACCTGCCTCTGCTTCTGCCTCCCGAGTGACAGGATTAAAGGTGCACCACAACAAAGTAAGGCTTACCCTTACTTTTTGAGACTGAGTCCCTTTAGCCCAGGCTGGACTTGAACTCCCTATGTAGCCCAGGCTGCCCCTGAACTTCTGACAGGAGCCAACAGACCTAGTATAGGTGGTGCTAGATCTTGGTGCTTGCTAAGTAAATACCCTGCCAACTGAGATGCATCCCTAGTCCAGCTTTGTTGTTGTTGTTGTTGTTTTAAAATTTTGAAACAGGGTCTTATTCTATAACCTAGGCTGTACTTGAACTTTAGCAATCCCCCTGACTCAGTCTCCCAAGTCTTGGGCTGGTTTTGAACCTAAGACGCTCCTGCTCACAATCCTGAGGTTAGAGGGTGGAAACAGAACCAGGGTCTTCTGCCAAGAGCGGCAAGTGCTTTTAACTGCTGAGCCATCTCTCCAGCTCTTACATTCAACATTTTAATGAATACATAAAAGGTATCAGGTTCTGTCATGGTTCTTCTCCTGGGTAATTGATGAGCCTCTTAGTGTTGATTTTTAAAAATCAAGCAGTCTATTTAGTTAATAAAGCAACCCGGGACAGGATTGAAAGCAGCTGTGTTTGCTGTGGGCACGGCTGTTACGTGGCCACACGTGCAGAAGCAAAGGTTTAGAGACCAAAGGATGACTCCTCTCTCCCTGGCTACCAGGGGCAGCCACAGCTTTGGTTCCTAGCAGTTGCTGGATTTTACATATGTTGTAGGTCTCAGAGACCATTCTGTGAGGCAGATAATTAAGGAAGCTAAGGTCTCATAAAAATGAATATGGTCTCCCATTTGGGCAAAGGACATATGACATCACTCCTTCACATTTCATTCACTTCTTCATAGGCAAATTAAAAGCTCCATATGTATTTATGGTGTACCACGTGGTATGTATGTGTGTGTATATGTGTGTGTGTATATACAATGATTAATTTTTACTTTATATTAATTTTTAAGACAGGATCTTGCTATATACTTTAGGCTAGTATGCAACTCTCAGTCTCCTGTCTCTACTTTCAGACTGCTGGGATTCCAGGTGTGTGTCTTGCCCCTAGGATATTAACTGAATGGCTGACTGATTGATTGGTGTGTGTGTGTGTGTGTGTGTGTGTGTGTGTGTAAAGGTCAGAGGACAATCTGAAGTGTTGATCCTAGAATCTCTTGCTTGTGTATAAATCATCCAGTGTTGAGTAAAGAAAGAGATAATAGCGATGAATAGCCAGTAAAAAATCAAACAAATCGGTATTCATGCTTGTCATCCCAGCATCCAGGGTATCAAGTGTTCGAGGCCAGCCTGGGTGTCATAGCCAGTGCTTGTCCCAAACAGTAAAGTAGGGGTAGGAAGATCCTTCAGCTGAAGTGCTTGCTGTTTCGGTTGAGCGATTATGTGTATGCTTGTGGGTATGTTCATGCAACATCAGATGCCCATGGAAGCCAGAAGAGGGCATCAGATTCCTTGGAGCTGGAGTTAGGAGTGGTTGTCAGCCACTCAAGGAGGATGCTGGGAACCAGACAAGGGACCTGCAAGAGCTGTGTGTGCTCTTAACTGCTGAGCCATCTCTCGAGCCCAAGTAGGTATTAAGTTTGAATGGGCCACTTCTGAGGCAAGTGGGAAGAAAATGCAAATAATCTATATCTATTGACTTTACACAGGTGACCACGGGCTGGCTGCCTGTGCCTTTAAGGGGAACCCAAAGGAGGTTTTTATCTCTGGGTAAAAGACTTAACTGTTTGCTGAAAACCTCAACAATCAAGATAAACAGTATCGAGGCTTCATAGGTTGTATCAGAGGCTAGCTCTTCCTCCCCCGCTGTGAACACACCTACTTCCGTTCAGCTGCAGTAACTGATTTCCTGTGTAGTCAGAGCCTCTTTCCTGGGCCTGGGTAGGGCCGTAGTTAACCATTGCTGTACTTCCGCTGTTTAGAGGAGCATAGCTTTCTGTCTAGATGCCAGGGCCTGCAGGTTTCCACTTGCTAAAGTCTTCTCTCTCTGGAATGCATTTTCCACACCTGATGATTCACCAGCGCCATCCCTTACTGTGCTGTCGTTCACAGCATCCACAGAGGAGTTCGGGTCGGGTCCCTATCCTGGGAGACTGGAAGTTAGCAGAGTGGGACTGCGCAAGGGACACGGGTAGCCAGTGAAGATTAGCGCCTGCAACCCGGAAGGCGGCTCCTTGGTTCAGTTGGGTCAGGCAGACGGAAGCAAGCGTTGCCAGCCTCTCTTTTAGTCTGCTATATAACTGCTAGACTGGAGAGCTGAACACGAATGCAAAAGAGGATGAGGGAAAAATGACAGAAGTGTGTCACTAAAATAACTTATTAGACTTTGGGATTCTTAGTCATTGCTAATGGTTGGGACTTTGAATATTCATTAGTGCACCCTGCTGTTTGGAGAGAGCACCAGGCTCTTTCCGTGTGTGTGTGTGTGTGTGTGTGTGTGTGTGTGTGTGTGTGTGTGTGTGTTGCTATGGATTTGAGCTCTGCCTTTCCACTTAATTAGCTAGGAACTTATTGAATGGGGAACAGAGTGATGCGAAGGAACAGGAGAATGGGCTCTTTGTCCCTGGAGCCTTTTGTGACTTCCTTGGGTAGAAACAAATTCTGCTCACCCTGAGCCAAGTTGGAGCTTCCTTCTGTGCTGTTTCTGCCCTTGCTCATTTCAGCCCTAGATGTGTTTCTGGCTTCTCCTGGGTCAAAATCCTCTCGCTGACCTCTCACCGTCACTTAGGACTCTCCTTCCTCGGTGATTTCTCTGACATGGCAGGGGACATTGGCGTCTGAGTGAGGCAAAGGAAAATATGAACTCTTGTGCAGGTTCTCATCGGAGTCGACTCCTGCATCGTGAAGCAAATGGACAGGGAGGGCTGTTGTAGCTTGTCAAAAGACCCTCTCTCACAAAGACCACAGAGACCACCATCATTGCAAATCGCATGAGGATTTTATTACTTATCCCACATGTTAGGGAACCCCCTGTCAGCACGCAGGCCAGAGGAGAGACTCAGAACAAGGAGAGAACACGCTTTTTATACCTTTGTAAGAGCCAGATATAGGCACCAGGGTAGTCTGGCTTATTTTAATTGGTGTGACCAATAACCTTTTTGGACATTGGTTGGTTTGTAGAGGGTGACTCTCATTTTGTCTGTCCTTGTGGTTTTTAGCGTGAGGTGGGGCAGGGGAATTGTTAATCTTGTTCTGGTGGCTGTAATCTTAGTAGTTTTGACCGTTAAAACTATGTTTCTGTATTTGTTTAGTGAGTCAGGTTTTTTTTTTTTTAATCTGGCTCTGTCCTTGGCCTGTACTGGGTAGTCTTGAATTTATTTTGTATATTACAGGGTTAAGGAAGAGCTGAGAGGCGTTCCAGTCACAAATGGGATAGCTTGATACAAGTAGTAACAGTGTGTCTTTTTAAGTTGGAGAATTTTTGTGGCGGATTCGTTATGTATAGTTATATTAGCTTATATAATTGTAGTTATATTTTGTTATTATAGTTATTTTGAATGTGTGTATATATACTTGTGTGTGCGCATGTGTGTACCAGTGTGGGTGTGCTCCTGGGATGTCATCCACTTCCTTTAAGATAGGCTCTCTCCTTGACCTGTAGCTCAACAATTAGCCTAGACTGGCCAGCAAGCCCAGATACCCACTTATCGCCGAGTCCTCAGCACTGGAATTAGAGACGAGCACAGCTTCTGGCATTTTCTCTCGTCTTCCAGGGACTCAGCCCTCAACTCTTGCAAGACCAGTGCTTCATTGGCCGAGCCATCTTCCCGGACCATATTTTTCCCCCATTTACTTTAATATTTAAAACATACTGCGTTCAAGTAATATTGATCTGCACATTTGATCCCCTTACATTTCGCACCTGAGACAAATACCTCCCTCCGCACTCCCCACTCACCCTAATCCTGGCTCTGTTGCAAAAATTCACTCCCAGGCTCTCTGCGCAGCTGTCTTCCTCATAGATCCACAGCAATCATGGCTCTCGCTGGCTCCTGATTGCAGAAGTAAAAGCTAGCTCCCTTGGATCAGCATTCACCACAAGCCTCTTATTCACCTCACAGGGGTACCTATCCTGCCTGGCCCTGTGCCTTCTTTCTCTAACCACCTTCTAGCCTTTACTTGGGAGCCCCAATGCTCTTGCTTCTGTCTGAATTGTACCCCTGTTCCCAAAATAGTCCTGCCTAGCTGCAGAATTCTACTTGCCTTTTCCTAGCCAGACCCCCCTAGGCCAGCTTAATCGCCCTGCTTTCCTATCGGAAGCTCTGTGTTTCTGTCCTGTTCTTACCCTGGCTGTTGCATTCACCACTGGACGATGGTTTATCTGTTTACCTGTGCCCTCATATCCGCTGCCAGTTCCTTGAGGAGACTGGCCAGGGCTTTTCATGTCAAACGGATAAATGAATACAGTTGGGTCTGTGAGCTAAAAAGCAGCTTGCAGTTAGAAATGTCCTGCGATAAGCCATAGCTTGGCAGAGGGGAATCCCTGTGTAAATAAGTATATATATATATATATATATATATATATATATATATATATATAAATAATACATATATTTATTATTTTATGTGTGTGGGTGCTTTGCCTGCATGAATGTATGCCTATCGCATTTATACAGCTTTCTCAGAGGTCGAAAGGGAGCTCAAATCCCCTGGAACTAGGATGACAGATGGTAGTGTGCCACGTGCAGTGTGTGCTGGGAACTGAACCCAGGACCTCCTGAAGAGCAGCCATCTCTCTAGCCTCTCTACCTTACTTTTTGAGACAGGGTTTCTCAGTAAACCTGAAGCTCAATGATTTTGCCAGGCCGCCTGGCTGGCCAGTGACCTCTAGGGAACCTGTCAGTTCCAGCCTCCTCAGCCCGCACCTGTTCTCTTTGTTGGGGGTCGAACTTGAGTGGCCAGCACTATACCAACTAAAGCATCTCTCCAGCTCCTAGAGGATGGCAGTGAGGATGATGATGGTGGTGGTGGTGATGATGGTGATGGTGATGGACATGACAGCTGTGTCAACATTCAAATACAAACAAAGCAAACATAAAATAATGTGATTACCTACATTATAACTTATTATCATCATCCTATCATACCAACCAACTCACAGCCAGTTTGGTTTCTTGCTCAGTACATAGCTGCCCACCCTGGTTTTGTTTTGTTTGTGAGTGTGTGTGCGTGTATGTGTGTGTGCGTGTTTTGTTTCTTTTCCCCCGTTTTTTTGTTTTTCTCTGAAAAAAAAAAAAAAAAGAGCATTTCCGTTGATTTCAAAATCCAGGTTTGAAATTCCAGGTGGAGTTCACAAGGAATTTGGATATTGTGTGGGCAAACCCCCTGAAGCAAGTCATTCAGGGGAAATACGCGTCGTTTGTTTGTCTGTCTGTTTGTCTGTCTGTTTTCCCCAGGGGATTGGAACTAAGAAGCTGTCTCAGGACATGAAGTCGGCAGGTTGGGAAGGGGACTGCTTCTTAGGCAAGAAGAGGCTGGTCACTTTGAAGGCTTGCTTTTGAAATTAGAATGTAGGGCTTGGACCTTAACTACTTCAGCAGCGTCTGCCAGCCCCGAGCACCTTGCTTGTCGATTGTGACAAGGGTGATTTTGTCTGTTTGCTATTTTTTTCTTTTTTAATTTAAGGAACGATCCCTGTCAGTTCCTGTACCAACCCAAGACTTTATAAAGTGGGGGAGAGATGAGAACCCTCTGGTTTTCCGTGCTCAGCCTTGCCGAGGTGACCTGGCAACGAACTGTTCCCTTTATCCCGCCAGATTTAATCCTTCTTCTGAGTAACAGAGCAGGGCTTTGTTTCCCGTGAGAGTGGATTTCTGCTACCAGGAGAATTAGCTGCCGGTTTATTCTCGAAGGTGCCTTCTGATGCAAGGAGCCTTTGGGAGCTGTGCATAAATAGGGGCCATTGTTCGGGCATTTGTTGCAGAAGGTCTGAGTTGCTAGCCCGGTTCCAGTCGGCCTCCAGGTCGCTCTGACTGGCTGGTCTGTTTTTCTTTTCTTGCCCTGCCCCCCTCTCCTCCGGAGGCCACAGGTGGTCCTTCCCTCTAGATGGCTTCGGTCCCTGCATCTCACAGCTCACCCTGTTCTGGATCCTTTCCTGCCTAGAGATGAGGAAAAAAAAATTCCTCTGTGTCCGAATGAATTCGATTGACAATGAAAGAACTCAGTGAGCTTAGCCAAGGTGCACCGCAGAAATCTATTTGGGAAGGGTACGGCAAGGAGATAATTATGTTTCTGATTAAGTATTTTTATTTTATTTGAGGGGGAAGTAATTAGAGATTGAACCTAATACCTTGCCCATGCAAGGCCAGTGGCTACCATGGAACTGTATCTGGGGCTACCATATCCCTCAGACTCCAAACCCCAGGTTTTGCTATTTGGCAGAACTGGGCCATCACACACGTGAGACCAGCATCCAACCACTGGACTCTCTCCCCCAAGTCTTTATTGCTTGTTTATCACTTACAGCCAGGGTCTCATGATGTAGCCCAGGCTGGCCTTGAACTTGTGTCCTTCTGCCTCAACCCCACACCCCCCAAGTTGCTGGAATTATAGGCATTTATTATCATGTCTAGTTAATTATTTTATTCCTTAAACTTTTGACTGTATGAATCCCTGTCTCGGGGGATTTTTTTTCCCTATGTGAGGGGTGTGTGTGTGTGTACCATTGTGTGAGGGTGGGTGGGTGTGTGCCATGGTCACCTGCTGAGGTCATCAGAGGACAAATTTTGGGTGTGAGTTCTCTCCTTATACCAGGAGATTCCCAGCAATCAAACTCGGGTCGTCAGGTTGGCAGCAAGCGCCCTTAACCGCGTGCCATTTTTTATTTTTTAATTAGAGATAAGAGAGGCAGAGGAGCCATGTTGAGCAAGCTGGTTCATTTTTTGTGTTTGAGAAGAGTTTAGAACAAGGACAGTCATTTAGTTGGTCCCCTCTCCCCCACCCCCACCTGAGTCTGGTCTCATGGTGCAGGTCTGATCTCCATCCTCATTAACCGCACCTCTGCCGGGCCTTTGTCAGGCCCCTGTACCCCGCATTTCCTCCTCCTCCCATGGGCCCCCGCTTCCTGGGTGTCCATACTTAGAGCTGTAACTTACTGGTAAAACCTCTTTTATTGCCATCCAAAGTCAAAAAGGTACCACTATCTAGTGTTGTCATCTTTTTAGTTTTTTGTTTTTTCGAGACAGGGTTTCTTTGTATAGTACTGGTTGTCCTGGAACTCACTTTGTAGACCAGACTGGTCTCAAACTCAGAAATCCACCTGTCTCTGCCTCCTAAGTGCTAGGATTAAAGGTGTGCGTCACCACCGCCCAGCTAAGTGTTGTCATCTTGAAATTCCAACCCCAAATTACAGCTAATCTGCCTCGTTGTCCTGTCAACTCTGGTTGTATTTGAATATCGCTTGCCCACAGAAGTTAGACACCACTGCTAACCACAGGTTTCCAGTTGGAGACCACCTAGCTATGTGTGGAGGAGGTGAACGCCAGACCGTTTGTGTCTGCCTGGTTCAAATGCCGGTGTGGCCTCCAGATGACCCAAACTCATTATAATCCTATTATAACGATAAAGAGCATGCCCAGACAGTAGTACTGGAACATATCTTACCATGCCCTAATTAGTGAGGAAAAGAGGCTGTTTGATACCTGGAACCCAGATGATGATAAGACATCTGTAGAGCTGTCCTCTGACCCACTTACACACCCCCTCCTCACATCCTCTGTGATACATGCGTACACACACATACACACACACACACACACACATACCCCACACTCATACAGCCATTAATCACTAGAGTCTCTCAGAGACTTGCTTCTGATGCTGCTGCTGCACACTGCTTGAAGCCTTGGATTCGGTTCTGTCAGTTTATCCGGAGTCTGTCAGTATGTAGCAGTCTAACCAGAGTCTGTCAGTATGTAGCAGTCTAACCGCTCAATTTGAGGCTCTGTGGTTATTTATTAAGCTACTGTTACAAGGAGCACAATTCTTTTTTTAAGAGGAAAGGAAAAAAAAAAACACAAAAAAACAAGTGAGTACCCCTTTCTATTTTCTTGACAGATAGCAGGGAAAGAAAGCCTTCCCTGCCTTTACCCTGGTGAGATATGTAGCCTTGCTGGGAGGCCTGGCTTGATTTGTATGCATTCTTCAACTCAACCTTCTGGGCAGCTCAGAGAATTGGAACCCAGTGACGTTCCCTCCTAGGGATGGGAGAGGAACCAAAAACCGGCTATGTCCAGTCACTTGCCAAAATGGTCAAACCGAAAAGCTTAGACATCTCTGTTTGTTTGCTTTTGGGTTTTGAGACAGGGATTTTGTGTTCCCTAGATGGCTTGGAACTCACGGCCATCCCTCTGCCTCAGTCCTCCAAGCGCTAGGATTACAGATGTCAGCCAACATGCCCAGCCAGTGTGCCTCACTGTCACTTTCTCTACAGTGACGTTTGTTATGTTATGTGGTTTTAGAATATTTAAAATGTCATTAATTGTTTCATATATGTTCACAATGTATTTTGATCATATCAATTCCAGCCTGCACCCCATTTCCTCCAGACCCCACCCCTCCAGCACATCTCCTTCCCACTTTCTTTTTTTTTTGTCGTTTTTTTAAAACAATTTTTATTAGATATTTTCTTCATTTACAATTCAAATGCTATCCCAAAAGTCCCTTATACCTTCCCCCCTCCCACTTTCATGTCCACTTTTTAATTTTATTTTTCCTTTTTTTTTTCTTTCTGTTAACCCACTGAGTCCACTCAGTGCTGCCTACTGAAATATTGACTTACCTTGTTGGCTTGCTCTTATAGCTGCAGGGAGTTCCCGAGTGCCATGACCATGTCATGACCAGAACGGCATTGCACGCCCTGTTCTGCATATCCCCCCCCCCCCCTTCAGGCTGTTCCCCGGCCTTGGGGTGGGGGCGGGTGAGTATCCATACAGACATCCCACTGAGCAGTGCTCATAGCCAGGGCATTCCTTTTCTGCATTTTGGCCAGTTATAATGTATCTATCTCTTTCCGAAAGGCTAATCTTTATGTATCACAGTTGGTACTAAAGAGAAAGAGACTGGAAGTCTTTTTTGCTTTCTTTTGGCCATGGGGTTGGAAGTCCTCCCACAAACTCGATAAGCTTTCTACCCTGAGGGTACTCCTTAGCCACACTGGAGACACTTTTGGGGCTGTGTGGTTTTTGTTCTTGTTTTGAGGTGTGTGTGTGTGTGTGTGTGTGTGTGTGTGTGTGTGCGCGAGCGTGTGTGTTTAGTAACAGGGACCAGAGTGCCATCCCCAACAACTCAAAACAAGGAACTAAAGAACGTTTTGATGACTAAGCTCAGAGTTTGAATATTTAAGGTAACAATACTGTCTTTCTAGTGGTGAGGTTTGTGGATAGCCAGTGACTACCAAGAATGAAACAGTAGTAACAAGTGTCACACAACAGTGCCTCCTTTATCCCTGCCTGGTGTCATTAAAACTATACTTCATGTTTTCTTTCAGGACTTAGAAGGAGAGCAAGAATGCGTTTTCCTACTCATTTTTTTCTTTTTTTCTTCTTTTTATTTCAAGACAGGGTTTCTCTATGTAGCCCTGGCTGTCCTGGAACTCACTCTGTAGACCAGGCTGTCCTCGAACTCAGAAATCTGCCTGCCCCTGCCTCCCAAGTGCTGGGGATTAAAGGCGTGCGCCACCAATGCCCAGTTGTTTTCCTATTCTTGAAGTATTTTTAAAAATAGGGATTTTTTTTTGTTGGTTTGTTTTGTTTTTTGTTTTCGTTTTTTAATGAGGCAGGCAAGATGTCTCAGTGGGTAGTGGTGCCAGCCACCAAGCCCAAGGAAACCTGAGTTTGATCCCTAAAGTCCATAAGACAGAAGGAAAGAACTGGTTGCTGAAAATGGTCTTCTGACCTCTGCATGTGCAGGCACTCCAATAGATTCTCCCTCATTCTCTCCCTCTCCCTCTCTCCCTTTCCCTCTCCCCCTCTTCCTCTCTCTCTTACACATACCCCCTCCCCCGCACTAGGCTATAACCTCAGTTTTAAGCTTTTTTTTTCTTTCTTTCTTTTTTTTTTTTTTTTGGTTTTTCGAGACAGGGTTTCTCTGTGTAGCCCTGGCTGTCCTGGAACTCACTCTGTAGACCAGGCTGGCCTCAAACTCAGAAATCCTCCTGCCTCTGCCTCCTGAGTGCTGGGATTAAAGGTGTGCTCCACCACACCCGGCTGAGCTGAGCTGAGCTGAGCTTTGCTTTCTTTCTTTCTTTTAAAATTTATTTTTATTTGTTTATTTTGGCTTTTTTGGGTTCTTTTGTTCTGAGGGTGTGAGGATGGAATCTCCTTTCCTTTTTCCTTTAATTTTGAGAGAAAGCCTGAGAGAAGAAGGCCTGGCCTAATTTGCTCAGGCTGACCTTCTCTGTAACCCTGGTCGGCCTTGAACTTCCTTCCCCTCCCCTCCCCTCCCCTCCCCTCCCCTCCCCTCCTTTCCCCTCCTTTCCCCTCCTTTCCCCTCCCCTCCCCTCCCCTCCCTCCCCTCCCCTCCCCTCCCCTCCCCCTTCTACTCCCTTTCTTCCTCTTCTCCTCTCCCTGCCTTTCCTCTTCCCATCTCTTTATTTCCTCCCATCCTTTTATTCATCCCCTCTTCTTCATTTGTGTGCACGCATGCGCACATATCCTCAGCTAGCTTTACAGGCTTCTTGGCTCTCCCGCTTCACTTGCCCATCTTTACTGTAGGTGTGATGCGATTATTGGTGTGGGACATCACATCTGGCATTTACACATAGGTTCTGAGGGGTAGACGTGTGTATCCAGGTCACTTTCCTCCTGGTCAGCACACCTTAAGGAAATTGGAGGCCTGATTTGGTGGGTGGCCAGAAGCCAGAATGAAGCCAGAGACAAGCTAGCGACATGATGAGAGCCAAATCGTTAAGCACTGCATACTTTGATCTCAGCTCATAAAGTTAAGAGCTGTTTAAACAAGCATGATGGCCAGCAGGTGGCTATTGGGTAGGTTGTGCATGCCACATGGAAACACTGGGAAATGGATGACTGAAGACCCCATCAGGGTGAAGCCGGACAGGCCAAGATGTCTTCCTACTGCTTGAGTGTGTAATGAAAGAGCAGAAGAGAAAGCGACAGAGGGAGGGAGAAGATACATTAAGCGCTTGTGTAACACTTTTAAAGAGAGTAATTGATTAAAAAAATAATAATTTAAGGTCAGTCTGATCTACCTAGCAAGTCTAAGGTCAGCCTGGGCCATATTCACCCCTTTCTCAAACAAAACAAAACGAAAAGAAGTCATATCGTTGACTGTGTGTTGACTGTATCAGTAGTTTCAGACGGGGGAGTAGGATCCCCTTGTCTGGATGGATCACTTGCTATAGATATTAATGGTGTTTTCAACGAAAAGCTATTTATGATTACTTGGACATCTGTCTTGGTGTGGGACATATTTTCTGCCCTTTTGTTTAAAGTAAAATTTCTGGATCATGTGTTAATGAAACTGTCAGGGGGTGGGTAAGATGGCTCAGTAGGTAAAGGCACTTGCCTCCTAGCCTGGCCACCTGAGGTTCCTCCTGGGGCCCACAGGGAAAAGGAGAGAACCAACTCTCTGTCCTCTGACCTCCCGGGCCCCTCCCTCACAAACAAACAAACAAACACACAAACACACAAACGACCAGACCATTTCCCACAGTAGCTGTGGTGCGTTACACTGTAACGGGCACCATGTGAGGGTTTGGGCTTTATCACATCTCTGCTAGTCATACTTGGTGTTTCCTGCATCTTGCTTACAGTTGTTCTAATGGGTGGGAGGTGATATTGAATTGTGGTTTTAGCATGTATTTCCTGTGCTCTGCTAAGACCACTTACAATTATAGAGTGTGTTCTGCTCTGTTATTAATGAACTCACTCTCCTGACTCTGAGTTGAGGTAAACGCTGACTGCTGAGCCAGCGCTGCAATTGGGCAGGGTATGTGGACAGTCCTCAAGGGCTGAATGAGGCTCAAATCCACATTTCCTAGGATCCTCAACTCTAGGTGTCAACCTGATTGGATTAAGACAGGTTTGGGGCGTATTGGGGTGGGGGGTCAGTGCACACACCTTTGTATGTCTGTGGGTGTGTTCCAGACAGGACTAACTGAAGAAAGGCTCACCTTGAATGTGATCAGCACCCACGGGCTGGGATCTTGGGCTGAATTCAAAAGGAAAAGCTGGCCGGGTGGCAACATTTATCCCCTGTTGTTCCCCCACACACTCCCACCCCTCATTCACCTGTTCTCCGGTGTAAGCAAGCTGTGCCACACACTCCTGTCACAGCTAGGTGATCAGCCAGCTTGCCCCCCCACCCCCCATGGTAACTTTGTGTCGCTTCAATGAGCCTGAAGAAATCCTTGCTTTTTGTTTGATGTTTAGCAGGTGACTAGGAGAACCTGTAAGACACTGAGTGACTGGCCATTCCTCAGTTGTTTTATACCAGAAACCACTGATACATTCATTGACTCCTGAAGCTATGAAAGTCAAGTCATTCTCCCCTGAACCAACAACGTTCTACCCATTCCTAAGAAGTAATGCACTTGGCCAGTTGGGTTTGTTTTTTTTTTGTCTTTTGCTGTGTTTACCCCTCGGTGAGAGGCAAATGGATGAAATAAAGAAGGAACAGAAGGAAAGAAACCCCTAGCTCTCCGTGACTAAGAGCTTGTAGCAAGCAGAGCTTGGGTGAGAGCCATTGGATCATTACATACTCCGTGGTCCTAGGTGTGGGAGTTTTTATCCCGCCTGCATCTTCCCTCCCCTCTCCTCTGCATCAGCAGGAGCTTTGCAAATATTTCTAGAAAGAAGGGATGAGTAGGAATATTTTAGGCACCATGGCCAAGAGAAGGTAGGGATGGCGTCGTGTAGGTGTACCGGATGAAGGTAGGGATGTCGTCGTGTAGGTGTACCGGATGAAGGTAGGGATGGCGTCGTGTAGGTGTACCGGATGAGGTAAAGCAAGTGTTTCTTTTTTTCTTTCTTTTTATTTGCATGTATCTGTGTACCACATGTGTGCCTGGTGCCCATGCAGTCCAGAAGAGGATGTTGGATCCCTTGGAACTGGTTGCATGTTGCTCTGTGGGTGCTGGAAACCAAATCCAGGCCCTCTAGAAAACCAGCCAGTCCTCTTAATGTTCTTATTGATAAAATTCAAAATATAGTCATTTTGGATACTATTTCTTGGGTCCACCAAGGAAAGGAATGGAATTCCTTTTGGGGGAGAGAGGCATTTTACTGAAGTGCAAGCTGAGAGTCAGTCTGTCCAGTCACCATGACAGAAATATGGCTTCATTTTTCCTGCACAAGTTCTTTGAAGCTGGTTGTGGCCGACATCCAGAGGGTTCACACAGCGTGTGTTGTGGCTCTGCTTCTGTGATACTGGGAAACTCTTAATCTGGAAAACTGGTCTCAGAATCTGGGGTGGCTCCTTGGATTTGAACTCCGATTCACCCGCCCCTTAACTGTGTCGTCTGTGCTCATTACAATCATGTTTCTAGAAGTTTCTCTTGTGTCATCTCTAAGATGAATACTAGTGAGAGGAGTCAGCTGATGCATAGCTGTAATCCCAGAGACTTGTGAGGCTGAGGCAGGAGGCTGTGAGTTTGAGCCTGGAATACATACACATAGTGAGTTCAAGGTCAGCCTGAGCTACAAAGCAAGAGGCAGGAGTTCTGTTTTCAGCATCTACAGCAAGTAGCCCACAACTATTTGGCACTCTAGAGCCAGGAGATATGACGACCTCCTCTGGTGTCTGTGCCCACTCACCCATGCATTCGTGTGTGCGCACGCGCGTGTGCGCACACACACACACACACACAGAGGCATATATACATAAAATAAAAATAATAAATCTTTTCTTCCCCTTTACAAAAGGGAAGATAAGATGGCTCAGCCAAGTCCAGTGACCTGGGTTTGAGCCTTTGAACCCACATGGGGGAAGGAGAAAGCTGATCTTGCAAGTTTTTGTCTTAAACTACACCCAGGCACACATGCACATTCATGCTCGGGCCAGGGTCAAACAAACAGAAAATCAATGAATAAAAAGAGAAGTTTAAAAAAGCTGATAGATCTTGCCTCTTTCACAAGTTTCTCATGAAATTAAGTTAAAATTGAATTTCAAGTGTCATGAGTTTCATACTTTTTGATATATTTTTTCTCCCATTCATTTAAGGATGTAGTCTTCAGTCACCGGCAAATGTCCACTGATCCAGTCTGTGGACACTGCACAGTAGGCGCTGGGGTCATTACCACTTACTTAGAGACAGTGATTGCTTCCTCCCTTAATTGCAAGGCACCATATGCTCACCTCAGGAAACTTGGAAAACACAGAAAAGCCCAATAAAACGAAAATTAAGCACTTTGTCCACAGCACAGAGATGCTTCTCAGATTCCATACCGCTGTGGTGCCTTTCAGTCTCCTATCTGGATACATCATATGCATTCACTCTCATGTTATTTTTAATGTATGGATATGTGAGTTTAGCTGCGTGTCTGTGTATGCCAACTGTGTGTAGGTGCCTTAGGAGGCCAGAGAGGGCGTCCGATCCCCTGGAGCTGGGCTTACAGGTGGTTGTGAACCATTCAATATGGGTATGGGAAAGCAGACTTGAGTAGCAAGCTTGCTTAACTACTGAGCCATCTCTCCAACCTTCCATCCCCCATCCCTGTGCATTTAAAAATAAGTCCCTGGGCTGGAGAGATGGCTCAGTGGGTAAGAGCACCCGACTGCTCTTCCGAAGGTCCGAAGTTCAAATCCCAGCAACCACATGGTGGCTCACAACCACCTGTAATGAGATCTGATGCCCTCTTCTGGTGTGTCTGAAGACAGCGACAGCTACAGTGTAATAAATAAGTAATAAATAAGTAAATAAATAAATCTTAAAAAATAAATAAATAAAAATAAGTCCCAAGCCCACATCATGCCTATTGCTTGGCATTATTTTCACTTATGAAAAACCACCGCCCTTAATATTTTAATGCTCTGAACGTTAACAACTGCATTCTAGACTATCCTACAAATGCACTAAACGGCACCTACGCAATTTTCAAAAGCACTAAGCTTAATTTGCATTTATTTTCCCCATTAGACTTAAGTCAGTGCTAAACTAGTACATACATGTTTGTACGCAGCTCTGATGAATTCCTTGGGGGTAAATTACAAAGCTGAATTGCTGAGTTAGAAAGGTCTAGAGATATATAGCTCAGTGGTAGAATGCCGGCACAGCACAGGCAAGGACCGGGCTTGAGCCCCAGCACTGAAAAAAAGAACGAAGGGCATCTACATTTTGTGTGTGCATGTGTGTTCATGTGTGTGTGGACACCAGAGGACAGCTTTGGGTGTCAAGCTTTGTCTACTCTTTTCTTTTGTGCTGAGGCAGGGTCTCACTGTGTAGACCAGGTTGACCTCTGTCCAGACCAGTATTGAGATTAAAAGCATGTGCTACCACAATGGGCTTCTTGATAGTGTCTCTATGGGGGCTGCAGAGACGGCTCAGTGATTAAAAGCACAAACTACTCTTACAAGGGACCTGGGTTCAGATCCTAACACCCACACAGTGGCTCACAACTGTTTGTAACTCCAGTTACTTACACACACACACACACACACACACACACACACACTAAATACAAATAAAAACTTTTTTTTAAATATATGAGTACACTGTTGCTCTCTTCAGACACACCAGAAGAGAGCATTGGATCCCATTACAGATGGTTGTGAGCCATCATGTGGTTGCTGGGATTTGAACTCAGGACCTCTGGAAGAGCAGTCACTGCTCTTAACCACTGAGCCATCTCTCCAGCACCCATCCCCCCTCCCTTTTTTTTTTTTTTTGAAGTGACAGTTTCTTACTGGCTTGGAGCTTGCTCAGTAGGCTTGGCTTGCTGGTCTGTCTGTTCCAGGAATCCACCTGTCTCTGCTTCCCCAACACTGGGACTCTAAGGCATGCCACCAGGCCAAGCTTCTGTTTTCACTATGGGGTCTAGGGCTAGAACTCAGGTCACCATGATATAAGGTCATCACCTCAGAGAAACAAACACCAGCAGCCCTCATCTGAGTGTTTGAAGCAGTTGCTACTGCGCTTTTTAAAAAAATAAGTAATTTATTTAATTTTAATTCATGTGCGTTGGTGTCAGATGCTCTGGAAAAGGAGTTACAGGCAGTTGTGAGCTGCCATGTGGTTGCTGGGGATTGAACCCAGGTCTTCTGGAAGAACAGCCAGTGCTCCTAACCACTGAACCATCTCTCCAGCCCTCTAATGGCTTATTTTATTATACAGCTACTTTTGTGTCTAGATTTTTTCTCCTTTTAAAAGTGACTTCTGTTATTTTCATATTCTTTTCCTTTGTTTTCCTCTCCGGTCCTGTTGAATTAAACTTTACCCCGTTCCTCCCTCCCTTGGCCCTCTGTTTGGTTTTGCTGCTCTTTAATGTTTAATGTGTATTAAATAGCCACCTGACGCTAACTCCAGTCACGCTCCACTCCCTTGTGTTTTCATTTCAGACTTCAGCTTCTATGCCACACCACATTTTCTCATATCTGTATTTTTTTAACTGTTAATTTCTCCAGGCTTGGTTTCCTGAGTCAAGCGTTTTTTACTAGGTCACCTCAGTTAGCCAGAAATGCTTCTGTCTCGGTCTCCTGAGACTGGAATTACACGTGTACATTGCCATGCATTCTTTTAACCAAGCGATTCATTATTATTATTTTAGAATTTTGTGTTTGTGGCAATTTGAGCTGTCTGGCATGGTTGCTGGGACTCACACAGGTCCTCAGTGAGAGCAGTAGATCTCTGTCTGTGTCTCTGTCTC
>NW_028227268.1:16170000-16222500 GCF_978045245.1 Mus caroli
ACCCTTACTAAAGTCACAAGTGTCTGATTCTGGTCTTCTAGCCTAAGGACAGAGCAGCTCGCCCTGACAATGCCAGATGGCGGTCGGATCCGGCGGCGCCCGGGATTTCTCCCGCATTTCTGAGCACAATCTGGCAGTGCACAGCTGCCCTGGTGACAGGGCTGAGCTGGCAGCAGCTCGCTGCATCCCACGCTCTGCTCGACTGCGGTCCGCAGACAAAACAAACACCGCGGAAGTGCAGAGATAAGGATGCTGAGGCCAAAAGTAGCTGAGGACTTCCGGTCCAAAACCAGTGCTTGACCACGTGTGTGTGTGTGTGTGTGTGTGTGTGTGTGTGTGTGTGTGTGTGTGTGTGTGAGTGAAACCCGAGGCAGACAGGGGTTGGTGGCCACGCACCTGGGTCTGCCCAGAGCAGGGGTGGGGCATTGAGGCTGCGCAGACATTCCCACATTTTGCACCTCAGGTTGAGACCTTGGTGGAATGTGTCAAGAATGGGAGACAAGCTTTCACTCTTAAAATGCCTTAATTATACGGTGTGTGTACCTCATAGACGTGCATATGAAAGCCAATAAATGCGATGGAAATTTAACACACAGAAACCCACTAGCCAACACGACCATATGTCTTATCTTTCCCATCCTCCATCTGTGTGCCTCATTCCACTACTGCGTGTGTATGTGTGTGTGTGTGTGTGTGTGTGTGTGTTTCAGGCAGAGGACAACTTTGAGGAGTCAATTCTTAGCTGCTACCTTTACGTGGGCTCTGGACTCCACCTCTAGTGCTTAGGTTTGCATGGGAAGCTTATGTACAGTGTGAGCCATTTCACCTGCCATTGAATGTTTCTGTTTTCAGTGCCAAAGCAGTGCTGAGAATGGAAATAATCCAAACATCCAATAGCTGGCAAAGAAAAGAACAAAATGTGCTGTATCCATGTCCTGGGATATTATTTGATAATCAAAAAAGAATAAACAGATACATACAGAAAACAAAAGACTGCTGGACATGGTGACTCATGTCTGTAATCCCAGCATTTGGGGAGGCAAAGCCAGGGAGGACTGGGGGGAGGATTGCCAGGGAGGACTCAGGGGAGGGTTGTCACAGTTTGAGGTCTCCTTGGCCTAAAGAGTGAGAAACTATCTCAAAAACAAAACACAGCAAGCCTATTGGTGGCACACATCTTTAGTCTCAGCATTCTGGAGGCAGAGGCAGGTGGATCTCTGATTACAAAGCCAGCTTGGTTTACCCAGTGTTTCAGGGCAACCAGGGCTTCTTAGAAAAACCATAAACAAACATGGCCACTTTGGCATGCTAGGGATTAAGTCCGATAGTAGAGTTCTTGTCTAGGGTATGTAGTGCCCAGTTCTCTGGGCTCTGATCCCCAGCAACCGCCGGCTCCCCCTGCCGCACCCATAGCTCCTAAGGTGGGGGTGGGGGCAGACAGACTGCTGGATTGCTACATTTAATGTATTTATAGCCAGGCGTCATAGCTGAGGCAGGAGAATCAAGAGTTTAAGGTTGTCTGCCTTGCACATTGCCAGCACTCGGGAGGCAGAGGCAGGTGGATTTCTGTTGAGTTCAAGACCACCCTGGTCTACTTAGTGAGCTCCAAGCTAACTGAAGTTACATGGTTTTTTGTTGTTGTTGTTGTTGTTTTGTTTTTTGAGACAGGGTTTCTTTGTGTAGCCCTGGCTGTCCTGGAACTCACTTTGTAGACCAGGCTGGCCTCGAACTCAGAAATCCACCTGCCTCTGCCTCCCGAGTGCTCGGATTAAAGGCTTGCGCCACCACACCCAGCCTGAAGCTACATGTAATGAAGTTAATTTATTTAAAAAGGCAAAAGAAACTAGCGGGAATATTTAAGACTAGGAAGCACTAAGCTTCATAAACCTGACAGGATGCTTAACCTAAGTGGCAACAAGAGAATAGATACCCCCTAATCTGGTAAAAAGAAAACTAGACCCTCACCCGCTGGAGCGGGAATCGCAGGAATTAAGGGCAGGCCAATTATGTGGACAGACAGGATATGGAGACAATGGATACAAAGTGTTTTTTTTTTTTTTTTTCAAAGGCCAAGGCAATGAGAGGAAGGGGCAGACCTCAGAGTCTCTCAGCTGAGCCTAACGGTGCAGAGGCTTTGTGAGGAGAAAAAGGAGGGAGGCTGCACAGGCAGGAGCTGGGCTAGCAGTGGTCCTGAAGGGTCATTCACTTTCCTGCCAATCATGTGACTTGTGTTAGTTAATGACACATGAAATGCTATTTGCTATGGGACTCCGGAGGGTGTTACAAAGACATTCTGGATTGCATGAATCTAAAGAAAGACTTAGGCTTGGTTCATGCCTGAACAGCACAAGAGAGGTTGAGGCAGGAGGATCACAAATTCAAGGCTAACTTGAGCTACACAGCCATACCCTGTCTGCTTGATAAGTAAGCAACTAAGATTTTAGATTCTCTCTCTCTCTCTCTCTCTCTCTCTCTCTCTCTCTCTCTCTCTCTCTCTCTCTCTCTCTCTCTCTTTCTCTGTGTGTGTGTGTGTGTGTGTTTTAAGACAGGGCATCCCAGACTGGTTTCCAATAGACTCTATAGACAGAGAGGACAATCTTGAACTCTTTGTTTTTCAAGACAGGGTTTCTCTGTGTAGCCCTGGCTGTCCTGGAACTCCCTCTGTAGACCAGGCTGGCCTCAGACGCAGAGGTCCACCTGCCTCTGTGTTCCAAGCGCCGGGGTTAGCTGCATGTGCCACCACACCCAGGCAGTCTTCATTGGTTTTCAAGGATGCCATCCAACATAACAGATTTCACCAGATCACAAGCCTCCTACCTCTCTCCCCTTCCCACTGCCCTCCTTGGGGGTCTGCGTCCTCCTTTCCCTACCCCCTCCACTTTCACACGGACTCCACTACCTCCCCACTGCCTTAAGGTCATTCTTCCACTCTCATGGTCCCCTTCTAGTTTCATCACACACTCCACCCCTACCCTCCCACCCCTACCCTCACCCACCCCTAGCCCTACCCCCAACTCCCCACTCCTACCTCCCAGTCCCCAACCTCCCAGCCCTCCCCTCCCCCAACACCTCCCCTTACCCCCCCCACACACCCCTATGCCCACACATACACCCCAACCCCTCACACCTACCTCCCAGCCTCCAACCTCTCACCCCATCCCTACCCCCACCCCCACACACCCCACCCCTACCCTCACACTCCCTACCCCTACCCCACCCCATCCCTATTGCCACCCCTACCCCTTCCCCCAACCCACACACACCACACATCCCTACCTTCTACCCCTCCCCCCAACACTATGTGAATTCTTTCTCTTTCATTTTTGTTTTTGTTTTCCTGGGGATCATAAGTCCCAGGGCCTCGTTCACGCTGGGCAAATGCTCTACCACACACCAGGGCGCCCCATGCCTGGGAGTAGCCAGCACAAAGGGAGCTCAATGGTATTTTGTGGACTTTTTGTTTCATTTTGCCTTGTTTTGACATTCTCTTGTCTTATTGGTCTTTTCCTTGTTTTGATTATTTTTGTTTACCTGGAGTGTGTGTGTGTGTGTGTATCTTGAGAGGAAGAACATAAAGTTAGATGGGTGGGGAGGATCTGGGAGGAATTAGGGGAGGAGAAAACACAAAATATGTTGTATGAAAAAATGTTCTTTAATAAAGAAATCCGCAGGGGAGAAATAATTAGATTTCGTAATGTTGGGGCGCGTGGAGAAGAAAGCCTTGGCAAGCACTGCTCTTTCCCGTGATGTTTCCCGTGACTCTGCTACCCTGCTCATGCCTGAACATGGCCAAGGATGAGAAGTGGCATGGCTCGCAGGCTCAGCACCTCCCATGATGTCTTGCTCTCTGTGATGTTTATCAGCATGCAGTTGCTCATACATTCTTCCCATAACAGAAACTCCTGCTGGGTCTCTTCTCCTTGTGAAATGGGTTCCCAACCTCCAACATGCCTCTTCCCTCAGACTGAGCTGTGCACCACTGAGGAGAACCCAAGGGCTAGCTGGTGTGTGTGTGTGTGTGTGTGTGTGTAGAGAGAGTCCCTGAGCCGGCTATGTAGATAGCGTTGGAGCGGTTGGAATCATCATTGTCCAGGCAGCCTGGTCTCCCTGTGACAACCTGGAGTTGGTGAAAAGCTTTAAGTCTCTTTCATGTGAAGAATCACTAGTTTGGCTTGCAGCTGTTGAGCAGAGGCAAAGCTCTTGTCTGGGTTAAATTCTCAGCACCACAAAGATGCAAACATTACGCATCTGCTCACAACACAAAAACCGTCAGCTTTCTTCTCCTCCTCCTCTTCCTCTTCTTCCTCCCCCTCCTTCTCCTCCTTGGAGTCACTATGCAGCTCTGGCTGTCCTGGAACTTATTACATAGACCAGGCTGGCCTTGAACTCACACAATCCCCTTGCCTCCCAAGGGCTAGGATTAAAGGGTCCACCACCACACCACACCCAGCAAGAATGTATTTCTTACTGTACTGTAATGCACTGTACGTCTAAGAATGCACAAGAAGGCTTAGCAGGTAGAGGCAATTGTCACCAAGTCTGACAGCCTGAAAACAATCTTTGGCCCCATGGAAGATGAGAACCAAATCCTACACGGTGTCTTCTGAACCCTGAATATTTTTAAAAAGCAATTAAAAATAGTTAAGAGGCCGGGAGTGGTGGCGCACACCTTTAATCTCAGCACTCGGGAGGCAGACACAGGCGGATTTCTGAGTTCGAGGCCAGCCTGGTCTACAGAGTGAGTTCCAGGACAGCCAGGGCTATACAGAGAAACCCTGTCTTGAAAAACAAACAAACAAACAACAAAAAAAAAAAAAACCCCAAAACCAACCAAACAAACAAAGAAAAATAGTAAAGAGATTGAGTGTAGGCTCACATCTATAATACTAACATTCAAGAGGCTGAGGCAGGAGGACTGCCATATGTTCAAGGCCGTGCTGGCTCACATACACAGCTCCTTAAAATAAATAAAAATTTGAAAGTTGATGTGCTGCTGAAAAGCCTTGGGGGCAGTGGGCCCAACCCTATCTCCAGCACACCCTGTCCATGTACCCCCAGGCAGCAGGTCATCTTCCAGCCCAGGAGGCAGCCTGGCTTTGCCATAGCTGTGGACAGCAGCAGTGCATCTTGGCCGCTCGGGCCAGGAACATGTGAGTAAGTTCTGACTCACATCTGTCCTTTCCGGGTTGCCTCATCTGGCCTGGCCTTCATTAGACCCTCCCACTCGTTCATTTACTCCTTCCTTGGCTCATTCCCACCAGGATCCAGAAAAACAGCACAGGGCCTGTGCTCGTGTTTGGTGACACAGTGGGGACAGCACTGAGCAAGAGCCTGGCCTCACCTGCACAGACCCGTGGAGGATGTCCTGACGTGGAACCCCCAAGAGGAGTTGAAAGCCATCAGTTATGGCCTAGGGGGCACAGAGGCACTGAGGGGACCAGGAAGGGTCAGGCAAGGTGGAAAGAGAGGCAGCCTGAGCTGCTCGGGTGAAGAGAGTGTAGGACGTTCTCCCTCCAGGCATCAGAGTAGGGAGAGCAGGGGACCAGCATGTGCAGAGCTCCAGAGATCAGAGGCCATGGCCCAGTAGAGCCATGAGCTTGAGGCTGTTTAGTGGGTGGCTGTCTAGACAGTCCAGGTTGAAGGGAGGCAGAGGGATGTCTCTCATGGAAGGAACACATTCAAACCGGCTCAGGTGAGGGGCAAGAGACAGACAGTGGGGAGGCGTTGTTAAGGAGAGGGCACTGCTTAGTCCCCAAGGGCTGGGGCTTTGCTGTGAAGATGGTTCTCTGTGTTGTATCTCATCCTGCAGCTGCAGGCAGACAGAACCCTGTGCTCTGGTCTCCCTCCCCCAGCCACTAGGACCTTTTGACCTTCTTCTGTCCCCTGCATGCTGATGGGTCAGGAATCCATCCCAGAGAACTCACCAGAAGGCAGGCATTCAGCCCCTCCCCACTAGCCCAGGAAGTGGCTCCCAGGTCCTTCTTCAAAGCTGGGCCTGTGTTAGTCAGGACCCAGCCTCCTCCTCTACTTGCCAATATTGGCGATTTCTACCCAGGATGCACTGTTGCTGGGATGTGGAGGGGCAACTTGACTAGGCTGTGTCTCCCTAGTGCTCCATGCATTTCATTTCTACTAATTCCAACCTCCTAACCTTGCAAGTTAGGTACCACTTAACTCCCACTTTGCAGGTGAGAAAGCTGAGGCACAGGTGTTAGTTGAATGTGATCATCCAGGGGTGGAGCCCAACATGGTGGGACAGGGTCTCCAAGAGCAGTGACAGTGTCTGATCTTTCTCCTTCCCACAGACTGTGAGGACTTCCGTGGTTTACGGGAGAAGACAGTGCTCAGGAGCGCACTGGTTTTGTTGTGTTTTGCTGTGCAGCATAGGTTGGTCTCAGCAGCTATCTTCCTGCCTGGGGTTGCGGGTGGGCGCCCATGTCCAGCCAAGTTCCTTACTCTTTGGACTCTTGGTACTGTTTAATCGCAAATCTTAAACCTATTTCTTATGGCTTTGCCTCTAGGAAGTCAAAGTCCCCCCTGTCGCTGTCCTTATGTGAACAGGGACCGGATGACACCCCTCTACACTGGCCCTGTGTGAGGTCTTCTTCCTACCCACCACCTCCCCTGCACACGGTGTATAGAATGTCCTGGCAGGGATGAAGATTATCTGAAGAGACGCCCCGTGTCCTTCCCGAGGCTGCCGGGTAGTGAGACACTGGTCCCCAATGAACAAGAATCCCCCCAGGCAGGCTGAAGCCTGGTGCCACCACTTGCCTCTTCACAAGATTTCACACAGTTCTGTCTGAAGGCCTTGCAGGAGAGACTGGAGGAGCCACACTGAATAAATCTGTTTTTAATTATTTACCACCCCCCTCCAAGTATGCATGCATGTGTGCACACAAGTGTGTGTGTTCTCACACATGTGCATGTAATATGGAATGTGCATGTGTGTGTTACATGGTATGTGCATGTGGGGTGTATGTGTGTGTGTGTGTGTGTGTATGTATGTATGTGTGTGTATGTGTCTGTTGTGGTGTGTGTGCAAGTGGAGGCCAGAGGTCAGTAGCAGGCGTCATCCCTCAGTGGTTTTTCGTCCGAAGCTCACTGATCCTCCTGTCTCTGCCTCTGGTGATGGAATTTACAAGTGACCCACAGCTGTGCCTGGCTGGCTTGCTTGCTTTCATTTACTCTCCTTCCCTCCCTCCCTCCCTCCCTCCCTCCCTCCCTCCCTCTATTCTTTCATTTTTTTTCTTTGTTTTTTGGGGACAGTCTCTCTATGTAGTCCTGGAGCTTGCTGTGTAGAGCAGGCTGGCCTTGAACTCACAGAGATCCTTTTGCCTCTGTCTCCTGAGTTCTGGGACTAAAACTCTATACCACCACACTGGCTTTTCTTTCTTTCTTTTAATGTGGCTCTTGGGGCTCAAACTCAGGTGCCCATGCTTGAGGGCACGCATTTGACTGACTGGGTTAGCTCCCGAGCCCCACGCTTGGCTCCTATTGGCTTCTTGATGAGGTTGCTGGGCCTAGGTTAGCAGCGCTGTCAAAGTGCAAGCGTTTGCCCTAACAACTCCGGGAACATCAGCTCCTCAAAAGGTCTTCCTCTGTACCCATCTTGAATCTGTCCTCTGTCTGTGCCCACTGCCGGTGGCTCTGCCTTGCAGACCCTCCTTGCCTCTCCAATCCATTTCTACAGTGCTGTGAGGTTTGCTAAAATCCCATCTGATTTCAGGATCTCTTCCCCAAAAGCCTCTTTACTTGTTTGTGGTCACCTCAGGGGACTCAGAAGCCACACTTCTCAGAGCCAAGTACAAAGTCCTTCCTGATGTGGCCTCTGTCTCCTCCATGTCACCAGGTCTGGTTCCATTCCATATGGACCTGAGTGTGTGCTTCTCGTAGGCCAGCTGACTCTGATAGCTCCTTCCTGAGTCAGCAAGGGAGGTGACGGAATGCTGACACGCCCTCCCCCACCCCCACTCTCTCTTTTGAGACAGGATTCCAGGAACTAGCCTGAAATTGCCTCTGCTTCTCCTTTCCTAGGGCCGGAATGGCAGACTGTTATTTGTGGCTTAGCTCCCCTTTCTTATCACAACAGTTTTTATTCTAAATAGCTATTCTAATTTTTTTGTACTTAAAATATATTTCTTTCCTAAAATGGTGATGAGAATAAATGAGGTATTAGAAAAAAAAAAACCTCCTGAGCTGGGCGTGGTGGTGCACACCTTTAATCCCAGCACTCGGGAAGCAGAGGCAGGCAGATTTCTGAGTTCGAGGCCAGCCTGGTCTACAAAGTGAGTTCCAGGACAGCCAGGGCTATACAGAGAAACCCTGTCTCGAAAAAACAAAAACAAAAATAAACAAAAAATTCCCTTGGGGCTGGGGAGATGGCTCCAAGGGCAGCAAACCTGAGGACCTAAGTTCAAATCCCAGAGCCTACATGAAAGCTGAGCGCAGAGGATGAGCCTCTGTGATCCCAGTGTTCTACAGGGGAGCCGAGAGGCAGCAATGGGAGAATCCCCAGGAGGTCTAGCTAGCCAGCCACACACTGTGGCGAAGCAACAAAGACGGCCTGTCTCACACTAGATGGAAGGAAAGAACGGTCTCTCTGCTTTTTGTCTCTATCTCTGTCTGTGATAGAGGCTGACAGCTGAGCCTAGCTGGAGCCAGGGCTCCAGGCTTAGAACCCTGATTGCACCATGATGGGCCAGTAGAGGCTCTTTCTTCCCTGTGGGGGAGGTGGTTGTTCTCAGTTCACCTGGAAGCATTGCTCTGTTCTAAAAAGCACCTCTAGAGGAGGACACTTTTGTGCAGGTGCCAGGCAAAAATCCCAAGGCAAGGGGACAGTTGCAGCAACTATGATGGCTGGGCAGAGACCAGGCCATGGCGTGCTCCTGGGGAGGCAGGTGTATAAAGAGGGCAAAAGGTTCCAGTGCCAGCCCCTTAGAAAGAGCAGGAAGGATGGAGGACCTCACAGGGGTGACGAGGCCTAAGATAGATTTACTTGGGGTAATTCTCACACTGCCTATGGCTTCCTTGGTAAGGGAGATTCTGGGTCAAGGTATCTTCAAGTCAAAGATTCTCTCTGATAGCAGTACTTGAGGTAATGGTTAAGAGGAGGAGGAAGGTTGGTGGTGGGAGGGAGAGAACATGGAGAGGTTAAATCTTGGACTCAGGATAAAAGGCTGCTGCCTTGGAGGGTCGACAGTGTGGCCACTGGAGGTGAGGCCTGTCCCAGCCTCTCACTGCTACCTCATCATCTTCTGCTCTTCTAGACGTAGCTACAATCATGGTCAGGGAGGAGGTTGAGACAGAGCTCTGCCTGGGAATTACTGACTGGACTCCAGCCCACAGCCTGCAGGGGGACACAGCCCCAGGTCATGCTTGGTTCCACTCAAACAGGTCACCGAGTACCCCATGGCATCCCCTGTGTACTGGCTAGTTTTGTGTCAACTTGACACAGGCTGGAGTTATCACAGAGAAAGGAGCTTCAGTTGGGGAAATGTCTCCAGGAGATCCAGCTCTAAGGCATTTTTTTCAATTAGTGATCAAGGGGGAAGGTCCCCATGTGGGTGGTGCCATCTCTGGGCTGGTAGTCTTGGTTCTATAAGAGAGCAGGCTGAGCAAGCCAGGGAAAGCAAGCCAGTAAAGAACATCCCTCCATGGTCTCTGCATCAGCTCCTGCTCCCTGACCTGCTTGAGTTCCAGTCCCGACTTCCTTTACTGATGAACAGCAATGTGGAAAGTGTAAGCTGAATAAACCCTTTCCTCCCCAGCTTGCTTTTTGGTCATGATGTTTGTGCAGGAATAGAAACCCTAAGACACCCTGGGATGCAGAACTTGGCTGAGAACCAGGCCCTGCCCCGACAGCATCAGGACCAAGATGGGAACTCTCAGAGGCTTTGGACAAAGTGCAGGAGTCCCTGCCCTGAGGTTTGTTTGTTTGTTTGTTTGTTTTTCGAGACAGGGTTTCTCTGTATAGCCCTGGCTGTCCTGGAACTCACTCTGTAGACCAGGCTGGCCTCGAACTCAGAGATCCGCCTGCCTCTGCCTCCCGAGTGCTGGGATTAAAGGCGTGCGCCACCATGCCTGGTTGCCCTGAGATTTATGGTTGGTAGGTGCAGGTGATCAGAAGGCTGGGACCAGCATCTCCTCCTTCCTACACGTGCTGACATTCCTGGAAGGTGTGACACCTCTGCACTCAGGGCTTCCTGCCTGGCTCCAGCTTCTGTGTTGCCTTTGCTGTTCTCACTGTAGGCCCTCAGTGTTTGATGCCTGCCTGGCTGGCTGGCTAGGGAAGGAAGTGGGGAGATGGGGGGGGGGGCTGAGGACCTGACTTGGACCCAAACCTCTCACTTCTTTCCTGGAGGGAAGGCTGCAGAGTGGGTGGTGTCAGGCTGGCTGAGGCCCAGGGCTTCCTGTTAGCTCCATTAGTAGTCACAGGAATGCCCGGGCTGGGTTAGGGGGAGTCTAGCTAGGGCCCTGCCAATCACAGCCAATGTGGTTAGACACAGCTACACTTAACGGGTCTATGGCGATTGCCCTGGTGCCCTGCACATTACAGTTGTGGGGGAACCCAGTGTCTTAGTCAGGGTTTCTATTCCTGCACAAACATCATGACCAAGAAGCAGTTGGGGAGGAAAGGGTTTATTCAACTTACACTTCCATACTGCTGTTCATCACCAAGGAAGTCAGGACTGGAACTCAAGCAGGGCAGGAAGCAGGAGCTGATGCAGAGGCCATGGAGGGATGTTACTTACTGGCTTGCTTCCCCTGGCTTGCTCAGCCTGCTCTCTTATAGAACCAAGACTACCAGCCCAGAGATGTCCCACCCACAAGGGGCCTTTCCCCCTTGATCACTTATTGAGAAAATGCCTTACAGTTGTATCTCATGGAGGCATTTCCTCACCTGAAGCTCCTTTCTCTGTGATAACTCCAGCTGTGTCAAGTTGACACAAAACTAGCCAATACACCCAGGCACACAGTCTGTACCTTCAACCTCTGCTCTCTGATGAACTGTTTATATGCCTGCCTCCCATCTCTGCATACTCAGCTAAGTTCTCCATCTAGGAGTGGCAGAGGGCAGGGCAGCAGGCAGATAGCCTCACACATGCCTGGCACACATCTCTCCTCAGCCCTTCCTGGGAATTCCCTTCCCCAGGCTCCTCACAGCCACAGCCCTACAGTCTCCTCAGACAGCCTTCTTTAGCGCTGGCCTTGCGACAGCCACCTCTGCTCTCTGGCTCCTGCTTTTTTTTTTTTTTTTTAGGATTTTGTTTTTGTTTTGTTTTTTTTTTTTTAATTTCTTTTTTTTTTTTTTAAGATTTATTTATTTATTACATGTAAGTACACTGTAGCTGTCTTCAGACACACCAGAAGAGGGCGCCAGATCTCTTTACGGATGGTTGTGAGCCACCATGTGGTTGCTGGGATTTGAACTCTGGACCTTCAGAAGAGCAGTCGGGTGCTCTTACCCACTGAGCCATCTCACCAGCCCGGCCCCTGCTTTATAACCTTCTCATGCTTGCTGTGTTGATGCGTGACACCTACGATTCATCCGATTAGGTTGGTGTGTAGACATCCATCTGCCCACGCATGAATGTGTGTATATATGGCATTTGCAGTTTCCTTTCTGATCTTTGTTCTGTCCCACATCACTGGAGTTACATGGAAGCAGGGCCCTGTCTTACTTACTGTCTCTCTCCAGGGCCTAGGACAAAGCCTGGCACACAGCAGGTGTCCAGGGAACCCATGCCTGAAGGGAGGAAGAAGGGAGGAGAGGGGGAAGAGAACAGGAAGGAAAGGAGGGAACGGAAGAGTACAGCGATCCCTGAAAGCATGGTCTCCCAGTGCTGTCACACTGAGGAACAGGAGTTCGACAGACTCCTCAGAAGGCAGTGAGAGAGGGGACGTGTTTGGTAATAAAGATGGGGACCTGCCAAGGTGGCCAGCTTCTTCCTCACCCTCCAGACCTGAGACCTGATAGCTTAAAACAAAGGCCCTGTGGGCATCTTCTCCCACCACCGGCCAACTGCTGATGGACTGGCCCAACAAGTTCAAGACGCGTTTACACAACAACTGTGGGCCAATCGGCAACCCTGTCTGTATTCTAACTGGCCAATCCTAACTTAGTCGGCAACCCTGTCTGTGTTCTAACTGGCCAATCCTAACTTAGAGGAGGAACCCCAGCCCTGGAGAGGAGACTGGATTTTCTGGTTTCCATAGTCTCTTCTCTGCTTGAAGCTCTTTTTCTCTGGGTGTTTGCTGTGTGTGCACTTGTTTCTACGGTCCCAATAAGTCAAAAGGAAAAGCCTCAATCGCGGATGCTGTCTGTCTGCTCCTGTTTTTGGAGTTCGAGATCTTCCCTACCTTCTGGTTCTTTAACCGGCAGAGGAGCTGAACCTGATCAAGAGCCCTAGTTGGTAGATAACACCACCACTTCCTGCCCAAGGCTGGTTCCCCCAGGCCCTAGCCAGCGCGTGTCCTGCTCCTTCAGAGCTCAGCAGAGGAAAACCTCTGCCTGACTGGCACACCTCGCCTGGTCTCCACATTTGGGTCCTGTAGTTACAGTGTGCTGTTTGTCTAAGTCTTATTTTTCTCAGAATGGACCAACCTTGGGATCAACCATGGATGGGCAACAACTCAGTCTTTGATGTCCCGTGTCCCCTGCCCTTAGTGTTCCTGAGGTCTCAGGTGGCTGTCTTTACTGCTGGCCTCTGGAAGCACTGTGCCTGGTGTCTTGCCTGGCTGCTGCTCTTGCCCCCATGGTGGGTTGTTCCAGTAGATGCTCTGATCCTTCCTGGGTCTCTGCTGTCTTGGTCACCTTCAGTGACCATGCATCTGGAAGATGAGCTTTTCTTCCAAAGTGATTCATGGTTCTATTTTCAACTTGATCACAGTAACCATTACGTACATCCACAACCTGAAGGGACCTGAGGATGCTGCTGCCTAAGTCTGAGGGTGTCGGACACAGGAACTGCTTGCTGCTGCTGGTGGTGGCCGTGGCTGCTGAGCTGAGAGCTCTCCAGGGGATATTGTAGGGCAGGGCCCAGTTTTTGGAACTGATACAAATTTGTTTGGCTCAGGCATGTGGATTCTTGTATCGCTTTTCACATTCCCCTGAACTCTAAGGACTCCAGAAACACTTGGGAGCTATACCTACACTAGGCTTCCCTGGTGAAATGAACAAAAAACTAAAAACTTACCTTCAAAGTAAAACCAGGCTGGGTGGTGGTAGCACACACCTTTAATTTCAGCACCCAGGAGGCAAAGGCAGGCAGGTCTCTGAATTTGAAGACTGCCTGGTCTACAGAGAGAGTGTTCCAGGACAGCCAGGGTTATACAGAGAAAAGTCAACACCTCTCACAGACGCACGCGTGCGCACACACACACACAAGACCTGGTTACATTTGAGAAACACTTAGGATATATTCATGCTAAATTTTTAAGATAGAAATGTAACTGGGAATCCTGGTTTTTCCCTCAGCTTTCTGCATGGGGTAGCCCTGGGGAGAAAGAATGTGCCAGGTGGGAGTGGGTCTGTCTTAGGTCTGGCGTCCTGGTTATGAGGACAAAATTCATTCTGCTCGGTGCCTTTTTTTGCTCCTTAAGGCCTTCGCTCAGAGGCCCCTCCCTGCATCGTGAGTGTGTGTGAGTGTGTGTGTGTGTTCGTCATAACTCTAGTCTTTCCCATACTGCCGCACTGGCGGTCAGGAAATGCACTGTGAAGCAGTCAGCTTGGAGACTTGAAGGAATGAGGTAGGGATGATCCAGCAAAGGACTCTCCCAACAGGAGCCTCCCTGGAAGGCACTTTAAGACCAACACTTAAACAAGATTCCATCTTGCCCAAATCGGTCGCTCCTTTTCCTCCCAGGAGCCCAAATACATCCAGCAAACAATGAGAAATGGCTCAGCGCCAATGTTTAGTTTATAAGCATGTATTTATTGCCTGCACCACCAAGGAAGCTGCTGCTTACCTTAAAAAGCCCATTAACTTCTGCCAGACGAAAAGTTACCGTAAGGTAATTCCGTTTTTGGTTCTCAACCGTACACTAGACAGCATACCCACCCTCTAAGAAGGCGCCCCCACCCCAATTCTGGCTTCTACCAGTGGGCAGCTCCCAGCATGCTGAGGTGTTCCAGGGACTGCCTTCATGGGCAAGGGATGTGGCTCAGTCATGCTTTGCCTCACAAGGTAAAATACCCCATTTCTCTCCTCCTCTCCGTGAGTCTGGCCAGGCATCCAACAGGAAAGAACCTTTTGTTCCCAGCTTGTAGGAAGTCTGAGCTGGGCTCTTATCTATTCGTAGCATTTCCTGGATAGCAGGCCAGGATCTGCTAAGCTCCCAGCCTTGGTCTTGGCAACAGTCTTAAGTACAGACCTCGACATACACCAGGTCTAGGACTTAAATGAGAAGTTGGAAGGACACAATCTACCCTTAGATTGGTGTCCCTCCTCTGTCTCTCCGTGTGTGTGTGTGTGTGTGTGTGTGTGTGTGTGTGTATCCTGGAGTGGAAAAAATGGGAGGCAAACTGTATCAACAACAGTGTCTATGTGGTCAATGTGGCTGGTGTGCAGATGCGGGAAGGGTAGGGTTATTCCCAGCTTTCCAGTAAAGTGTAAAGTGCCATCTCCGCCCACGAGGGCTGGAAGAGGTGACCCCTGGGTTCCCGGAGCTGAGCTTGGGCCCAGGCCAGGCCTGACACCTAGCGGCCTCCTGGGTTTGGGCATGGGGAGTAGAGAGCGAGAAGCTAGAGACCAGGAACCCGGGCGCCGAACCCGCGCCGCTAACCTTCCCCGCACGCCGGTCCCGAGCCAGTCCCGAGCCAGTCCGGAAGCTGCTGGAGCTCGGGTCCGAAGTGCGGGTCGGTGTAGCCGAGGTGCCCGACCAGTGCGGGCGCCTGGCGGGACTTCCGGCGCAGGTGACCGTCGCCTCCTCGCGCGCGCTACCGCCTCCCCGCCGCCGCCCCGTCTCCATGGCGACGCCGTCGCGCCGAGGCTCGTGGAACCTGCCGAGCGTCCGGGGCGCGGCGCGGCGCGGTGCGGCGCGTGGACGCGCGCAGGCCTGGCGGCGGCGGGACGAGGTAGGCGACCGGGAGGTGGGGAGCCGAGTTCCGCGCGGAGGGGCGGAGGGGACTGCGGCCAGGTGAGGCAGGGCTTCGAGCCGCCCTCCCGCGCGCTCCTGCCCGCACGGACCGGGCGCTGCCCGGCCTGTCCCCTGACGCGGGGGTTCCTGCTGCTGGCACCCGGCAAGGCAGCCGGGGGAGCGCGGGCCGCGTCTGCCCGAGTTAGAATGGGGACTGCTGGTGACTTGAATTCAAGTCCAGGGGCCTGCGTCTGTACTGTAGAACAAAGTGGGTGGGTGTGGACCAATCTGCATTCGCCAAAACTGAGCCCCTACTGTCCCCGCGGCCGGTCCCAGCGCTCTGGTGCGGGCCTGGTGGATCCTCTTTCTCTTCTTCCGCACCCCACCGTCCTCGGGCAGGATAACTAGTTCCTATCCTTGCAGAAAGCCTGGCTTCGTGCTTTGGCCTTGGAAGTGACACAGGTGCTGCCGCCTTTGACTCCTGGAGTGGTAGCCAGGCCACCTCCCCTTTTCCGGTCACTTCTCTTCTTACCCTTACCACCTTTCCTCAGGCGCTGCAGCATCACAAGTCACAGACACTTTTGGTTGCCCTTCTTCTTTTTGTCTTGGCAATTTTCTTTAAGAAAAGCCCCATCTCCGCCACCTGAGTTCTGTCTGGTTCTTAACAAAACAAAAAGCAAAGTGTTCTCACCTCCCTTAGATACCTGGATTGCTCCTCAGCCCTGGGATCTGGGAGGAAAATACTGGACTGCTCCAACCCCACCCCCTTGTAGGAGGAGCTCCTGGAACCAGAAGTAGAATTGCACACAGATGCCATGCCCTGCCATTGTCCCTGGGTAGGCAGAGCCCAGGTTTCTTGAACTCACAGAGGGTAGGCAGAGCCCAGGTTTCTTGAACTCACAGACATCTGAATGCTGGGATTAAAGGCCATGCCAGGCCTTGAACTCCATTTTCTAATCGCCTCACAACTAATTAGAGTACAAGTGGGAATATGAAATTTCAGACATTAAAATTACCACCTATGTCACGTGTGGTGACAAGAGGCTGTGTTCCTAGAATGTGGGAGCCTGATGCAGGGAGACTGAACGTTTAAAGCCAGCAGACCTAGAGAGGGAGGTCTTGTTTTAATGCCCCCTCCCCCCCAACAAGAACTAAAGGCAGCCTGTTTGACAGTCTTCCTCACTCTAGACGTTTGTACTCTATAGGGGGAATGAATGGGTTGGTGGTGGGGCAGGAGGGATCTGGGCATCTTCATGTGTCTGTTGACGTCACTATGACGTTTAGGAGATATTATTTTTGTTCAACTACTGTTTGCTTAGGTCCTAGCCAGGTGGCAGGCACTGTGCTTAAGCACATGTGCATATTTTTTTCCATTTAACTTGTCCGAAGTCCAATGAGGTAGGTCTTAAGGTCCCTCCCCCGCAGTTGAGGAGGCCAGCTCGGAGAATGGACAAGGCCTCTGTGATGGCACACAGTAGGAAACAGTGAAACACACTTTGGATTACATCTTTGTGGCCCGGGCTGCCCTGGAACCCTCAGGTGCCTTAGGTGGTTGGCATTCATGGGGGCCCTTCCTCCATAAAAGTCAATAATGATATTTTCAAATTTCTCTGGTGTAAAGCCAACATACAGACTGGGTTAAAAACATAAACCATTTCAACCCTTAACGTTCAGCTCCTCCCTTCTGAAACGAAGCAGGCTCTTTTATTTTTAACTCTTGGCAAGTTCTGGTGCAGAGGCACACCTGATGCTGACCCTCCTTCCTTCCCCTCGCATCCTGGGTGCCCCGTGCTACCGCTCAGTGTCTTAGGATCTTATCCATCAAGGAAAGCTCTAGACCCTGCCCCCACCACAGTCTTTCCTAACTCAGTTAAAGCCTGCTGCTGATGGGGAGGACTGTGGCCATGCCAGGTTTGCTGCTTCCCTGTGCTCCGCTCTGCCTCCTGGGCTGTTCAGCATGTACATCTGGTACCAGTAATGAGGTTAGGCCTGGTTGCCTTTTAATAAAACACAGTGGGCTTGGAGAAGGAGCGTGATGCTCTGCACAGGTCGAGCCCCGAGGGTAGCCATGTCCCCGTGTGATTACATTAAGTGGGAGCCAGTCTGCAGGTGGCCTGTGGAGATTGGGGGTGTATCTATTTGAACTGTCACAGCCCAGAGATCTGTCACCCCACCCTGAACTTTCAGAAAGAAAGGAGAGTAGCCATGTAAGGGGCCACATGAGCACCAGTTCCTTGCAAAGCTCTGAACTATAGTGCGATGTGTCAAGAGGATGAGGCAGGGGGATATATAGTTAGAAGCCAGCCTGGGTTACACTGTGAGATCATGTTTTGAGAGAAAGGAGAGGGAGGGAAAAGGAGAGAGAACACAGATCTTTGGGAGCAGAGGAAACCCAGGGTCAGGAGTGACCATTTCCAGCCTGAGGAGCGATGAGCTACTGTTGTGCTCTGGAAACACAGAGGAGAGAAGAGCTTACAGAGAGAGCATAGCCAGGGGCTGCGATGCAAACACATGCTTACACGGGAGCAATACACAAGTCCTCTAAAGCTCGCAGATACAGGCTTGTTATAGGCTGAGCAGCTCTGTCCAGAGCCTTGGGGGCATCCATGCCACCCTCCTGCCTCTTGCTTCACCTTGTAGCCTTACCATCAAAGGATGTATTTCCTTTGGTAACGCCAGTCTGGCTCACTCTGTCCCCAGGCTGGTGTCCTCGTTCCCAAGACGGCTTGTCTGGGTGTCCTACCTGAGAGTAGATGGGAAATTAAGATGCTGCCTCTCCCTCCCTCCCCTGGAACACTTTTCTCCCAGAGAGCTGCAGGCAGCCCCTGTGCCTGGCACTAGGGCAGTACTGGGGATGAGTAGGGGCCAGGGAGATTCTCCTATTTATCTGGGGCCACTAAAGCTTTGACTGGCTTAAGTGTTTGGAATGTGTGACAGTGCCACCTTAGTTACTGGGCATTAGGAAGTTCAGAGTCACACTGCTAGCAGGAGACCCAGAGGAGAGAGCCGAAAGGGTGGTGCCCATCTCCTGGTCTGGTGGGGAGGGCCATGCAGGGATAGCTTGGGTTTTTATTGTCCACTCCCCACACCCCACCTTTGGCAGAGCTGGAGACTGAATTTAGGCCTTGAGTATGCCTGGCAAGTGCTCTGCCCTCTATGGCCCTTGTTGTAACATCTGCTACTATTAATACTTGTCTGAAAGCCCCTGCCGGCAGGGCCCACATCTTTCTTGTGGAGTGGCTAGCATTTAACATTGCCCGCTATAAGGAGCAGCAACCAGAGTAGCAGCTATTTGCTGATGGTAACTTTGGGCATGTCCTTTAGTTACTGTCTTTGAGCCCTAACTTTAGTTATTGTCTCTGAGCCCTAATTTTCCCATCAGTCCCATCAGGGTAACACGCTTGTTATGCCTACAGTATTGTTGAGGGTTAAACAGAGAGGGTACAAAGTGCTTGGTTCAGGGTTTGGGGTTCACTGGCTGTCGGGTCCCCGCCCTGCTGGTGCATACAAGCCCTGTCTCACTCTGGGGTGGGTGCAGGGAGCACTTAGGCATTTGCTTCACAGGGAATTCCAGAAGGAATTCTCAGTGGGATGTAAAGCCACCCTCTCACTCACTCCCTTGTGAAGAGACTTTCTCTAGGGTTTCTGCCCATTTCGAGAGAAGACTGACTGGGACAGAAAAAGCAGGCCGTGGCTGGTCAAGTGCCTGACCCCTGCATCCCAGACCTGCCCTTTGTATTCCAGGAGGTCTGAAGAAGCTGCTCCTGCTCTCCTTCCTGATGGGGAGCTAATCAGATTCTGTTGTGCTTCGGGCTCTAAAGAGATGAATCCAATAAGGGAGGAGTGACCTGGAGAGGAGGAGGAGGAGGCAGGACAGAAGACTACAGGGGCACAGCATTCTCTCTCTGTTGGATACCCGAGAGTCTCAGAGAAGGGTGAAGTGACCTTCTTGCCTTTAAGGAGCAGGGCAGGAGACATTTCCCTCAAGAGCATCGTGGGACTAACCTAGAGCAGAACCCAAGAGGGTAAGGAAGTTTTGGGGGAGCCTTGAGGACAGAGGAGGGGCTGGAGCTGCACTTGAAGACAAAGGAGTGAGCAAGGTGCCATTGCCCTGGGGTGAATCTGGGAGGCAGTATAGGCTGCAGGGAGCAGAGGAGGAGGCTGGGCAACACTAGGAGGACCGCACTAACAGCAGGTGTGTTGCTACTGCAGGGGCGGTGAAGCCCCCACGTGGACCTGGTGGGAACATAGTGGGGCTGCAGAAAGATAAGTTAGGATGGTATGGCAGCTGGGGTGATATGACTTACAAAGCTAGGCGTGTCCTGGTGTTTCAGGTAGATTGACTAGGGAGAGGCTAGCAAGGTCTGGTATGGCCGCAGAGATGGCCGAGAGGAAAGGGATAACAGAGACCAGGGAGCCCCTGTGGCGCCGTGTAACCTTCAGTGGACTCCCTGGGCAGGAGCAGGGCAGTCCATGGTTATCTGGGATGTTGTGAGGGAGAGGACACTGATCTTGGATGAGGCTGAAATGTCAGTGGGGTGGGAATCAGAGGGAGGACAAAACTGGCATGGGATTTTGCAGTCACATTGGGAACAGACAAGCATAGCAGCAAGAATTCCAGAAACAGGAGTTTACTCTTGGCCAGGGTTTTAGAAAGAATTCCCACACGACAGGGATAATATGAAAGAAAATGTCAAGAATTTGAGAAAGGGGCTAGCCTGGGTTCATACCAGCCTCCGAGTAGTGCGTATTCTGTGAATGTCGAGAACCAGTCTCCTGAATATTCAGTGTAGGACTGCAGAGCCTGCTGGCAGGAGGTCGGGGCTCAGCTAGAGATCTATAGTGCAGTAGTGTGGAGTTACTGAACCGCTAAGGCAGAAGTGTGTTGATGTACGTGCTAGGCCTGCGCATGAGGATGGGTTAGCAGATGCATGGGGCTGTTTCTACAAAAAAAAAAAAAAAAAAAGTATGTGGCTGTCTGACAGAACCCGCGAGGATGTGGAGGGCTTGCTTTTGTCTGTTTTCAGAGAGTATATTATTAACTGCCTTGGTATTCTTTTCAAATGGAGGTGTTGCTGTCAGAGAATTGGGAGGTGGAGCTGGAGCTGATCAACTGGAGGAGCTGGGGACCCAGGCCCAAGCACGGCTGGGCCAGCACGGGCTCTAGCTAGGGTGGGGAAGTGGCTGCCACAGCTCCTGTTGGCTGCTGCGTGCATCTTCTGGTGCTCACTGCTGCTGGGAGAAGCAGTTGGCTGCGGAGACCAGTCCTGCCTGCCTGTCTAGGGAAGGGACAGTAAGCTGGAGCTCTGATGTCTCTGTGCTGGTGGCATTGGTGGTAGCTTTTGTGTTGAGTCCCAGCCATTGCCAGCACTGAGGCAAAGGGAACAGAGGCCAGAGCCAGCCTGTTCCCCTTCCACCCTCTTTACTTATGGGAACACTGGGGCAATAGGAGAACCTGCAGAAGGGTTGGCCTGAGGTTGGATGTCAAGGGTCTCCTGATGCAGGTGGTGCCTCCTTAAATAGCTGCGTGCCTGCTGTGTCTTCCTGCACAGATCGCCAGCAGTTGAGTAAGGTAGATGGGGACACATGGGTTCAGAATGTGAGGCCACAGTGCTGGGACCTTCGGTTCTGGAAACCTCACCTGAGGGAGGAGAGTACCCCCTCCCACACTTGGTTTGGGAAGGAACTGGAAAGGAGAGGTGGGGGGCGGGGGTGATGGGGGCTAGTGAGCTAGCCTGTGGTCTGGTACAGTGGGGGCAGAAAACAGCTATGTAGAACAAGGGGACCCTCTCTGGTGCGCCCATGTTGACTCGGGGTGAAAGAGCAAAGCTTCTACTTCTCACCCGGGAAGGACTTTCCCAACGACCTGGACAAAGGGGATTTGTTTGTATCTTCAACACATCTGTCAGCCCTGCCCCAGAAAACGCAGGACCTCTGAAAATAGGAACTGTAACCCCGGGGTGGAGGCCATGCTGTCATTAGAACTCAGGATGTTTTCAAACTTGTGCCTTCCCTTGTACACAGAACCCAGGTCAAGTTTGTCTGTGTGGGAAGGCCTGGCCTCCTGCTGATGTGTTCCTGGGATGTTGGGACTCTGCCCAAGGATGTGGTCATGGGTCTTAATGGTGGGAGAGTGAACAGAGGTGTGCACGGCTTAGGCCCTGGGGTGGAAGAGGTGGCAGTCCCGGGGGCAGGTCGTGGGTGGTTCCCTTTAGTGCTCTCTCTCTCTCTCTCTCTTGCAGCTGGGGTCTCAGAATGGAGCACGGTCCTGCATCCGTCCCTGCTGCACTGCCGTACTATGTGGCCTTCTCCCAGCTGCTGGGCCTCACTGTAGTGGCTGTGACTGGTGCGTGGCTGGGTCTGTACCGAGGTGGCATTGCCTGGGAAAGCTCCCTGCAGTTTAATGTGCACCCGCTCTGCATGGTCATAGGCATGATCTTCCTGCAAGGAGATGGTGAGTCCCGCGGGGCTAGCTCCCTCAGCCACTCTCTGTCCCTCAGTTTGTAGCTGTCTTTCAGAGAGGCCATGTACAGGGATCCTGTCACACCAGACACTCCTTCCACTTAGACAAATTAATGATTCTAGACAAGACAGATGAAGAGTCTAGGGAGAGTCCAGGGGGAGTGTGGTTGGAGGGTGATACCTGCTTTCCATCGGTTGCACTGGTACCTGCCTCTGGTTTCAGCAGATGGCATCTCAGGGGCTACAGCTGCCTTCTAGATAGAGCAGGGTCAGACTGGGCTATGAGTTATCTTCAGGGGCAGCTGGAAGTTGGGAAAAGAAGTAGACATACATACATGTGCGTATTGTTTCCTGTGGACCTGGCTGAGCTAGAGGGTCTGTCTGTCCCTGGGGTAAGAGCCAGCAGGTGCTTGGTCTAATAAGCACATCGCCTGTGGGGGCTAGATGGTGGGGAGCGGGGGCTACCGACAGCCACCTCTCAGCAGCAGGTCCTAGAAGGCATCCAGGGGCAGTGGGAATTAGGTAGGATCACATGAAGCCTTGAGAGTAGAGCATTTGGCTGTCAAGAGCAGTGTGTGCCTGTCCAGGAAGGTTCCAGAACTATACTCTGTTAATGGGTACACTGAGTCTGGCCATCACCTCAGTGTGACAGCATGATGAGTCCTAAACACTGAATCACTGGCTTATATCTCAGGCCAAGCAGTTACTCAGGGTGCTCTGCAGAGCCCTGCCTTTGCTGCCCCGATGGTGGCAGAGGTGTGGCGTAGCCTCTTCTCCTGGCCCCTGGGTGTGCATGGGGTAGAAGGACTCAGGGGAACCCTGACCAGGATGGGTGCAAAGTCCTTATGGAATCCTGATTTCTCCTTCAGTTTCTATGTGTGGCAAACCTCGACCGACAAGCTCTTAGCATAGTCTGCTGTCCAGCACAGGCCTACACCTTTACATCTTTCTCTCACTTTCCATAAGCTCTGCTGGTGTACCGTGTCTTCAGAAGAGAAGCCAAACGCACGACCAAGATCTTGCATGGGCTGCTGCACGTCTTCGCCTTCATCATCGCCCTTGTGGGTGAGTTCCTGAGCATAGCGTTTCCTTCTCTACCTGCTGCTTCAGGCTTCAGCAGCTGCTGCTGGACACACACTGTCCCTGCTCCAAGCTGCTTGGCTTTGCCCCTACTCTTCTTCTCACAGGCATCACAGGCAGGGACACTGGGTGCTGGCCATCATCTGGCTGGACCAAAGCCCAGAAGTTCTGGCTAGTGTTTCCCCCCAGGTCTCCCCTCCCTTCTCTTCTCCATGACTAGCCCTGTCCTCACATGGCCCCTGCCTCTGCTCCAGGGTTGGTGGCTGTGTTCGACTACCACAAGAAGAAGGGCTATGCAGACCTGTACAGCTTGCACAGCTGGTGTGGGATCTTAGTCTTTGTTCTGTACTTTGTGCAGGTGAGTCTAGTGCCGTGCCGGCAAGGGCTGGGAGAGGTAAAGGGAGGGCAAATGGGGTTCAGGTGTGCTATGTAGGGCTCATTCTCCAGGGGGCATGTCCAGCAGGGAAAAGAGCAGATGGATTTAGTTGGGTGGTTTTCGGAGGTTGACCTGGGTAGAATCTAGATTCTAGAGGCCAGGGTACCCCAGACTCCTTTATTCCACCCATTGACTATGCACTGTTGAGCTTTGGTGGCCTCCTATTAGGTCCCAGCCAGCTCATGGCTCAGCAGAGCCCTCTCTCCCTTTAGTGGCTCGTGGGTTTCAGCTTCTTCCTGTTCCCTGGAGCTTCATTCTCTCTACGGAGCCGCTACCGCCCTCAGCACATTTTCTTTGGTGCCACCATCTTCCTCTTCTCTGTGGGCACAGCCCTACTGGGCCTGAAGGAGGCCCTGCTGTTTAAATTGGGGTAAGTGTCCTGGAGAGGCAGGGCTCCAGGGCCTTCTGCCTTACTAGAAGCCTCTCTCTGAGCTGGCTTCTCATTGGGAGGGTGGAAGGTTGGGCATCGGGAAACCCGAGGCATCTTTAAGGCCTGGACTACGATTGTCTTAACTGGAACCCTTGGTGGCTTTTCCCTTCACCCTACCCTACAGGACCAAGTACAGCACGTTTGAACCCGAGGGGGTGCTGGCCAATGTGCTAGGCTTGCTGCTGGTCTGTTTTGGGGTGGTTGTGCTCTACATCTTGGCTCAGGCTGACTGGAAGCGGCCTTCTCAGGCTGAAGAGCAAGCCCTCTCCATGGACTTCAAGACACTCACGGAGGGAGACAGCCCCAGTCCCCAGTGATCGCCCTCCTTTGTCCTCTTGGCTCTGTGGGTTTCCAGATATCTTTTTGCTCTTCTCTGCAGACACTGAGTCTTTTAGGTCCAGGAGTGTGAGTGTGGGGCTGTGTTGTTAGTTTAGTGGGGTTCCAGGCTTTGGAGTTGTTCTCAGTCTCCCTTCCTCCCCTTCCTCTCTGAAGCTTTTGATACATCTGTGAGCCCTGAGTAGGCTGTCTGCCTGTACCCGCTGTTGTCCGTTCACATGCAGAAAGCTTGGTTAGGGGATCTGGGGTCAAGCCTGGCCCTGATCCCTATTGGAGCTAGACAATAGCTCCGCCCTCCATGCAGCGGATGGCTGCTGGGGCTGGGCCTGAGGGACTGGCATGGAGAAGTCAGACCGCTGCTTTGTGTATTCAACCCAGGAGTTCCAGCAGCTTGGGAAGCACGTGTCCTTGGCAGTAGAGCAAGTGATATTATGTGTAAAGTATGCTGGTGTTCAGAGGAAGGCTCCCCAGAAAGGTTGACTCTGGCTCCCGAAGGAGCCTTGGCGTGTGGGTTGGCCACAGTCTTAGGCCTTTCTGTTCTTTTAAAATCCCTGATCATTAAATAGGCTTTTCATGGGGAAGGGGATTAGTGATCAAAACTCAGGTAAATACCTGCCCTGGTGGAGGAGGGCAGGCTGCTTGCTCACAGTGAGGGCCTCCTGGCCTCCAGCTGCCCTGGCAGAGTCCCTCCCTTCAGCAGGGGATAAGCTGTAGCTTCCTTCTGCGGGCCAGCCTGGGCAGACTCTGAGAGTGGGAGGCCACACCTCTGGAGTTTTTGGAAGAAGGCTGCTGTTTGCCTTGTTCTCCAGGGGGGCTGCTGGGGTACCCTGGCTTGGGGTGCTCTGTCTTGGTTGAAGCAGCCCTGAGGGATCATGGTCCTCCCAGCCCTGGGTCCATCATCGCTGGACAGTAGGACTGAAGTTGAAGAGAGGAACGGGATTGATCTCCTGCACTTAGCTTCAACCCCCTACTGCCTGTTGCGTTGTTAGCTGAGTCACTGTTTGGCTTGAGTCTAGAGATATTGGGATTAGAGCACTGATCTTGTATTCTCTGGTTTGGCACATGCTCTCTCCTTGTTTTCCTTCTCTCGGGTTTTGAGCCTAACAGTTTGTGACACACATGGTTAACTTAGTGAGGAAATGAATGGTTTCTGAACCTGGCAGTTCTTTTAGGTCACTAGGCTGGCTTTCTCTGTCAGATTTCTAATAACTGCGTGGGTCCTGCTTCTGGTGAGATCTCTTCCCCCAGCTGTGGTGTAGCTCTCTCCCTGATGCTCTCTGACCTTCCCTCCTGTCTCTCCACTTGCTAGGATGGTGAGGTTTGCCTCCAGTTTCAACTGTATATGCTGTAAGGCTAGGAATCTTAGGAGTTCTGTCATCGGTTGGCATACTTGTACAGTCAAATGTTTACATATGGGAGACTCGTCCTTAGAAAAACTAACAAGTACCATTGTGAGTCTCCCTTGCCAGACTACACAGAGAATTAGAATTTAGGTCTGCAATGAGAGTCTGTAAACTAGTCTTTTTGCCAAAGTGTATGATACATGACTAAGGACCAAAGAAAGCCCCCAAGTGGATGTCTGTGGTTTCTTCTGTTTCTTCTGTCTCCTGTGACGTGCAGTGTGTTGTTGGTGCAACAGACGAATCAATAAATGTCTACAGCTGACCGCTTGCCTTCTGTTTTCATTTGCTGAGACAAGAAAAGGAACCAAAGCTTTAAGCTGTCATACATGAAATTCTACTAGAGATGAGAGACGTAGTCCTCAGGTGGGATACAGCAGATAGTGACTGGCAGCGTCTCAGCCCTGGGCTGACCTGTCTGAACCCGGGCAGCTGGACATGCCCAGTACAGTGTCTATTTGACCCTTTCACCATGTGTTTCTGATCCTTACAGAGAGGAGCGAAGCTTTTAAGACAGCTGCGATTAGTGTTAGGTTGCTTTCTATGACTCAGGCAGGCTCTGTGCATATGGAGGATTTAGATGGGTCTCACTGTGCCTACCTATGCATGGTGAGCCTTCTCATTTAAAGCAAGGCGTGGTAGTACATGCCTGTAACCACAGTACATGGCAGGTAGGCAGATGGATCTTGAGGCCAGCCTGGACTACAAGGGCAGACACCATCTTAAATTAACAGGAGGACTCAAAGTGGGAGATCACTTGTGTAGTGTGGGCAAGGCCCTGGGTTCTCTTCTAGTACTACCACCACCACCTCCACCACCACAACAAAACAAGCACAAATACCCTCAATGATACTAACAAAACAAAAAATACCCCAAGGAGATCTAACTGTCTCTCTTTTCCTCCCAAAACATGGTTTCTCTGTGTATCCCTGGGTGTCCTGGAACTCACTCTATAGACCAGGCTGTCCTTGAACTCAAAGCTCTGACTACCTCTGCCTCCCAAGTGCTGGGATTAAAGGCACATGACACTATGCCTGGTCCCAGAGCTCACTATTTAAAAGGTGCTCACAGCAAATCCACTCATAAGGTGTTCTCAGACAATTGTTAAGTTTTATCCTCTTGCTGTTTTTTAGTGTGTAGGAGCCAGAATCAAGCTGGTTTTTCCCTGTAAGTTCAGTGGTTCTCGACCTTTCTAATACTGTGACCCGTTAATAAAGTTTCTCATGCTGTGGTGACCCCCAACCATAAAACTATTTTTGTTGCTACTTCATAACTAATTTTGTTACTATTGTGAATCATAATGTAAATATCTATGTCTTCTGATGGTGTTAGGTGACCCTGTGAAGGGGTCATTCAACCCAAAGAGGTTGCAACCCACAGGAACCAAGGCTTAAACCAAGGCTTCCTTGTGGACCTTCACTTACTTAAAGTAAGCACAGGGTTTAGCACATGCACAAGGTGTCAGTGTTAGATGCAGGCTGCCCAGTGTATGCGCTAGGTCCCATCTGATTTCTCGTTTCGGGGTTATTCCTAAATCCTGTGTTCTCATTGTGAATTTCCAAATGATTCCAGACACAGGAGGTCAAGGTTACACTACCTCTGTCTTCTGTGCTGATTTAAATGACAGCAAGCTCACTCTAGCTGCCTTTGGAATCTTGAGAGGTTGAACTTGAACCATGTGTGGCAGGGTCTGCAGTTTGACTTGGTGCCTATGCTTCTCTCAGTGTCCTTCAGCTTGTTTTCTCCTTGATCCCCCTTTTGAGAAAAGCAGCAGCAGGGCAGATCACTTCTGAGCTCTGCCTTGGCCTCTGTGACCACATGAAAATCCAACTCTCAGAATCTGCTTTGGCACACGCACTGTGGAGAAAGCAAAGCCACACGAAATCAGGAATTTCCCTGATTCTGGCTTTTAAAACCACTTATGGTAAACCCTTGCCAACTCTAACAGTGACCAATCTGGAAAGATGTCCATTGGAATAACAGTGGCATGAGTGTACCAATCACTTTCTGACTGGATTTAAGGCCTGCTCCACAGATAGTCATGCCTGGTATGACTGGCTCAAGAACTTGTGGTTGGCTGGGCATTGGCCCTAAAGGAGAATAATTTTTTTGTTTGTTAAATGGACATAGTATGAAATTGCTTTCTAAATACTTAGGCAGCTCACAGGATAAGCTTCATTTTGCAGTGGATGGCAGTTATATAAAGAGTGATCAAAATGCAGAGAATAATATCCTGCCATCTCCTTGAGGCTCGGGGATCATGATGGGATCATGAAGTATGTGTGTGTGTGTGTGTGTGTGTGTGTGTGTGTGTGTATAGAAAGATCCTACATGCCAAGGGCTGCTGCACAACTCACAGCAACTGTGGTTGCCAGCACATGACCTGCACAAGCTCAAGCCTGCCAAACATCCAAGCATGCAGTGAGGGAGGGGCTGATGAGGTAAGGTCCAACCCCCTAGTGGAGGCACTATTAGCAACTGATGGCTTCTGTGGGAAGGCCAGTCAGTTTTCTTCAGTGATGTGGCCCTCGCTAGGTTGCTCTTTCACTCAGCACATTCTTGCAACACTAACTGGACACAATGGGTTTAAAAACAAACTGGGAAGGAGATCTGGGATGAGTCAAGGTCTGGGGAGCCCTTCTCATATATGTATGGAATTCCCAGTAAGTAAAAACCATTATTAACGAGCCATTCATGAAGCAGCAGCTCAGCAGATGACTCTGCGGCTTTAGTTAATTGTTGGGCAGATCTGTGAGAGAGCCACACTGCCTCCAGAGGGCTGGGAAAGGCATGAAGAAGCAAGTTTGGAGGCTGTGGAAGTAACTTTTTTTTTTTTTTTTTTTAAACTTCCTCCCATACTTGGCCCATGTTTGATGGAGCAGCCTATGATGTTTCAAGCCATGTCCTTTCAATACTTTTAAGCAAATAATGGTTCACACAGGGAGGCCTCGCTTCAGAAGACCACTGGTGCTGTGATGAAAGACATCTTTGCTGCTGTGTGTCAAATCCCTAGCTCAGCGTGTGGGTATAACCCAGCCCAGGGAAATGACTGAGACTTCTTTTGGTCCTTTTACATGAGCCTACCAGGCCTGATTTTGTCTTACTCCTGGGAACACAGTGACTCAGTCATGAGGGGCTCCAAGTTCCCCCAACCTGCCTTTTAAGCTATCCTGCTCCACTCGCTGCCTCTGGCTTCTGCCTGATTTTCCCCAGCCCAGTGGAGGAGTATGTACAGTTCTTTCATAGATCAGCACCGGAGAGCATCTATCCAAATGGTCACCAAAAGGCAGCTAGTAAGGGAAGAAGTTATGAGGGACTTCTGGGAACCTATGAGGACATCGGCTACTCGCTGATTCATGGAGTGGATGCCTATCTAGAAATACTCTTTTAAGGATTACTTTTTCTAAACGCTACCTGTTCTATTCTTTTGATGCCCCAAAGCTGGAGTTTTGTGAACCACTTTCTTTTCTTTCTTTTTTTTGAGTTGTTAATGAAGCAAACAGTTATCAGACCTAGATGTGAGTTCTCTTAGAATCTTTTCTTATTTATGAAGGTGATTTTGGTATACAGGCTAGCTGGCTGTGCCTATCCTGGAGTTTTCCTGCTTTCTCAGATTTTAGTTGTTTGGGAATTGGGTTTAGATGCCCAGTAGGATCAATGGTGTCATTGTTAGTCATGGTGGAAGGTCAGTCTGGAGAAGTCACACCTCTCAAGCAGCACACGGCATGGCCCTTGGAGTGAAGGTGGCAGCAGACTGATTCTTGAGAACTGGGCAGCCTGATGGCTGACAGGCTGGGTGGGTGGGGCTGCTGACATAATCTGGTGTCCTTGCTTGTCTCTCAAGTAGACAGGTTTCAGTGATGCAGGCAAGGCTCGCCCCACTTAAAAGGTCCTGAGAGTTTTAGGATGCAGTAAGCAGTAAGCTTTCTGGTCACATTGCAGCTCTTGAACTCTATAGCTAGACCTGGAGACATCCAGATGGATTCCTGAAGAAAATAAAGTACTGGGAGCTGAGTGAGGGTCTTGAGTTTGACTGACAAGCTAGTCTCTGGAGCTACAGCACAGGTTGCATCCCATCCTTGGACTTAGCATCTCTAAACCCAACAGTTAGGCTGGCAGCATACTGCACGCTTGGATTTTGGCAAGGTGGTAATGTTGGGGTGAGTTTCAGCTACCAAAATTGAAGCAACTGGCAATAGTATGTGCCTGTGTCCTCAACTACTTGGGAGGCCGAGGCAAAAGGATCACTTGAGTCTAGAAGTTTATGGCCAGCCTCAGAAAACACAGCAAGACCATGTATTAATCAGTCACAAACTCCAAACAAACAAAACATGATGGGGATGCAGCACTCCTGTGTAGCTGCTGCTGAGAAAAAGGCTCCCTTTAACTCCACACATAGCCAGGCTTCACTGAGGTCCCAGAACCATCCTGAGCCAAAAGCTCCCTCAAGTGCATGTGATCAGTGTCCACCTCAGAGGAGACACACAACAACTCGGAAGAGACACAGGGAGGCATGCTTCCGTGCAGCAGAGCAAACAAGTCATCAGGAATCTGGCCGCAGCCTTGACTTTGGTGTTCTCCCTTGGGGGAGGGGGCATCCTCAGCACTGCCCTTTCAGTTAGGGGTGAGCATGGAAGTCAGCTCCCTGGATAGAGCAAGGAAGGAGAAAAGCAGCAGACACCAGGTTTCTCCAAGTGTTGACCATTTATAAATACGTACATTTGCTTTCATACATACAGTTCATTGTACAGATGACGCTCTGTATACATGGGGCAGGAAAATGCATTCATTTGAACTTTTCACATCTATCTCACACAGCTCACATGTACAGACAATAAAACTGTTCAAGCAAGTACAGTAGAGAAAATGTCTTCCTTATTCACGGGGCTGGAGGCCTCCGCTGGGTGTGGGTCATCCCCACTGCACGAGTTCACGACCGTGTGGTGTTTGATATATCAGGATAGAGAACAAACATGCATTGGATAATATACTGTACAGAGAAAGTCCTTTACATCTGAGTTATAGAAAACCTAAAGGAAAACTAAGTGCATTAAAGCTTTTTCCAGCAAGTGTCTTGAAAGGACAGCAAAGAGGAATAATCAAAATCATATTAGTACAAATCACTCTTTAATTGTAGACTGTACATGTCTGTACTAATTAAAATCATCTTGGGTTTGGAGGAGACAGAACAGAGAGACAGATGCTGTGCTAGATGGAAGGGAGGCCATGCCTGAGAATGGCACCTGCCCTGGGCCCCACAGGGAACCGGCCCAACTCAGCAGGAATCAGTCAAATGTCAGGAACAAAACAAACAAAGCAAAGCAAAGCAAAGCAAAGCAAAGCAAAGCAAAGCAAAGCAAAGCAAAGCAAAGCAAAGCAAAAAAGCAAAGCAGGACAGGAAGTAGAACTTACAGGATTTCCAAAATAACTTTGAATGAAGTGGATATCTAGAGCCAACATCTCTAATCCCCCCTCCCCCAGTGAATGGGTACACAGTAAGGCAGGTACATTCAAGTACGGAATTTTCCAGAATTAACTCTCTGTCTGGTCCTGGGGATTGAAGGGAGTGAGTTGAGTCCTAGCCAGATTTTCTGGTTAGTGGTTAGCAAAGGAAAAAATCCAGCCATCAAGTGCTACAGAAACAAAGCAGCTAGGCCACGTCCTTCCCACGGAGTAGGTCTATCTGAAACCAGGAGATGGTGCTGGCTGGCATCTGTGTGCAGCCAGCTGTAGCCTGACTGGTCAGCTTAGTGTAGGGATCACGATAGTCAGCAGGAAGAAATGAGATGACAGGGTGAGGAAACATGAGAGTAACACTTGATTTTTGGTGTCCAATTATACGTTCATTTGGTACTGACTTTCAAAGCTCTGACTGTGGCCATCACGTGGCCACAAGCATCTCAGGGTGGCTCAGCTGCTGTGAGGCATTGGACACCGAAATGAAGGTTACCAACACTTCAGCCCTTGAGTGGTCTGTATTACAAAAAGAGTTGATGAAGACCCAGTGAATATTCAAGTAGCTCTGCACAGTGGCTCCACCAGCCCCGTTGTGCTTGTGTCCAGGCCCCTAGCCAGCTGCCTTTTCTTGGGAGCAGCCAGAGCTGAGTTCAAGGCATTGCATGGTGAAGGTTTCCATGACGCGTCTTTGTAGGTAGCTCTTACCCTAAGCCCTTTGTTCATTGTTAGTCATGGTAGATGGTCAGTCTGGAATTCCCAGAGGAAAAGGAGAAGTCACACCTCTCAACAAGCACGAGGCAGGGCAGTATGGCCCTCAGAATAAAGGCGGTAGAAGACCCCTTCTTGAGAACTGGGCAGCCTGAGGGCAGACAGGTAGGGTGGGTGGGGCTGCTGAGCGTTCAGAGGCTCAACAAGAGATGGGCACAGAGGCAGCATATCCTGCCACCTGGGGAGCCTGTTCCATTGTGTGGCAAAGATTCAGTGAGCAACTGGTTTTGTCCAAGGCATTTCTGCAGTAGAAAAATAACCATCTTTAATCAACCACCCAACTGTGATTCTTCTGGAGTTATAAAGGCCGGAGGCTGAGTGAACTGAGAGGAACGGTTTCTAACGGGGAGAAAGGGAGCACAATGTAACCTCGCAAACGTGGTGTCCAGAGTCTGCCTCGCTACAGGGGCATGGCTGCAGGAAGCCCCCTCAGGCTTGTGTTCACTTCTTCCTGAACCTCTAGTCTGTGGGCCCCCGCCAGCTGCACTGGCAGCAGCTCCACGAAGCCATTCTTTGTAACCAGGTAAGTATGATGCAGAGTCACAGTGACACCTAGTGGTAGAGTACGGTGAAGCACAAGTGACATCCACATATCCCACTGCATATGACTAAACTCTAAGGAAAAATACTTATGGATATTAAATTAGATACTGGTTTAAAATTTTTCTATTGGGTATATCTCTGAAATATAAAAATACCAATATTTAGAGGGAATCATAAACTACTATACAATATAAGGGAGGAGAACACCTTTCTCTAAGCTGTTCTGTTTATAATAATTTAGGAAAAGTGATAATCCAGGCTTAACTAAAATCAGCAAACTTGGATATCTGGGCAACAACCTGGGATACTGTACACAATTCTAATGAGTGGAATTTTCCTGAGCCATCAAGTTTAAGTTAAACACATCTAGAAAGGGGCACCTGGGAGAGGAACGAGAGGGGTTGTGCTCTATTAACTTGGGACTAATAGTGCACGACTGCAACCTGGACAGACACAACAGCAGATACAAAATGATCTCCATTTGTCCATGCCGAATTCTCATGTTACAGAGGTTTTCCCTTTACTTTGTAAATAAACAATAATTTTAATTGTTACTTGTGTGCCTTACTGATCCAGTAAATAAATGAACCATGTCTCAGGAGTCCCTAAGAAAATTGCTGGAAAAGCACTTTAAAATCACTGCAAATGTTTTCTTGTGTTTAAAAATCCTTACTCTTTGAGGCTTATATACAACGTTATTTCTTGTGCTATAAATGCTGTGGCCCACTGCTTGATTTCTTTCCTTGTATTGTTTTTCTTGAAAAACACACTAGAGACAAGAGTGACTCTAATTTCTAATGAAGACATTACTCACACTTAAATATCCAGTATTTATCAGAGTTACAAATTCAAACAGTAAAGTGCACCCATTTATAGACATGATGTGATGGAAACCCACTAGTGCAAGAATTGGGGGCAAAGGAACATGTTTGGGTGAGAAACCTACAAGCTGAAGTTTGTCACCTGTCTCTACTTAAGGGTGATGTGAATTGAGTGATAAGAATTTGCCAGTTTCATTTAAGATTTGTCTTCCATCCTGAAGCCATATGTGTCTGGCAAATGTTCATTGTTGGGAAGGGAGGGGCACATTTAAAATACAGTACTAAGATCAACCATGGCAGTGAAGTAGCAAAGCAGGGCAGGCAGTCTGCATCCAGGGAAGATGCTTGTCTCCTGCCTCAGGAAGCTCCCATCGGTGGTCTTTAGTCAAAACCCGCTCGCTCCAGTAGTGGCATGCACTCTCTCTCACAATGGACAGGAAATAATTGTGGTTTGACACTGCTATTTCAGGTGGGGGTAGAGACGCTAACTCTCTTACTTTTCCTGGGAAAATGAAGGACCCTGGGTAATAGTGGCAGCTGTGGTGTATTTTTAGGACTGCATGGCATTCTAACCCACCTGGGCAGATAAGGTGGTAAGGGCGGCTTTCCAAACAGGCGGGAACACTTTACTAATGAACTGTAGGAGCTCCCTCAGAGGTGGTTCAGGTAAGATACAATGTGATGCAGAGACCAGCAGAGCTGTGTCCAGGCCACAAGGGGACTCGAGAGGCTGCGGTTCCCAGCTATAGGCTGACCCCACAGCTATAAGCTTCTTCCAGATGGGAGAGATGAAGATAAAGACAGGTGGATGGTCAGGTAGGGAGAAATAACCAGTGCCTATCCTAGTCTAGGAGGATGGGGCAGTTCTATATCAGAGTAAAAGCAGTTCTGCTTACAGAGATGAATTCTGATCTGTTTTAGGCTTGGGGGGCCTGGGGTCCATCTACTGGCAGAGTCTAAATCAGTGATGAAAGGTTTCTGATTTCAGTGTCATGCTCTGCATGACTTCAGATCCTATCAGAGAACTGCATTCCAAACAGATCACAGCTGGATTTGGTTCAAGAAACTGTCCTTCCTGCAGCCCTTCACTAGTGAGAAATGCTCCCTAAGAACATGGTAGCAACAAGCAACATGGTTACTTTGCTGTGCCTGTGGCTTGGTTTTGAGAACTGAGTGCTCCCAGAGATGGTACTGTGCTACAGCTTTGGTTCCTGTGTCCTTGATGCCTACCTCACAGTTGTCTCAGCTTTTCAAAAATCAGGTTAGCAAACAGCCACAAGACGAATGGAAACGGAGGGAGGAAAAGGCCTACTACCAATCTCATGCCCCTACCCAGTGCTCAGAGCAATCTGTAACACTTTTGGCTGTTTCTGATTTTCAAAGATTACCATTTAATACTCCTAGATAAAAGAGACAATTCCTTTAACAGAGAATAATGAAACCAGAGGTCTTAAAATGCAATTAGTTAACAGCCAGCATGGAATGTAGTGGCCTGGGTGGAAACCCTGGGATGGGTCTTACAGTCCCAAGAGAACCCAAGCAGGTTCTGGAAGAAACTCTTTACCCTACCATCTTGGTTTGAGACAATGAACGTCAGCTGAACGCAGTCTGGCTCCAGGTGAAAGTGCATCGAGTAGGGACAGCAGCCAGACCTCAGAGGTTGTTCGGGGCTTTTTGTGATCTAAAATGCAGACTTGACACAGCTTTCTCTTGGTGAGAAGCAAGAACAATCTTTCCCCCTTTCTCCTCCTTTCTCCATACTTATTCCCTTCTCTAGCCGTGGAAAATCAGCAGCCTTTAGTGGCTGTTAGTTAAAGCCTAGAGAATACCTCTTGGTGAGTACTTTAAAAATACCAACAGTTCTCCTGGAATTTCCTTGGCTAATCAGGGCTGGATGTTTATTAAAAGTTCCCCAAACACTTCTTGGAAAACCAACATAGTAACATTTCAGATAATTATAGTGGGCTTTTCTTCCAATCAATTTAGCGTCTTTCTTTCTCTCTCTCTCTTCCTTTCTTTCTTTCTCTTTCCTTCCTTCCTTCTTTCTTCCTTTCTCTCTTACTCTTTCTCTCTCACTCTCCCTAGACCCCTTTGTCCCAGAGGAGGACCAGCAATAAAGTAAATGAAGATTCTAGAGCTGCCACCTGCAGGGAGCTGGAGTCTGGGGAGAAGACCATGGCACAGCGATGCATTGGGGCTGGCCATGTGAACACTGAGGAAGGATGCAAGGACAGAAAGGCATCACACGTGTCCTAACGCTTCTAGAAGAAAACAAACAAGAACATCTTACTTTTTTAAAAAGGAAAAAGACATTCACACAACAAGAACATCAGTGAAAGCGATTGTCTCCTGGAAAAAGCCGACCAGTATGTCTGATCTCCCTGGTTAAAGCTCACGGCACGAAATCTCCTCGTTGGTGTTGGAAGAGAGGGAGAGAGCATGTGGCTGGGGCACGGACCCGAGAAACTGAAGTCCTGGCTCACCAGAGGCCAGCTTCCCAGTCAGCTGCATGCAAAGGATTTCAACATGTGGGCTGTCACCTCTGAACACCACACAGAAACTACATGAGAAATTAAGCCAGAGAACTACCTCAGATGTGGAAACCAAGCCTGAAAATGTGCAGTGAAAACATATGGGTCTCACTCCAACAAATGTCTCTTAAACATTAGACTCCACAAATGGTCTCTTTGGTTTGATAGGCGATGTCTGCCCTTGTCGAGAGTCCCGAGACAATTGCCTGTACAGGTTGTCCTGGTATGCCTGAGCCACTGGTAGGGTCCGAGCCACCTTCACATCAGGATAAGAGGAGGCCTGGCTGACTCTTTCCAAGAGGTCTCCACGAGACCCATTAGCCAGCATCCCATGGGGGCTGTAGTAATCGTCCTCCAGCAAATGGCCATTCTGTGCATTGTTGGTTTTGTTATAAAAGGCAATGTTGCTGATGGATGATGGTGGACTGAAGGATTCAGGCTGAGGCAGGTTGCCTGGAGACGTGGGACTGAGAACCGTATCCACTGATGAGACTGCCCAGGTCCGATTCTGCTGGTGAAGGTGGGGGTACTGTTGAGTCCGGGCTGTTTTATCTATGATCCCCATGAATGGTGTGGTCCTGGATCGGGTAGGCTCACTAGGGTAACCTCCCTGAGTGGGAGATACTGGTGATAGCTCATCACATGACCTATCATATGCCGGTTTTAGTGGGATCTCCATTTGCTGAATTGAAGAAGAAGGCCGGAAGGTGGGAGTCAGGTTGGAGGTGGATGAGATGCTATTGCTGGATGGAGAAAAGCGCAGGCCCACACTCTGCGAGTGCAGCAGCGGCCTGGGAGTTGGTGGGTGGGGCTTGATTTCATTAGGGTTGACACTGATAGGTCTTCTGATTAAATGTGACACATCGGGGGAACCCAGCTGGCTGGAGGAACGCTCCAGATCTAGTTTTGAGTGACAGACTGGATAATATGACGCTGATTGGCTACGCCCAATCTGTGGTGTCTGGCTGTACCTCATACCACCTCGATAGGCAGAGGAGGGTCGCTGTGGCAGGTCTTCTTTGGTCAATCCTCCATGCTGACAGATGGCACCAGCACTCAGACTGGCTTGGACATGCTGTACAGGTCTCCCATCTCCTACAATCCCCCCTATTGATCCCTGATAAACCAATCGGCTCTGACTTACTCCCATGTCTCCTTGTGAAGATTGGTATTTACTGGCCATTGAATGGGCTACTTGACCATAGGCTCCAGTTGGGATTACAGTGCTTGAATGAACTGCTGAGCTAGGCTGGTTACTTCTTACAATCTGGGCCTTGGCAGGCTGTAGCCTGAGACCTTGCTGGGGAACTGCCACTGGAAGCTGAGGCATCTGGTAGGGCCGCTGGGTCATCTTGGATAGTGGAGATTTTGGTCTGCCAGGAAGCTGACTCACATTTGTTTCTTGCTGATAGCGTACAGGTGAGCCAGACTGGGATCTATAGACACTCATACTCTCAGCTGGAGGACTGGCCCTATACTGAGGGCCTCTACGGAGAGGGGAAGGGGGAGGGCTAGGGTATTCCTTGCTTTGCCCTCCCACAGGAGGTGGGCTGAACCGGTAAGATGCACCCTGATGAGCTGGGGAAGTATGTGGTGGGCTAGGCCTGTAATGAGAGTTCTGGTGAGTTGGAGAAAGAGCAGGCGAAGTGGACTGATAACCTTGTCTAGTGGGGGAACCTACAGAACTATTGGACCGGAAGTCAAAAACCTGATGAGAGCCAAGAGGTGAGCTAGAGATGTAGGCCGAGTCCCGATGGGCTGGAGAGGAGGGTGGGCTCTGGATTACTGGGAGCCCCTGACTGGGGCGAGCCTCTGTCTGGAGGCCAATAGAAACATTTTCAACATCTTGTTCCAAGTATTCCTCCTCAAATATGTCCTGTACAGAGTATATATCTTCATGCTGGGGCTCAGGCTCTGTTTCTTCCTCTGGCAACTCCTGCGGAGGCTGCTGGGGTGCGGGTGGTGGTTGCTGTTGCTGCTGCTGCTGCATCTGTCTGCACTCTTCCTCCACTCGCATCAGAAGCCTCTGGATCTCACGGTTGTTTGGACATAGCTTGATGGCCTCTTTCAGGTCCTCTAGGGCTGCTGCAAACTGTCTGCTTGACAAAATGCAAACACAAGAATGGGAGTTATTCAGGTTATTCAGAATGAACAGGAATCACCAGCAGCAGAGAACATGGCCACCAATTCAGAGAACTGCATCAGGTAGCATTTGGGGGACTCAAGAGGGTCTAGTTCAGTTTGACTTATAAGGAAGGAAACAGAGGCTGTTATTCTCGAAGAGTTTTGAATGAGTTCCTAGACATTTTGGCTTTTATCTTCCTTCTGGCCTCTCTGGGATTAATAGAGAATGTCTTCATCAGGTCAGTCCAGACAGGCCCTTCGGGAAGATCTTAGTGCCCAAGTACAGCCTAGGCAGTAAGAGGGTTGGTTGGGGTTGTCATTTACAGTGTCACTGTCAAATACCTTAGGAACAAAGCAGTAACTGTAGTGTTTAAAAATATTTCTGATCCAGTGTAAATTTTTTTTTTTTTTTTGTGTGTGGAAGGGGTTTGAGAGAGGGTCTCTCTATGTAGCCCTGGCAATCCTGGAACTTGCTATGTAGACCAGGCTGGTCTTGAACTAGAGAGATCCTCCTGCCTCTGCCCTGAGTGCTGGGATTAAAGTGCATGAATTATCATGGCCAGATGATCTTGTGAAATAAAAAAAAAAAAAACTCTCAATATTTTGGTCTAAACTTCAGGCCTCTTACATCCTAGGTGTGGTGCCTGTCTTCAGTCCCTTTTGCCCATCACTTAACAGTACTGTGTATCTTTCTGCTAGGTCACAGCCCACATGAGTCAGTTTGCTGATCAGGTGACCAAGAGTGGAGCTGAGCTTACTCCAACAAGACCCTTATTTACAAATGAGGAAACGAACCATGGAGATATTCCTATCCTCCCGACTAAAACTACCTGGGGAGTGGACAACTCACCTAGTGGCAAAGGAACAGTCCCACACGGAGAGGATGTGACAGCCAGCTTTCTATAAAAATGCTATGACTTTAGCTAGATCACTGCTTTCAGTGTCACTAGCTTTGTTTTGATTTTTGCAGACAAATCCCCCCTGGGTTATAGCATCAAACCCCAAACAGTTCCTTCCCAGGCATGGGAGAAGGCTGGGTGATGGGCAGAGGCATCAAGGACAATGGCAGTTCTCAGATCCCTCTGGAGGCTCTGTTACTCAGTGGCCAAAACAGCAGACGGGCACAAGGAATGGTGCCATCTCAGTCCTGGCAGCAGGACCTCGTGTGTGTGTGTGTGTGTCTCTGTCTGTCTCTGTGTGTGTGTGTGTCTGTGTGTGTGTGTCTGTCTTTGTGTGTGTCTCTGTCTGTGTGTGTGTGTGTGTGTGTCTGTCTTTGTGTGTGTCTCTGTCTGTCTGTCTCTGTGTGTGTCTCTGTCTGTCTGTCTCTGTGTGTGTGTGTGTCTGTCTTTGTGTGTGTCTCTGTCTGTCTGTCTCTCTGTGTGTGTGTCTGTCTGTCTTTGTGTGTGTCTCTGTGTGTGTGTGTGTCTGTCTGTCTGTCTCTGTGTGTGTGTGTGTCTGTCTTTGTGTGTGTCTCTGTGTGTGTGTGTCTGTCTGTCTGTCTCTGTGTGTGTCTGTGTGTTTAGGTGAAGAGGGCAATGCCTTCAGACTTAGGAGACCCCTCTGTTGAGGACTAAATAATCTGGGAGTCCTCAATGCCTGTAGGAAAGGAAAGTAAGAGTGTGTGACTGTCCTGTTCTTCCTGTTGAGAAGGCACAGGGGAGGTTTGGCTTAAGTGGCTTCCTCTTTACTTCATCATTATCTCGTCATGCCATTGGCTTGAGGCTGAAAAGTGACTGACACATGACACAAGCTTCCTGGAAGGAAGTGCCATTTTCCATTTTACCTTTCTCCTAAAGTGCCCAGGAGAAGTGCTGTTTGTGAGCAGTGCCCTGCCTGCAAAGCCTGGCCCTGAGAGTTGGCAAGGGCAGGCACATTGGGTGCACACATCCCAGGGTGGCCTATCACCTTAGACACATTTTCAGACACTGCTGTTTCTCACCCTCCCTTGCCTCACCTGCTGCTTCGTTTTGCCCTTGCTCTCGCATAGTATGCTTCATAAGATTTCGGTTTCAGCTCCAGGGCCTTAGTAGCAAATTCCTCCGCCATTCCAAAATCCTGTCATTACAATAGGTGTGCAGATGAGTCATTGCAGAGATACACAAAAAGACAACTTGGGAATAAAACAAATGGTAAGTTCAATCCTTTGACACCGGTCGATGGAATGCCTGGGGCTCATGACATGCCTGCCATGGCTCTACCCATGTAGCCCACAGACTGAAAATCCCCCCTGCCTTCCTCTGCTGTGTGTCTCAGAAAGCACTAATGGAACTTTACTTGTCCAAAGTGTTAAAACACTTTTTGGATTTCTAGCTGTTCTTGATACCCCCAGAAGCCAAATGCCAGCCCTCTGTAGTGAGGATCCTAAAGTTGAAGATCTAAACTCTCCATACAAGAGGAGAGACACAGATACCTCATCCTATTGGTTCTCCTTGCTGCTGTGCTCACAAGACCTTGGCTTCCTAAGGATCACCGAGAATGTACCCCACAGAGTCCAGGAGAAAGGTCTGGGTAACAGCAAAGAGCACTGACTGGAGCCGAGAGGGCCCAGGGATGCCAGCCAGTCAGGCTCAGCTCTCTGGTCTATTCTAACTCAAGTCGGCTGAACATCCTTTACACTGATAGTTCAGCGGTAAGGTTAGGCATAAACAACATTTAAGTGCTATGTATACTAGACAAATAGTAGGATTCCGTACTACATAAATATTCTTCATATTTCAGACACTTCTCTGCCTTGTTCCTTCTATTTGATTCCTTACTTAGGAAACATTAAAAATTTTAAAAATAGATAAAGAAACAAGCAGACTCTGGGTGTGACTGGTTGTGCTGTCCTGGAGACATCCTGGATAAACTGGTGTTACCATGACAACCCCGGGGAATAGATTCTGAAGCATATAATATTGAACAGGCAACACCTGTGGTCCTTAAGATCTCCTTAAATACTAAGTTAAAGTGAAAGGATTTAGTTTTCACTGGGGGTGGTTCTATTTTTTGAAGTTTTGCTATGTACCCCCAGGCTAGCCTAGAACCCCTAATCTTCCTGCTTCTGCCTCAAAAGTACTGGTGTTTTTTTGAGATACATGCCACCATATTTGGCTTAGGTTTTCCTCTTCTTTAAATGACAGAACCATATAGAGCAGGACTGTATTCATAGTTCCTAATGCAGAAAACAGGGTCTAAGAAAGGTCCTGGGGCACAGGCAAGGGCTCATCATAAGAGATTGTCTACTGAGGTGCAGGGACTTCTGGTGCTTACTGTATGGTGGCTCATAGGAGGCAATTACTGGTTTTGTGGGGAAACTGTATGGACTATTTTCTATCCCTCTGGTTTCCTACCTTTCCCTTTACTTATTTGAGAGATAGCCATAGTTTATAAGAATAGGAGAGTAGAGCAACTTTTCATCCTTGGTGCTAGAGACCTACAGTGGGTCTTGTGCATGCTAAGCAAGAACCTTATGACTAAGCTATGTACCCAAAGCATATGTGTGTGTATGTGTGTGTATATATATAAATAATTTATTTATTTATTGGTTTTTCGAGACAGGGTTTCTCTGTGTAGCCCTAGCTGTCCTGGAACTCACTCTGTAGACCAGGCTGGCTTTGAACTTAGAGATCCGCCTGCCTTTGAATGAAGCTTTGCTTCATTCTCAGAGGAGGGCCACAGAGACCTCTGGGACTGATTCCACTGTTCACGTGAGAACCTCAGGCAGGACTTTACTATGGTGCCCCGGATACCCTCCATACTTCTATCTCCACCCAAAGGTATCTTCCTTGCCCCCACTCCTTTCTGCCTCTGAAGGCAGAACTGTGTCCTCTGAGATCGCCGAGTCTATCACAGGGCTCTTTCACTGTCAGGTTTCAGGGCTGGAATCAATGATGCAGAAGTTAGATATATGAGTCTTTCTGGACCTGAGATCAGATCCTTCCCACTGCAGCCAGAACCTTCATTCTGGACAGGACACTCTTGACTCTCTAACTGATCAAAACTTCCTACTTGATTTGAATTACATCTGTCTTCTGAGGGCCTGTGAAACCTCTACTGGATGCCAGTGACTGTGTCACGATTGTAAGCACTTCTGGTGTCTGAGATTTTTCTCAGCTCAGGAGTGTCTGCATGACAAAGAAGCACTGGCTGGAACCATGCCTGCAAAGAATCAAGAGCCAAGGACAACTAGGGGGTCTGATAGAGGGCCAGAAGGAATTTTAAGATTTCATCCAAGCAAGAAGGGCTGTGGCACACTGGGATACAGAGACCAGGGAAGAGGTGAAAAAGTCAAGAGTCACCTTAGACATTAACCCTGAAGTCCACAGCCCTGAAGCTTGATCCCACTCTTTGGCACCTGACTAGAGAAAGAATGAAGTCTCAACCTAAATGCAGCTGAAACTCTGGTGAGAATGGCTGGAGAGTGTGTGGAGATGACAGTGTTTCAGTCACTTCAGTGGGCATTATGACACTGCAGAATGCCACAAACTGCTCACAGAGAACTAGCTTTTCTACAGCTTGAGAAATTTGTATTTGTTGTGGATTTATATCAATGTGCAAATGTCAGTGTTCTGTGAAGGACAACCAGGTTCCAAATGGGGCAGAGAGGATTTTAGGGCCTAGTAATAAGATAGTAAGTGGCAGGAACTTTCAATTTCCAGCACTGCAGACAGAGTGGGGGTTAGAAGGACTTACGTTCATTTTCCTGCGACATCGAGAGAGGTTGAGGAGGAGAGACACTTTTAGCTCCCGGAAGGTTTTCAAGTCCTCACCAAACCCTTCTCTAGGGAATTTCTTCAGAGCGTACTGGTAGCGCTGGGCAGCCTCCTTTACTTTCCCTTTCTAATGGGTACAAACGAAGAGCACAATGTTGGTTTGCTGAGGCTGAGGAGATCTTGTCCCTAGTTCCTGTCTACTCTTAAAGGTTAAAGTCCCTTGGGCACTGAGAGCAGAAATCTAGTCTTTTTTTTTTATAGGAAACTCACTTGGTAAGAACAGGAAGGTTGAAGGGACATCTAAAATCACAAGCCAGAGAAAAAATCTTGGCAAAAGCACATAACAGTTTCTGTTCTCAAGGGCTGACCTTGCTCACTGGGAAGTTCCTTCTTTTCATGAACAGCTTCTACTTGGGACACATAAACTTCCTGGTCCCAACACTCCAGAGTGATAGCTTCTCCCTAGGTTTTGGCTGATGTGGCTTCTCTTTGATGTTCTACCCTGCTGCCCCACAGAAGAGATAATTCTCTTCCTCAGGAAGCATGCAGGACCTAGAATGGTCGGAGGCTTCTCTAACTTAACGGTAGAAAATAGTGTCAGTTCATGGTATTTGTGGTCAGGCAGGAGGGAAGGTGGCAGGCGAGAAGAGAAGCTTGGAATTTGTGACTCACTTTGTAGACCATTCCCCCAAGATGAAGTAAATCTGACAAGTTCAGGATCCTCTACAGAAACACTGAACCACTTTTACACGTTGCATATGGAAGGCTGTATATAAAGTGCAGAAAGATTCAGGTGGTAGCTCCTGCTTCACCTGCACTCTCCCTCTGTAGAGCTACAGCTCCAGGTCGCATCAGTTATTTACCTTTCTTCATCTTTTAATCAGGAGAAGTGTAGAGTCTTCCCAGGGAAGAATTATGGAAGTGCCTATTTACATCCTTGACCTGGGATAGCAGAAGTTATGTTGTGCCAAGGCTTATATTCTTAAGAATGACATAAAGGTCCATAAGTATGATCCCTACAGTAATAAAGATCTTTGAATTTATGTGATTTTATATGATTAAGTTTGGATCAAGGTTCAAGCTTCCTACAAGCCATGATAATCATGATGTACTCTAAGGATGCCTAGGAACTAGAATTCTGCTTAGGACCTTGCATATTTATAAAACAATGAGCTTTACAGTAATTTTATCATCTTTTAGATCTGTAATATCTCAAGGATGTCTGCTGCTAAAAACTGAGTTGGAGTTATTTACCTTCAGTCTCCTCACCATGAACTGAAACACTCTGAGGAGACTGACATGGAATACCCTAAGAATTTCCTTCTGGCCAAGTGTTTAAGGATACCTATTTCTTAAAGACTCTCATTCAGGGAGTGACTTTAAGCAAATGTATAATAATCACTGTTTATCTTATTAAAAATGCTATTATTACTATGAACTTTGTTTTCCCAGGCTGCCTTCAAACTTGTTCTATAAACAAAGAGGACCTTAAGTTCCTGATATTCTCCTTCTCCTACCTTCAAAGTGCTGGGTTTACAGGAATGTGCTACTATGTATGAAAAATAAGATCAATGAAACTAGAAATACCAAATTACATAAGTTTGCTTTTAATTGCCCTATGAGTTCTTCACTTAGAAGATTCTGAGAAAAAACCTGTTACTGAACTATAAGTGACCAGCTAAAACCAGAAAGTTTTGCTCTCTTACCAGGAAAACAAAAAAACCTCAGGACCCCTAAATTAGGAGTCCAGGACCAGGCAATTAGTTTCTACCTTTGCCTCTATAGAAAAGGATGAAAACTTTCAAGTTTTCAAGATTCTACACGTAAAAAGCAGTTCCTCCCGCCCTCACCTTATAAAACATGTCCCCCTCTTCCATCAGCTTGCTCAACAGGATGATCATGATGTCTGGTTTGGAGGTGGCCATCGCCCATGTGGCTGGACCTGTAGTGTACAGGATGCATGATGGGTAAAGAACTCATACAATGTAAGGTGGTAGGAAGCTGGGTGGAAAAAAATATCCTGGGGAATTTCTGCTGAGAGAACAACTTGTCCACAATAATTACCTCATCTTCTAGACCTGGGAGTATTCAGTGACTCCCACTGCCAAGAAGCTGCATTTGATTTGTTTGTATTCACCTTAAAATAAGAATATCTGAAGTGTCCAAGCTCGTGCCACAGGAGAACAGTAACGCCTGTGTGGTACACATGAGCACATAATGGCTTAGTCTGAAATGATTTTAAATCAGGAAGTTGGAAGAAAGAATTTATACTAAAGGTTACCACAAGACTAGAAAAAGCCAAAAAAGAATAATTTATTTTCTGTCTGAGATGGAACACTCCCACATAGAATCAATTTTGAACTGTGCACTCTGTAGAAGGGAACCCTCTGTAAGTGCTCTAAAGGCTCCTTAGAGCTAAGTACCAAAAGGGACTCCCTGGGATTCACTTGGAACCAGGGGCATAATTTTCATGTCAACAGATATGAAACAAACATTGAGAAGACTACTTCACTCACGAGAGAAAAGAATAGTTAAATTGATTAGTTTACAGATGACTGGATTATTTACCAACTAAACTTTTCAGGGTTAGTTATCAAAAAGTTCAAGTTATTCTCTGCAACAGTCATTAAAAAAATCTTCTTTTAAGGTGAAGTAAATTAAAAGATTAGAGGTGTAGGGAACTCATGCAGGCTAAATCAAAGAGGAGAAGGCAAAGCTGACCAAGCCATCAGACCACGCCTGATGCTGACAGCGGTGAAATATACCTCGTGGGCGACTCGGTAACGTCTGACAACCTTCAAAGAAAGGAGAAAACAAAAAGTTGTAGGAAAGGAAAAAAAAATGGATGAAGGTGAAAAAAAAAGAAAAAAAAAAACAAAAAAAAGAAGGAAAAGCAGCAGTGAGAGGCAGGCAGCAAAAGCCAGCATATCAGCAACCCTGTCTACAGTGTGTGGGTGGGGGAGCAGCTGGGAGAGCAGCGGCAGGGGCTGGAGAGTGAAGCACGGAGAGCAAAGGAAAGCAAAGGCTTATGGTGCTGCAGGGAGCCAGGATGCTCAGAGGGTGGGGCCAGTGCACAGGCAGCGCGAAGATGTGCATAAGCTCAGCGCAGCCTCCTGGCTCAAGCTACAAAGGGCAGGGTGGAGAGTCATGTGACTCTGGATACAGGGTTTCATGACTATGGCTCAGAAGTACTCTCTCTGGGCCAGTAGCCTTTTGTTCACTTGGGCAGTAATTGGACCAGGGCAGAGGGAGAACTAGATACATTCACTCCAAAAAACCCAGGAAAGCCAGACCACTGGCCCCTGGGCACAGATGGTCAATATCATCTCTCTTTCTCTTACCTATTTTGGCTCCTTTCTTCAGTAGAGTTACTACAACAGACGTGTTTCTGCAACCGACTGCCCTATCCAAAGGACGCATTCCACTGTAGTCAACATGCTCAATCATGGCCCCATGATCTACCAGGAACTGGACCTAGGAAAGGAACAAGCAGAACAGTTAACAGGCACAATGGATACAGCTTGCCCCTTTCAAACGGCTTGTCTGAACCAGTATATCTATCTATCTTATCTTATCTTCCTTCCTTCTTTCCTTCCTTCCTTCCTTCCCTCCTCCTCCTCCTTCTTCTTCTCCCCCCCTCTGATTTCAAGTCATAGTGATATTCTTGCTTTTGAATAATGTTTTGTATATTCCTGTCCTCTGAAGAGTCTAAGTTAGAACCATCAAAACAGTACTTCACATCTGATCCTAGATAGCATTCTTGGTGGATAACACCCCTATCCTTTCTCTCCTGAGGCCTGTTTAAAGGTACTTACCACCTCAGCATCGCCGTAGAAAGCTGCCAGGTCCAGTGGGGTACGGCCATTCTTGTCTGCATGGTCTGTAGCAGCTCCATTATCCACCAGAGAGCGTACTACTGAGAGATGGCCCTTCAAGCAAGCCCAGCTAAGGGCTGTTAGCCCTTCTTTGTCCATCAGGGCAATGGAGGCACCTGAAAGAAAGAGTGAGAGTTCTGTTTTAACAGGACTGAGGACACAAAAGTTTGTAGCTGAAAGGAATGCTGATATTTAAGGTATACATACTATTGAAGAATAGCTTTTACTTCTAGATTTTTTTTTTTCATTTTAAGATTGGCCCTGGCTGGCCATGGTGACATATACCAGTAATCCCTAAAATAGGCAGGAGTAAGCAGGAGTTTGAGGGTAGCTTGGGCTACACAGTGAGTTCAAGGCCTGTCTGAGTCACATCTCCATCTGTTGAATGCTGTGGTTATAAGTGTGTGCCAGTTCAGTGGCACTGGGACTGAACCTGGAGCCTTTTGAATCAATTTTTTTTGAATCAATTCGCTATGCTAGGCAAGCACTCAGCCTGCTAAACTGTGCTACCAGCCTCTAAATTATAGATTACTTAAAAAATAAAATTACTTGAGAGTTCCTATTCTACAATATTCTACAAATAATATAAACTTACTTAGTGAAAACTCACTTAAGTGAAAAACAAAACTAAGAAAACCTAAAGAAAATACAGAAGGTTCAAAGACCATGGGTAAGGAAGAACAAACCTCTGTCATCTATGCCTAATGAATGTCTACTGGCATGCAACAAACACAGTAGTCATCTAAGGTTATCAGTGCTGAAGAGGCCCTGCCTCTTCTATTGGACACAGTTTGTGGCTTTGTGCCACGTCTTAAGAACCTAGGTCTGTTCCCTCTGAGTGCTGCTCCCCAACTCTAGCAGAAATGAAGGTAGATATGAAGTCAGACTTGTTTGGCAACTTGTACCATGGAACCAAGAGCTACACTGTACCCTGCAAGCACAATTTTTGATTCTAGCCACCTTTGAGTCTCAGGTTGTGGAGACAAATCTTTCTTGAAAAGATAGAGCTAAAGACACAGCAAGTCTCTTAGGAGAAGCCAGTCTTCCTATTCAACTTTGGATGTTCAGGTCTAGGCACAGTTCTTCAGAAGGCTGGATCCCTTAAAGGAAAGTGCATCTGTATATAGATAATTATATATATTTAAGGTTGGTTTATTAACAGCGAAGGCTAACTGGAATGATGTCATAGTTTCAATCGCCTTTCTACCCACTTCTTGATCCAAATCCAAGACTCCACTAGGTGGTGCTGCAGTGCTACTAGTGATGAGCCTTTTCTCTATGGCAGTCTGTGATGCCACTATTGCATAGGTGGCTGAGTTTAGGGCAATCAGCAGGAGGCTGAAATAATTTACCATGTGCACCTGTAGGGAAAATGCAGTTTCCCACTTACCAATGGTGTGAGTATGTTGGAAAGCACCACAGGGAATTTATTATGATAGCTTAATAGCAATATCCTCATTCTCTAAAGAGGGTCTCATTGCTAGCAAGTGTCTTAACTTCCCTTTACCTCCTTTGAGTTCGAGAAAAAAACATGTTAGCTGTGCAGGCTGACAAACTGATATGCAGCTTTACTTGGTATGTTGGTGCACACCTTTGATCCCAACACTTAGGAGGCAGAGGCAGGTGGATCTGTGTGAGTTTGCAGCCAGCCTGGTCTATAGAGAAGCCAGCCTACATAGTAAGGACTACATAGTAAGACACCATACCACCCCCAACCCTACTCCCACCCCCACCAACAGTAGCAGCAGCAACAGCAAATCAGCCTCTAAAATAGATGGATATTTACTGGGTATACATTAAAAAAAATTGAAGTCTGGAGATTACTGACTTGAAATAAAGAATGTATTGATTTCATAATAATCCCTCAGGCTATAAAGAAAAAGAGAGTGTCAGAGTTAGAACTCCCCAGTGTGTAAGTGGGCAGGCTAGGGGTGGTGAGGTATACCTGTAAACTTTGCTCTCTAGAAGCTAAGACTGAAGGATCACCTCAAGTTTGAGGTCAGCCTGGTCTACATAGTGATAAAACATATGCCCATTCAAATGTACATATAACACACACACACACACACACACACACAGCATGCAAGAGAACACCAGGTATACTTAGGTGATTGAGGCAAGAAACAAATGTGAGTTCAAGGCCAGCCTGGAGTTTTAGTTTAAAAAACTGGAGGAGAGGGGCTGGAGAGACCGCTCAGAGGTTAAAAGCACTGACTGCTCTTCCAGAGGTTCTGAGCTCAATTCCCAGCAACCACATGGTGGCTCACAACCATCTGTAATGGAATCTGGTGCCCTCTTTTGGTGTGTCTGAAGACTACAGTGTACTCATAAATAAAATAAATAAATCTTAAAGAAAAAAAACTGGAGGAGAAAAATAAAAAAGAGTAGGAGCATCTGGCTTTGCATTTTCTTTTTTTTTTCTTTTTATAAAAAAGATTTATTGTATGTGAGTACACTGTAGCTGTCTCCAGACACACCAAAAAAGGGCATCAGATCCCATCACAGATGGTTGTGAGCCACCATGTGTTTGCTGGGATTTGAACTCAGGACCTCTGGAAGAGCAGTCAGTGCTCTTAACCTCTGAGCCATCGCTCCAGCCTGGCTTTGCATTTTCTAGTTAACCCAATTAGTACCATCATTCTTAACGAGCCTGGAGTTAAGTGGATTCTTATAGGCTCTGTTCACCGCCTTTCAGGGCTTACCTTGTGCTAGGAGGAAGTCCACGGTTCCTAGATGGCCTTCAGAAGCAGCCATCATCAGGGGAGTACGACCCTGCTTGTCTGCCATGTTGACATCAGCTCCATGGGTCAGTAAAAGATCAACAATCTGCGAGTGCAGGCAAACAGGCTGGTTATTGTAAGGAGAGCTGCTGAGATGACACATGTATGCACTCTCCTACAGCGTGAACTACTCCTTGCTGCAGAGGTGAGCTTGCCCTATAAGTAGCTTTCTACTGAAGCAACCTACTTAAGACTTTCTGTGCAGTTCTAATGGCATGTGACTTGCTACCTTAACTCCCCTAGAGATAGATGAATGAGACCTCATCTCTGAACATGTGACCAAGACATTAAGTTAGAAAAAAAGACAAGTTCAAGATGTGGTCTAAACCAAATGGAAGTTCCACCCCAAGTAACTACCCACGTCAGTTCCATTTTATTGATCTCTGGAGGCTACAGGTCTGCAGCAGCAATACACATTTACCACTCAATTGGCTACAATAAAGTGCTTCTGTTAACAGCAGTGTCTTTTGTTAAGCACTGTTTGGCTTCTAAGAGCCTTTTTTTCTACTCAAGTACTTCCAATGATCACTATCAGTGTCCTTTCTTTTTCCATCCTAGTGTGTAAATTAATGGTTTCTCTAGAGTCCAAACCTCTGGAAGGATCAAGTAGCTAGAGTTTGCAAAGATCGAGTTTTCTTCCAGCCCTTCGGAAATATCTGTAACTGGTTTGACAGAGTCTGCTGATACGAGAACTCCCAGTCAACTGGCAGATACTGTTGCACAAAGGAGGGTGTTGCTCCATGACAAGAACAAATCAGTCTAGCGCACAATGATGGTTTTGAGTGTTAATTTCTCCTCCAACTCCCTTTTTATTGAGACAGGGCCTCCCTATGCTATCCTGGCTGTCCTGGAATTCACTATGTAGACCAGGCTGGTCTTGAACTCACAGACATCATCCTGCCTCTGTCTCCTGAGTGCTTAGATTAAAGGTGCATACTGCCTCACTGGGAGAGTGCTAATTTCTTACATTCTCAATTAGTGGAACAGCACTAGCAAAGGCCCCTGTCCTCAAGCCTGGTGACTGCTGAGAAACCCAGTGTGGCTTCCTTTCTTTGCAGTACAAGTTTCCACCTGGAACTCATTCTTAACGGAGGGCTGGAAGCTGCATCCTACTTACCTGCCAATGGCCCTGGCGAACAGTGCTGAATAGAGGCACTGCTCCTCTGCGGTTTGGCTGGGCCACTGCTGCCCCTTGCTCCAAAAGCAGACGGCACACATCCAGTTTGCCCCTTCCGGCTGCGGCTGTCAGGGCTAAAGGCAGACAACAAAGACCGAGGATGGCTGGCTCTTCTTGTTTTCTAGCTTTTAATGTTAAACATGGATTAATGTGTTTCTAAATGCTTTGTTTAATGCAAACACAGTAAATTAGTGTGTCTGATTATATAATTATGGATATAATCACTTTACCTTCAAGAACAAGCTGCCTTTTCCAGAAAGGATATTTTTGAAGAAAAATAATAAAGACATTTAAAAGAGCTTACACTATTTGGGGCCAATCATAATAATAAATTCACTGAAAAAATCACTTTGGTCCAATTCATCTGGTTTCATCTTTCCTATACTCAGAGTGTCTCTTCTGCTCTAGGTGTCTCTCTTTCTAAGGTTCTCAGCCTAGTTACAAACCTACCACTCTATGTATGATGGAAGTCTAGAGAAGAGACTCTGTAGAGAAAGTCAGCTGGGGAAAGTTTTGGTCAACCTCTACTCCTGTGCTCTCAAACCTAAAGAACCAAAGGCGGGAACTGTAACCGAAGGCTTTGGATAATTTATTTTCTATTTCTCTTTAAACTAATTAAGATAATAAAAATTTAAAACTAGATTTGCAAGCATAAGAGACAAAACTGTTTAGGGTAAGATGGTCTTAAAGATGAGAAAACAGGTGTGAGAAGACAGCTTTCTTCCACTCTTTGGGGGAGGGGTCTAGGAAGGTGTCACACAGCCCGGACACACACTGTAGCGAATGATGACCCTGATTGCCTGGCCAGGGATTACAGGGATGGTATGCAGTGCCACCCCAGACTTTCTTTTTCTAACAGTTATAACATAAAGGATACACAGGAGGAAGAAACTAATTATTTTTTCTATACTATTGTCCATTATTTATGACCTTTGGTGTAGTCAACATTCTAGATGTGCATTTCATTTTCTGTATTGACTGTAAAATAGGAAGAATAGTTTGGAGATAAAAAGTCCATCTTGTAACAGACAGACATTTATTTAACCACGACATTTAAAATGCATAGGTTTATTACATAGGGAGGTAAGGTCTCCCTATGTACCCCAGGTTGGGTTTGAACTCACCGTTCCTTTTTAACTCCCCAATGCTGGGATTACAGGTGTATGCTACCATATCTAGCTGAAATGTGTTGTTTTAATTAAAAATAAATACATTCTGTGTGTATGGTGTCTGTATATGTACAGATGTGTCCTCATGTAATGTGTACGTTGTCAGAGGTTGATACCAAGTGTCTTCCTTAGTTATTCTCTGCTGTGGTTTGAATAAGATGATGTCTATAGGCTTATATATTTGAATGCTTAGTTATCAAGGAGTAGAGCTCTTTGACATTAGAAGGATTAGGTGTGGCCTTGTTGGAAGTAGTGTGTCACTGGAGTAGGCTCAGAGGTTTCAAAAGCCCATGACAAGCTCAATCTCTTTCTGTTTGTGGTCAGGGTGTAGCTCTTGGCTGCTGTTCTGTCTTCATCTTGCCACCAGACTCCCTGGTGAGTTAACAGGCTTGCCCTCTGAAACTGTAAGCAAACCTCCCATTACATGTCTTCTTTTGTAAGACTCGCCATGGACATGGTGTGTCCACAGAACAGTGACTGAGACACACTCTCCATCTGATTCTATTCTTTTTTTTTTTTTTTTAAGATTTATTTATTATATGTAAGTACACTGTAGCTGTCTTCAGACACTCCAGAAGAGGGCGCCAGATCTCGTTGCGGATGGTTGTGAGCCACCATGTGGTTGCTGGGATTTGAACTCTGGACCTTCGGAAGAGCAGTCGGGTGCTCTTACCCACTGAGCCATCTCACCAGCCCCTCTATTCTTTTCTTTTCTCTTCTTTTCTTTTCCTTCCCAAGAAAGGGTCTCTCACTGAACTTAGAGCTATCCTGGAGGCCAGCAAGCTCCTAAATTTCACCTGTCTCTGCTTCCCTAGTGCTGGGATTACAGATGTATGCCATTGTGTTCAATTTTTTTTTAAAAATGTGGGTGGTATAGATCTGAACACAGGTCCTACGTTTGTGGGTCAGAACTTTACCAAGCTACCTCCTTAGCCCTTATGTTTTACAGCCTGGACAAAGGGTAGGAAAATAGAAAATTATTAGAAAATAGTAGGAGTTATATTTTGTTAAAAAAACAAAAAACAAAAAACAAATTGGGACTAGGTGTTTCCCCATCTCCCAAATTGACTTGGAAAACTGAGATAGCAGGGTGACAGAAGGCCCTTCCTTCATCACAGTCATATACTCTAATGACAAATCAAACACTATTAGGCAGATGTGCATATGTTAGTTTTCAAATGTTGGACTCTAATCAAAGAAGCTAGTGAAATTCAAATCAAGTGGTCACTTATAGTTTTTTCACTTAAGTGAAAAATTGTAGAATTTTAAACATTTACATCAATTATTTGGTGTATATATAAACAAATGTGGACCAAGGACAACTTGCAGGGTTCAG